>NC_141877.1:59828181-60131212 GCF_056163025.1 Triticum urartu | reverse complement strand
GAAAAAAATGCCATCAAGCGACCATGGGGAGACATCCTCTACAAAAATCTTCAACCCAGGACCAGAGATGAAGCCATTGAACAAGGCTTCTATCCCTGCATGGTCCGTGGACCACAGCCTGCGGATGCTGACCCATCGTCACTGCTATGGTGTCGTGACGACAATCTGTTTAAGCGCAACTTCCAGTTTGCCCAGAACTCAGTGAAGCAGAACAAGAAGTCTTTAGGACTAGACTTCAACCCTGGTCCCTCTGCTCCCTGTGCCGATGGAACTCGTGAAGCTGAACCCAATCTTCTTGGGCCCTTCTACAACTTGGAAGGTCTCATCACTCACATCGTGGTTCAAGGGACAGCCGTGAATGAGCCTGCAGATGACGCTGAATCAGATGAAGCGCCTGCAGTGCCGAAGCCAAAGAAGTTGAAGCAGCCTAAAGCTTCAAAGCCTGCCTCTGCACCAAAAATCTCACGAGCGAAGCCATTGGCAACTGCACCTCCTGAAGACAGTGTGCAGTCTGAAGATTTGTCACGCATCTCCAAGCCCCAGAAGGTCAAGATGCCTCTGCCACACACCGGCCAAGAGCTGACAGCTGCTGCCATTCTGCGCAACGATGCCATTGATCTGTCCAGTGATGAAGATCTTGCAGATGACGCTCTTGAGCAACTCATCAAGAGCAAAGAAGAAGCAGAAATCTTCAATGATCTGCCTTTCTTTGACGTGACAATCATCCACAACTTCATTGATGACTGGTTTGACACGCCCAACATCAGCTTCGAAGATCTGCAACTACCCATTGGCCTCAGTGTCGCCTTCCATGGCGCCATTGCTTCAGAGCTAGCTCTCGCTCAGCGCATCATCGAACTGAAGCAAAAGGTTGACTATGAAAAGGCTCAGTTCAAGAAGCATATGGCCAAACTCAGCGTGCAAGAGGTGAAAAACTTCAAGATTATGCTGCACGAGCTCAAAGAAGCCTTTCTCAAGAAACGCGCAGAAGCTCAGGGTTCTCGGGAGCGCATGAAGAGCCTGGCTGACAAGTGTGTGCAAGGCTACAACAAGGCTGAGAAGCGCAAGGCCCTTGGGCGTCCGGGCATTGATCCCAGGATGGCTGCTAAGCAAAAGAAGAATCCCATTGTGGCCGAACCTAACGCACCAAGGCAGGAAGCAGATCTCATTGTCTTCCCAACTAGCATGACTGGCTCGAAGCCAAAGGCCCGGTCAACCGCTTCAGAGCTGAAGAAGACGAGGACTGCTGAGGCTGAAGCCAGGAAGAGGAAACATCCTGAAGCCTCTGCTACTGCCCCCTCCAAGAAGAAGAGGAAGACCAAGAAGGAACGGGCTGCTCCCACAGAGCCCTTGATTGTTGAACCCATCTCCATGGTTCACCCTGACGCTGAACCGCAAGAACGTCAACTGACTGTCCATGAGCCTGCTTTCACAGAGGCTCATGAAGCTGAAGACTTTCCAGCAGCTGATCACATCGCTGCTGAAGACATTGGTCACCATGACCATGTTGAAGATGATGCAGTCCTTCCTCAGCTCGAGCACCAACAGGTGTCATCGCCTGTGCTAACGCACAGCGAACTCATCAGCATTGGTCGTCCTCTGACGCCAATTGCTCAGGATGCTTCATGGGCTGATCGCCCACAAGAGGAAGAAGACTTTGAGGCCCAGCCAACTCCAACTCCACAGGCGTCGCCAGCGTTGCGCAGGCTTCGCAAAGGACCAAGGCCTCCAGTCTCTGAGTCTGAAGCTAAAGCTGCTGAAGACATTCTGGCTGCATCAGCCGATGAAGAAGAAGCCCCACAAGTTGCTACTCCCCTGTCCCACCAAGAAGCTGTTCTCGAGGAGAACGTGACTGTGACCGACCCTCCAGCTCGTCAAGTGGAGGTTGCAAATCTTGAGGCTGCCACCATCAACACAATGAAGCCACTGACGCTGTCATGGCTGAAGCTAATGTGGAGCCTTCACCAACCCAAGCACCAGAAGTCAGCGAAGCCACTGATCCCACTGCTTCTATTCCTGCACTTGCTACCGGTCCTCAGTTCGACTATCATGTTGAGCACAGGCCTCATGTCAACCGCATTCGCAATCTTGCCACCAAGAATGCTTTTGTTGCCCATGAAACCTCTCGACGCACATGGAAGGGGCTGACGCTGATGTGCTCTGAAGATGATCTTCAAGAGGATGGCTTCTCTGAGCGCTTCAAGTTTGACTCCACACCTCCTCGAAGGGCAGTGCTGCGACGAACTCCATCTCTTGAAGACTCTGAGTTCTCTTCCTCTGCTACAACTGTGAATGCCAGAGTGATCGAGGATGAAGACGATGCTACTTCACCACCACCTCCTTCAGCACGCTTCGACACTGCTCCAAGTTCTTCTGCACCGCCGAACACCACCGACGACCCTGCTGCTTCACCTACTCTTCATGGGAACGAGTAGATGCTCTATGTCTTCAAACCTTTTTGGTCCTTACTGACAAAAGGGGGAGAAGCATATGAGTTTGATAGTCTTCAAGCGGGTCCATATGGGCGGGTGCTTTATATTTTGCTTCATGTTTACAACTCTCGTTTTGATACTTTTGGTTCTTTGAGTTGTAACACTTAAACTCGATGGTCGTCTGCTACTTATTTGCCACTTTGTGATGCGATGATAAATTCCGCATGTGCAACGATAAATTCCGCACTTAGATCATTTTGCAGACGTCCATTTTCCATTATGCATGTCATTATCTTCACATACCTTCACTTGCATAGTGGATTGTCATCATAAGTTGAAGAGGATCTCCATAAGCACAACCTGCCATGTGCATTTGCATTCCAAAAGCAAATTACTTATATGCACATCTTCAGGGGGAGCCCTTGCAACTTATGAAGACAATTCCTTATTCTTTACAATTTCACATATTATATTCCCCGTTGAAAACTTCAACTAGTTTGTCATCAATCACCAAAAAGGGGGAGATTGTAAGTGCATCTAGTGCCACCCCTAGTTGGTTTTGGAGTATTGAAGACAAACCTAGTTGAGGGACTGATGTGTTTGTGAGAATTGCAGGATAACACAGGTAGAAGTCCCTCATTGATTCGGTTTTCCTACCAGAGATGACCCCTAAAAATGTATGAAGACATTGATGTCAATGGTGGTATATGAAGATATTCACATTGAAGTCTATGACAAGAGAAGACATCGCATGAAGCCTATGGAGCTCGAAGACTTAGATCTTTCGTAGTTCTTTTTCTTCTTTGTTGAGTCATAGGAACCACCGTACTGTTAAGTGGGGTCCAAGAGAACCAGTCAGAATGACTGAAGTGATGCTTAACCAAAACCTATGTCTTCGAGTGAAGACTATGAGAGCGAAACTTGTTCAGAGTCGGACAAGTCAGCTTTGCTTGCAGCCCAAGTAAAGCTGCCGCGTGAGTTTGAAATCTGACAGTTGGAACACGTGTCAGTTCCTTAGTGACCCGGGGTCATTTCGGACAAATCAGGTCAGGTTGCCTAGTGGCTATAAATAGCCCACCCCCTACAACCATAAACGGTTGGCTGCTCAGAGTTAGAGTACGGCTTTTGTCGTTTGAGAGCAACCCACCTCGAAGCCTTTGAGAGAGAATTCCTTGCGAGGATAAAGCCCTAACCACCCAGAGCCTAAGAGTGTTAGGCATCACTTAAGTCTTCTTGTCTGTGTGATCTGAAGACTTATTACACTTGAGGACTGTGAATCCTCCAGCCGGTTAGGCGTCGCGTTCTGAGCATCCAAGAGACATTGTGGATTGCCGGTGAACGAAGTCTGTGAAGGTTTGGGAGTCTACCTTGAAGACTTACCAGAGTGATTGGGCGAGGTCTATGTGACCTTAGCTCAAGGGGAATACGGTGAGGACTGGGTGTCCTGAGCTGCGTGTTCAGGACTGGGTGTCCGGGACTGTGTGTCCTCAGGTTTAAATACCTAGCCGCACTAACCAGACGTACAGTTGTCACAGCAACTGGAACTGGTCCAACAAATCATTTTCTTCAACGAGTCACTGGTTTCATCCTTCCCTTCCCTTTACTTACTGTTGGTCCTTGTGAAGTCATTGTATGATTGAACTATCTTCTGTCTTCACTGAGTGACTGCGTGTTATGTTTGGCTTCATAATATCTTCCTACCTGATCCTTACTACCTAGCTGCTATTAGTCACTGTGCTTTCACTTCATTGAATACTTGACTATGGTTTGCCTAGTGTAGTCTACCTTCCGCTGCATGGTAATAGGTTTATTTCTATCGTTTGTCTTCGAAACTTCCACGTTTTGAAGACTTTCATAAAAATCGCCTATTCACCCCCCCCCCCCTCTAGTCGATATAACGCACTTTCACTCTCGAAGCTATGATCCGTCAAGATATACTTCAAGCATTCTTCATCTTGCAATCTGGAGTGCAATTATTTCTCCTCTTATCTTTTGAGGTGGTGTTACGTCATTGTTGATAATTTCCTTCATGTTACATGATTCACATGTTTTCAAGAGTGACATGTCTAAAATCCATCATTTTCTCTTCGTTCAAAACATCTTTTCAATCCATCAATCTCTTCTTTGGAATTATCTTGGGTTATATTTCACCTAAAGCTTTCCCTAAGGATCGTTGCTATTTATGGTGCTTATAAATGACCCAAGTTCTTCAGTTACCCTCCTAGTGAATTAAGTTTCTCGTATCCTTGTTCATATCAATCCAATCTTTTGTTTCCGTTAGTGGCAGAATTTCACCTTAGTTTTGCGATGTTTTCCATAAGCCCACCTTCTTGGAAGGGTGCTTTCCAAACTCATTTGTGGTAGAAGTTTTCATTTTCTTCTCAATTCTTTCCTTTCCAACGATCCAACTTCTATTCTTTCGTTCCGGAGGCATTATGATGTTGCTTTCTTCACCCATCATCCCATTTTTGTCAAAGATCATGTTCTTTTCATGCTCATCCTTTCAACAGGAGTGTCGTGTCCTCTTTTTCAAGTATCCTCTCATCTTGTCAAGATCATATTCAATTCCTTCCATTTACAGTCGGAGTGTTGTCCAAATTATATCATTCTTATTCCGTCTCTATCTTGTTTTAACCGGAGTGTTGTCATAATTGATCCTTATCGTTCTTTGTACATCTCGTTTCAATCAGAGTGCTTGCATGTACTTCTTGCCCATTGCAACCCCTTTTTCTCATGTCTTTCAACCTACAGTGTTCTCATGATGTTCCTTGCTCCTCTTATCTAGCGGAGTGTTTTCAACTTCGTTCATCTCCATTGTATTCTTATCTTGAAATGGTTTAACCTTTCAAGGTTCTTTGGTTTCACTCGTTTGTCAAAGAAGAAACTTAGTTTTACCTGTTCTCTTCCTCTTCCTTTTTCCCTCCGGTGCCATCCTAGATCTCGGGACGAGATCCTCTCGTAGTGGTGGAGTGTTGTAACGCCCCGAGACCGTTGCGCCAGGTGTCTTCCAGTTATTCGCTGTTGTTGCCTTGTCATTTGTTTGCGTGTCATGCATTTCATATCATGTCATCATGTGCATCGCATTTGCATACGTGTTCGTCTCATGCATCCGAGCATTTTCCCCGTTGTCCGTTTTGCGATCCGACACTCCTATGTCCTCCGGCGCCCCCTTTTGCCTCTTTTCGTGAGCGGGTGTTAAACATTCTCGGAATGGACCAAGATTTGCCAAGCGGCCTTGGTACACCACCGGTAGACCGCCTGTCAAGTGTCGTGCCATTTGGAGTCCGTTTGATACTCCAACGGTTAACCGGGGAACCATAAAGGCCTTGTGTGTGTTGCAGCCCAACACCCCTTCAAAGTGGCCCAATAACTCATCGAAAACCCCTCCATCCTCTCGGTCGTTCGATCACGATCGCGTGGTCGAAAATCGCACCTCATTTGGACTCTCCTAGCTCCCTCTACCTATATATATGTCTCTCCCTCCGAATTTCGCGGTGCAAACCCTAGATCTTCCTCCTCTGCGCATCCGGACACGTCCGCGTCGCACCGGACATGTCCACCACCGCCGGCCACCTCACTCCGTCAAATCGCGTTGCGCCACGTCATCGTCCCCGCCGCGCGCAGCCAATCAGAGGCGGCCACGCGCCTCCCTCTCTCTCCTCCACCGCCACGGGCCCGCTTGGCCCAGATCCGGCCCGCCCGGGCCCGGATCCCGCACCGCCACCGAACCTTGCGCCGCCCGGCTCCCTGTCGCCGATCCCTGACGCCGGCCGCCGCTGATCCCTGACGCCGGCCGCCGCCCGTCCCCGCCGCCTGTACTCGCCGGCGCCGCCCCGCTCGCCTCACCCGCGCCGCCCCGCTCGCTCGCCGTCGGCCACCGCCTCGCCTCGCGCCGCCGCCCTCGTCCGCCGCCCGGAGCACGCCGCCGCCGCCACCCTTCTCCGCCGGTCGCCGGCGCCGCCATGTCGCCGGAGCCCGCCGGTTGGACCCGGTGGATCGGGATGAGATCCACCGGGATCTCAACCAAACGCCGCGCCCCGCGCCTGGACCGCTCCTTCCCGCTCGTCCTTGTCCCGCGTTGACTTTCTGCGAGGTCTAATTTCTCCAAGTCCTCGGATCTTCATGATATATGCCTCTGTTCATCATGCCATAACTTCTCACTCGTAGCTCTGTTTTGCATGCATGATATATCAAAATGTTCATCAGGTTGTGCTCTTCATTTTGTTCCATTGTACCATGCTTGTTTGAGTCCATCTTGATGCCCAAATGACTGTTGCAAGAGTGTTGTAAAATGTTAGTTCATGATTCTTATCAGATTATGAGCATTTGTCATTTTTGCCATGATTATTGTGTGCTACATATGGGCATGAGCTCTACATGTGTTTTGGGCTATGCCATGCCATCTTTACAGGGGTGTATGCCATGTATTTTTGTGATCAATGTGGTGACTAGCACAAGCATGCAAAGTAGTTCTCGTGATAATGCTGATCTCAGGGACTTAGAATTTCACTAAGTCTTTGCTATGTTGTTATTTTTATGCCATGAATTCATGTTGCTACAGTGAGATCCATGCTTCTTTTGAGTATGTTCAATAAGGATGATTTGGACATATGGTTATGCTCTATCCATCCATGTCCCTGTTTGCATTTATGGAGTGCCCTAGCATGACTCAATCTTGCTCTACTTTTGCTATAAAATGTTCCTGGCAGATTGTTTACGTGTTAATCAATTTTGCCAAGGTTGTTGTAGTTGATCCATGCATGCTATGTGTTTGTTCTTGCTTTGGTTAGCTTCATGAACATGTCTTCTTGCTGGTAGTATGCTTAGTTTATCATGCAATGGCTTGTGTTGAGTGCATCGAGCTCGCAAACATGCCTTCATAATTCTGTTTTTGCCTTGTCCGGTTTTCTGCTAAGTCTGAATCTGTTAACGAAACTTGCTATGTTTACATGGGTGCCATCATATTTTATGTGCCCTTTTGGCTTATGGTCAGTAAGGGGCTTTTGTTATATGCTTTGAGTAGATTCATGCCATGCCTTGTTTTGCCATGATATGTTGCAGTAGCATGTTGTTATCTTGCTCTAAACATTGCTTCCTGATATTAATTCCTAGCATGTTGTTATTTTCACTAAGTCTGTGATGTTGTTATCTTTTGCACTTTTGCCATGCTTGTTTGAACCTGCTCTTGTGTGATTTAGCTGTAGCTCAATGTTCATCTTTTGTCAAGCATCTTGAGTAGATCACTGCCATGTGATTTGTTGCTATGTTGGGGTGCAGTAGCTTAGTTTCTTGTTGCATACTAGTTGGCATCGTGCTGTTAATCGCAGAATTGTGCCATTTTTGTTTTGCTTGCCATTTGCAAACCATGCATCCGATTCTGGTGATCTTTATATCAATTTCGACCGAAATCAACTCATCTTTCTAGCGGCACACTTGGTTTGCCAAGTTGAGGCCTGGGTCAATCTTTTCCTTTCGGAGCTCGCATATGCATTGCATATCACATCCCGCATATCATGTCGTGTTTTGCATCATGTTGCTTGTGCACTGCACCGTGATTGATTGTTGGTCCTTTGCTTGTGTTCTTGCCTTGGGTAGAGCCGGGAGACGAGTACGTGATTGAGGAACCCATTGAGTACGCTTACGAGGATCAAGCTTACGTCAACTCGGAGAACTTTGCAGGCAAGATAACCATACCCTCGAAATCACTTCTATCTTTGCTTGCTAGTTGCTCGCTCTTTTGCTATGCCGCGATACCTACCAGTTGCTATATCATGCCTCCCATATTGCCATGTCAAGCCTCTAACCCACCTTTCCTAGCAAACCGTTGTTTGGCTATGTTACCGCTTTGCTCAGCCCCTCTTATAGCGTTGCTAGTTGCAGGTGAAGATGGAGTTTGTTCCTTGTTGGAACATGATTATTGTTGGGATATCATTATTATATCTTGTTTACTTTAATGCATCTATATACTTGGTAAAGGGTGGAAGGCTCGGCCTTATGCCTGGTGTTTTGTTCCACTCTTGCCGCCCTAGTTTCCATCATACCGATGTTATGTTCCTTGATTTTGCGTTCCTTACGCGGTTGGGTTATAATGGGAACCCCTTGACAGTTCGCCTTGAATAAAACTCCTCCAGAAAGGCCCAACCTTGGTTTTACCATTTGCCACCTAAGCCTTTTCCCTTGGGTTCTGCAGACTCAAGGGTCATCTTTATTTTAACCCCCCCCCCCCCAGGCCAGTGCTCCTCTGTGTGTTGGTCCAAACTAGAGACCCTTGCAGCGCCACCTCGGGGAAACTTGAGGGTTGGTTTTAGTTGTACGGATTGCTCATCCGGTGTGCCCTGAGAACGAGATATGTGCAGCTCCTATCGGGATTTGTCGACACATTCGGGCGGCTTTGCTGGTCTTGTTTTACCATTGTCGAAATGTCTTGTAACCGGGATTCCGAGTCTGATCGGGTCTTCCTGGGAGAAGGAATATCCTTCGCTGACCGTGAGAGCTTGTGATGGGCTAAGTTGGGACACCCCTGCAGTGTTTTGAACTTTCGAAAGTCGTGCCTACGGTTATGGGCAGATGGGAATTTGTTAATGTCCGGTTGTAGAGAACTTGACACTTAATCTAATTAAAATGCATCAACCGCGTGTGTAGCTGTGATGGTCTATTTCCGGCGGAGTCCGGGAAGGGAACACGGTTCTTGTGTTATGCTTGAACGTAAGTAGTTTCGGGATCACTTCTTGATCACTTCTAGATCACGACCGTGCTTTGCTTCTCTTCTCGCTCTCTTTTGCGTAAGTTAGCCACCATATATGCTAGTGCTTGTTGCAGCTCCACCTCACTACCTTTTCCTACCCATAAGCTTAAATAGTCTTGATCTCGCGGGTGTGAGATTGCTGAGTCCCCGTGACTCACAGATTACTTCCAAAACCAGTTGCAGGTGCCGATGATAACCGTGCAGGTGACGCAACCAAGCTCAAGGAGGAGTTCGATGAAGATCGTGTCCGTTGTGTTGTTTCGTTTTCTAGTTGATCATTAGTGGAGCCCAGTCGGGGCGATCGGGGATCTATGCAATTAGGGGTTGTCTTTCTTTATTTGGTTCCGTAGTCGGACCTTGATTGTATTCTGGATGATGTATGCTATATCTATGTATTGTGTGAAGTGGCGATTGTAAGCCAACTCTTTATCCCTTTCTTATTCAGTACATGTGATGTGTAAAGATTACCCCCTCTTGCGACATGCCTACTATGCGGTTATGCATCTAAGTCGTGCTCCGACACGTGGGAGATATAGCCGCATCGTGGGTGTTACAGCATCGTCCCCTACTTCTGGATTGGGCAGAGCGACGATGTGGGAATCGTCACCTTCAAGTGGGTGTCGCCTTCGATGCGCTTTGGGTGCCAGTGTGCTTGGTCTGGTTGTTCGGTGGTTGGTGGCGACGTTGTCGGAGGTTGTGTGCTTGTGTTGGTGCGGCGAGGCCGCACCTATTTGCCTCTTTTCTGGCCGCTCATGGTCATCCCTTCTCGTCTGAGACCGGCGTCCTACGGAGGACAATCGAGCATGGGATAGGGTTCCCCTCCTGGCGCAAGGTTGATGCATCAGTACAATTCTGAAGATGGAGCGGTGGCAGTTGGCGGCGGCGGCCTCTGAGAGCACGCCGGACCAGTGTGTGCCCCAGACCCAGCAAGAGGGTAGGTTGGGGTCTCAGGTCTTAGATGTTAGGCTTGGCTGCGATGTCTGTTTGGTATTAGGCCCAGGCTATCTGCGCCCCTTCATCAACTGGATAGGTATAGCGACAATTTGTTGCTTAGACGGCGGCTTTAGTCTTACTTTTGTATGACTTTGTAAGGTCTTATGACAATAATTAATAAAGTGGACGTATGCATCGCCCAGATGCAGAGGCCGGGGGTCATCCTCCTTTTCTAAAAAAAAGGTTCCCCTCCTGGGGTTGCCATGACCTACCAGGGGTGGCGTGAGCTCAGGATTCTTCTTTGCGGACTTGGTGTTGTCTCTTAACTCTGTCTGCTTGCCTCTACTCCTTTGTTGCTTTGTCATCAACAACCTAGCCATGTAGTTGCTTCTCCTCGTGTGCGGGTGCCTAATCAACATTAAAGTTTCCCTTGGTTGAGCTTGAAGTAAGTACGGTGGCGATGCCTTAGTTTGGTCTTCCGGATGGCAGCGGCGTTGGTTCACGCTTTAGCCCTTGGGTGGGCGTCTTCCATCTTTCGACAGATCGACGCCCTCCATGACAGGGTAAAGGGGGCAGGGAGCCACCTTCGGGGATGAAAGAGGTCATTACCGAGTCGGCCAAACCTCATGGAGCTGACAAAGGTGCTTCTTTACCAACAGGTTGTTCCTCCTCCTCCTCAAGGTCTTGCTTGTGTATCTATGTGGTGGTCTACTCGTTGTGGATGGCTTCTTTGACTTCTAGCTACAGTAGTGCCTTTGTTCCCATATCTTTGTTAGTGGTTTAGACGAAACTTTTTTTTTGCAGGGGTCTCCAAGTTAGCTGTTTAGACATCGCTATGTATCTTTTGGTTTTTCGTTTCAATGTTGGTAGATGTAATCCTGATGAGTTGATGGCTTTGTTAATTCAAAGTCAAGCTCATCTTAAGCCTTTCTTTAGAATCATGTTTCATGAGCTAAAGCCTCACGTCTGTGGAGTATAGGTGAAAGAGAAGGCAATGCCTTGTCAGGTACACAGTGGTCAAAGGGTGTCAAAGCGGGAGGAAGACGCTGTGTTCGTCTCTGCACAATCTAAAACCTCGCCGTTTGTGGAATATATCCATAGAGTAGCTCATTGGTTGATTCTTCTATTATCCCTTGGTCGACCGTTCTCCTCATGATGTGGTTAGTAGTACTCCGTATACAACTTCTATAGGAGTAGTTCCATTAATACTATGTAGGCCAATATTTCCGTGATCGGAAGAGAGCAAAATTGACTCCTTCACTGGTACTGGAATCAGACATTCCATCAAGTTCATTGGCAAACACATACTCGAAGGCCCAAAATACCCAGAGTTCTTACATATAAATCTTAAAGGTTTCTGACCATAAGTACATCTAAGGCTCGGTGATTTGATCTCAGTTACAGTTACATAGATTCAAAAATATATAAATTAATTATACAGATGAACATGGATGTGCAACTCAACAAGGACTCTGTCTCCACAGGTGTGGATATAATTACTAGCATGCCGAAGACTCTCGAGGGGGTATTTTGGTACATTATTATTCAACGGTCCACTATAGGATCATGGGATACTTATCAGGCTCTAAAAAGAACTGGCGAAATAAAACTCCCTTGGATGTTCATTAAACTCTCAAGGATGAAGGAGCTGATGCAGCTACGAGGCATTGGCCATCTGGGGAATCAACAAGGAACTAATGAAATGACCTGCATAGGAATAGCTGTTAACTGGATGAATAAAGACTGGAAACTGAATTTACATCTCGACGAGGAAAAGATAAAGGTTTACCTCAGTGACAAATGCTTGATGAATTCAAGGAGCTGGCAAGGTGGTCTTGGTATCCGCGTTATTTACATCACCACCAAGAGAAGGGAATGAAGGGATGGATTTCAGGATCAACTTCCTGCCACTCTTGCAAATTGGAGACAACCCAGTACCAATGCGCGGGGGAGATACCCTCTTTTTATTCGGTGACACGACCTTGACAGAAGTTCGAGGAGATAACCCTCCTTTCAGGCTATCTGATGTACCCACCCCAAACATAATTTCTGCATAGTTTTCAAATGGGGAGAGCACAGTGTCCGTCTTCAGAGGAGCTTGAGAGTTGCATAGTCGAGAAGGATGTCCGAGGACCTTTGTCGTAGACCGTGGCCTCTTAGAGCTTGAAGGTGGAAGAGAAGCCAAGGGTCTGAAGAATAGAAAATTGCTTCAAAGTTCAGTATTTTACCTAACAGTAGGTTCACATTTCATGGTAACATATGTGCAAAGCCACAAAGGTGTGACTCACAAACCTGATATCCATAGCTGAAGGTGTTGTCAGTACATTCTCAGCAGGAGCTGGATTAGCAGCTGGGCAGATAACGAGCTGATTATTATCATCTTCCTTTTTTTCTTCCTTCACACAAGCACTATTTTCCTCATTTCCCTGCTTAGCTTCCTCAATGCTTAACGGTCCGAGCCCTTCAATGGACAAAAGGAACATCAAAAGCTGGTAGATACCGATGGCTAGTAACAAAATTTCAAGAAGACTTACGACCTTCTACTTAACAGTAATGGCTAGCACCAAAATTTCAGTGAACAATACAAGAAAGAGATATGTCAGTCACACAAGTACCAAAACTTTGGTTCCACCAAGATGATTATCCCTTTTCTTTCTCATTGGCCTATTTGGTGCTATTGCATTTAAAAAGAATGTATGTACATGTTTACAATGTACTGTGACATCTTACTTTACACAAAATAACACCACCCATTTACGAGCTAATCATCAGATGTCTTGCCTGTATATTTTCATTTCAAAAATTTGCAGAAGCACACCAATAATGATGTGGTAGTATGGGTGTGATTGTGGTTATAAGGAAATGATGGCTGGCAGCCTTAACAGAAACAGGTTATATTTTCAGCAGGCAATGGTCCAAATTAAAACTAAACCAGTGTAGCCAGGTCTTCTAAACTTATCACATGATTCGGAAAAAAAAAAACTAAACTTATCACATCGTTCCTACAAAACATTGTCAATAGAGCACATTTCAGAGAGTAACATGTATTGACAAATCAAAGAACACTTGTTGGGTATGTTTTGTACTTTTGTTTGTCTGAAGCAAGTGCTGTCAACCTAAAGGCTAAAGATGAAACTATGCGCTGTGATGCATGCAGAAGTTTGCAGATTTATAAGATAAGTGTATATAAAAAGAGATAAAAGGAGCTCACCCTCCCTTCTACCAAAAGCATTCTTGCATCCCTCGCATCTGCAACTTATGGAGCATCCCACGCCACCCTTGATGAAGAGTACAGTAATACAAATTCAGGTACGCTAGCCAGCTAAGTAAAGAATATTAAACCATATAAGAGTATGTACCTGATAACATTCGCAGTACTTTTTTAGACACGATGACTTCTTACAGTTGCAGCCTCTTTTGTGACGAGCCGAGGCAGGAGTTTTGTTAGAGTACTCCTACAATGTTGGACAAATGGTATGAGTGATGGTGAAGGGAAAGAAAGTAAAATATGAAAGAATTGTTCTTACCCCTGATTCCTGACCAGGCTCAGATGTCCGGATCACTTTAGGAGCAAATGCTAGTGGATTACGAGATTCAATCTGCTCTCGAGTAGATAGAACTATCTCCATGTTGCTAGGCTTATTCAGACAGCCTTGACATGAACAGGGTTCTGAACAGAAGACTCCAGCATGAAAACACTCGCAGTAACTGCATGAGAATTAGCCAAGTCATCAATACATCAGATAGAATGCATCATCTAAATTTGTCTGCGTTTTCAGCACCTTTTGGCAACAAAAATAATTAAAAAATCAAACTGATTTGTTAACAAAAGAAGTATAGTTTAACCAGTCAAACCAAATTCATTTCAAGTAATAGTATCTGCAGTTGTTGATGTGCATATCTAAAAGAAAAAGAGAAGTCTCACACAGACATGGACATTTCAAGTACTGTTTCTATCTATACTTAAGTATATTTTAGCATCTCCCCTTTATGGTCGTATTCTTGGGAGGCATACCTTGCTACCTCACTAGCGGTGTGGTGCTATGGCAGCGAGTTCATTATGCATATGACCGCAGTAGCTGATAGCTCAACTAACAACCCATACCGGATATCTTCATTTAAATTCCTCTAAATCCTAAGTCAGTTGCACTGTACCCTTAGAACGTTTTACACCACTAGTTTAAGTCTTACACAGTTAGTGATGAGAGACCAAAATGGCCTTCATTAAAGTATATAGGGGTGGCTAGAAGACCAGATGTGGTGATACAGTGAGTGTGACTGTGTATTAGCCAAGTGCACCACAGCTTTCTGCTTTAGGCTTTGCTCATATTGAATTATGCCGATTATTATGTCATCAGAAAAGATAGAAGCCTTACAACACGACTAATTATCATGTCAGTATACCACCATCAGTTGCTGTGTAGAACAGGTGAAGGACTGTGAGGCTCAGTCTGTGGTTAATGTGCTGTGCTGTGCTTAACTTTAAACTGTTGTGAAAAAGTCTATACTCTAAAGTAGAGCAGATTATAAAGTTGAAAGTTATGTTATCCAACAACTGTTATAGTATCCTAGTCTCGTATGTTCTAAAGTACAATAATGTATCCATTTGCAACTGGCTTCTTATGAAAAAAAAACGCTAACTAAACACCCAAATATCTAAAAGCAGTTCAACCATATAGTGTCATGCCAAATAGAACCTTAGATGATGCTGGGACTCAAACCACATGGAGCGCTGGAGACTGAGTCTTCACCAATTTTTGCCATAAATACTACAGTAGTACTCCCACTGTCCCACAATATAAGATTTTTTGCAAGCTATGTTAGGTTGAAAAACGATCTTATATTGTGGAACGGAGGGAGTAATTGTGGGTGTTCCAGGCTGAGTCTTCTATTGGTTTGGAAACAAAAAACACCCACCAATATGTTTTTGTTTCTGTGGGAAACCTTCTATATAAATTGGCAAAATTCCTGACCATATTTCAGTTTTGCAAGATGAAGATCTAAGAAAGAGGCCAGCAAGGTGGATACGGAGAGATTTGGATATTGTAGGTATAAGGTATTGGTAATTTTTAATAAACTAAACTAACTTTTCTCAGCAATAAGATATTTAAAATTATATGACATCTCCGACAATCTGTAGAGATCCAAAATATAGGTCAGGAGGATTTTCCTTTATCAGTATTGCACGGGTCAAAATGTGCAACAATTACAGGAAAACAATTTTAGTACAATTTTGACAATAATTCAGTCAAAACAAGCATCGCTAATGTGACCAAACTGGTACACAGAAAAACTGAAAATTTGAAGAGCTGGAGGACCCGCAAATTCTAACTATTCAGCTACCTGCCCAGCAGAAAGAAAAAAAGAATAAACTTATGTGGCCAACTAACAAGGCTGTGTTTATCTTTGTGGTACATTATTCTAAATTGGATGATGTAACTACATGAGATTCAAAAACATCTTTGTTCAAGGCATAACAGGAAAATCTTGCTAAAACCTGTAAAGATTACCATAACTAGACTCCGCAGCGAATCACAACAAGCACAAAACCTAAAGAAAATGTTGAATATTAACCAGCTCAGAAATGCAGTGATAAATGAGGTAATCATAAGAGGGAGATGACTATAAAAGGAAGCCTAGAGAATCATGTAGAGGCTACAGTGATTTATCTACAGCAAAATTTGGAGCAGCTGATACAGCATGATAACCCTGCACACCTGCATCTTCGACCTCAAGTGCATAAACAGCGCCAGTACATTTAGAGAACCAATATTCAAACTTGTTCATGTTTGGATTAATCTTGTGGCATCCAGTAGATTGAAATCAAAGAAAAGGTACAAGAGACCTTACAGTTTCAAGCATTTTGACTTCTTACAGCTACAACGCTTGCATGAAGTCCCATCACCATCATCAAACTTGTGTCTGCATGGTAATATTGCATTTCCATGATTTGTCCAATAAAATGGTGCTGGTGACATAAAATGACAGGCATAGACATTGTACCTTTTCTTCTTGGGACTGCCCTGACCAGACTCATCAGCATTTGCAACCACGATTGCCTGAGAGGAATCTTCATTTACAATATTTGGTTCAGATGTTGAAGAACTGACAGCACAGGGGAAGTTGCTGGCTTGATTTATGGAAGATTGAGCAGCTTGGGGGACTATTTTGTCTGTTGATATTGGGGCAAGGGCATTCAGATGCAAGCCAATACCAGGCAATGCACATGGAGGGGTTCGCACAGGCTTATCACCAGAATTAGTTTTGCATCTGGGGGTAGTTGTATTTGCAGAATGGCGATCCGAGGTCTTCTTGGCAGCTTTGTTAACAGCCCCAGCCTTTTCATTGAAAAGGCAACGCCTTCGCATACCACGCATATTCTGTGACAAGGCCTGCCAGAACAGTAAGTATTTTGCTGTGATAACTGATAAGAACATTGACTCTTCAGCCAGATTAGTGACAGGTAGTAAAAGAACCAGCAATATGCAATGTATGCAAGATTAGATTTATTTAAAAAATAAAGAGTGCAGAGAGCTAAACCTTAATGCTAAGGTTGTTAAGATATCAACAACAAATTGTCAAAGTGGAAGCAGAATCCGAATAAACTTTCGGTTCTGTTACATTTAATTGTCAATCTTGCAAGATGTAACATCCAGGGTAAATAACCATTATCTCATCCAGTTAGAAAACTACACACCTAACTATTATTCATCTGTAAGCCAATATGAGGACCATGTCCAAAAACAATCATAGCAGCAAAGAAGATAAAAGTATACATACACTTTGGTCGATTGGTATGTGATCACTGGGCTCTTCAACTGCATTACAGATTTGATCATTTGACACTGACTGACTTTGACAAGCACCAGGGAGCAATTGGGGGGTATAATCTGTCGTGGGCCCTTCAACCGTTCCATCCCAGTAAAGATTTGGATCATGTGCAGCATTGCTGATGTAAGAGCCACTTGGCCCATCGGTCAGCAAGGAATTGCCAGAGAACACATTATCAGCGTTTAGTGTCTCATTCACTAACTGTGTATCTGTCTCACATGGTGGGGCTAATCTCAGCATATCCATACTTGATTCGTGTGTAATCAAGTAATCCCCATCATATGCTGTAAATCCATCCTTTTGTTGTTCACATTGTTGGTTTTCATGAACGATTCTTCCAGGTTGTGATGAGTCGATTTTATCTGGGCCAGTGTGATCAAGGAGGGCGCCTTCTAGTTCTATGCCCTCCTGATCTCTAGCAAGATCTTTTTTACCATCAGCATTTTGATTCTTACCACATTCTGAACTGTCACCAACAAACTGGATGGTTTGAGGCAATTTACTTGTAGAGTTTGATCTATTGGCAGAAGAATCAATAGGTCCCTGATTTAGGTGGCAGGTGAAACTGCAATTCTCCGAAACAATGTTTTTGCATTTGATCAACCTAATAGCACTCCCTAGTCGAGTTCTGACACTATTAGGAGAGTTTGAATCTTGAGAAAGTTGAACAGAATCATCCCTGGTTAATATGAAAAGACATAGTAAACCTTAAGCGTAAATGGATGAAACTAAACACAGGTTACAAAAATAATACAAATTTACCTTATCAGAAGTTTAGATTCCTTTGGTGGATTGACATGGGGTGAGGCAAAGATTGAAGAAACAGGAGCCAAGTCAGACGACTTGAATAGGTGCACATTATGTGATGTGTCTTGAGGTTTAGGAGGTGGTATAGGAGATAGATTATTGATAAAATTGAAGACGGGGGAGTCCTGCAGGTAGGAAAAATCTTATTAGCAAACAAACTATTGGATTATCTTTCAGAGGATTTGAAAGTGCATATATTCATCTCCTCACAGGTATTAAAGTGAGCTCAGATGCAAGAAAATGTACATGTTATCCAACTTAGTAAGGTTACAAAATCAACAAATGCAGAGGGTGGGCGAATCCTGAATGTACCAATTATGGATCAATCATAGGTTACACTAGCAAACAAACAACTATCCTTGACCTACAGATTATAGACTCATGTAAATATGCAAAATAACCCAATGCTGCGGAAGAAAATTAGTGTGGAGCACTGGCACAATCAAATCCTAAATTTGTAGACCACTAGCACATCATTATTTAACAGAATTAAGAAAGGCCTGGTGAACAGAGTTCTCAATCACAACCAAATGAAATGAAGGGTGAAGAATGTGAGGGACATCAGGACTACAAGTTTTCTAGCACCAGGCAAAGTACACTGGTATCATCATTTATTATTGGCACAACCATGTATGCAACTATGCATGATCAAGTAGTACTCCTAATAAAACTCTGTGTCCAAGCTGAAGGCAGAATCCCTAGTCAGAAGTATGAATAGCCGGCAAGAACTTCAATTTCCCATGGATATGCCACCAACAATGGAACTAAATCAGCAGCCATTGCTGTAAGGCACGGATCTGAAAACCAATTCCCATACTAAACCTCTGTTTCTTAACAATGCACGCATCAGAGCATCTAATACTTGAGGAAAATGAAGAGGATAATCAAAGCAAACAATTAAACCCCAGTATCGACAATCAAATCTGTTCATTTGATAAGAATGGACAAAATCCCGAGGGAGGACGCCCATAACATCATTGGAGATTGCATGATTGTTCAGAAATGAAGTCAAACCCCAGCCCCTCTACCGCCAGGAAAGGCCCCTAAATCTCACCAATACAGCATCCACAAAGTGCTGACTAAATGCCAGAATGAAAACCCTAATCGCACACCAAATGCATCCCCTTAGACCTAACCCACCGAACGAATCCAAGCACCCGGAACCCCCCGGAAACAAGGGGGCAGCCCACCGCACTACCAAATCCACGCACGCGCGTCCACGGACCGGAGGAGCGAACCGGCCGCCGACCCCCAGCCCGCAAGCCCGATCCCCCACGAATCGCTCCCCCCTAAATCCCCCGGAAATAATCAGGGCCCGGGCCGAGAAGCGGACCTCGAATCCGGCGGCGGCGCCGGCGCGGGGCCTATCGGGCGTGTCCATCTCTTCTTCGTCCTCCTCCTCCTCCGGCTGCGGCGACCCCCCGTGGGATCTCCCGCATCTGCCTCCCCGCCGCCCCCTCTCTCGCTCGCTCTCTCTACCCTACCCTACTCTACCGCCTCCTGCTAGTGACGAGGGGTGATGAGTGGCATGAGCACCAGCGCTCCGCTGATGATGAAGAATTTTTACTGGGCCTTCGCGTTTGTTTTCTTCGACCTAGCTAGATATACTAGTGCTGTACCGCGGGTGGGTACTAGTGCCACTGGTCCGTCCGCGTGGTCGGGTGGGTTGCGTTTTGAGCGGGGGGCGCCCATGGGCGGGAACCCCATTTTTTCGCACTGACCGGTGGGGCGCCGCTGTCGGTGGGTCGGTCAAGATGGATGTGTTTCGGCTAGGAAAATGGGACGGGAACGGGGAACTGGGAGTGTGTGGGGCACACAGCACTTTGGCCAACTGGCAAAACAAAAATATTTACATGCAGCCCGTTTTATTTATTATATAATAGGAGTATAACAATGTCACTAACATAGTTAATTTTGGCTAAAACCTACCAAGTCAGTTATGTTGTCCAAAAACAAATTTGCTGGCTTTTGGAACATACGGCGCCGGCTGGCACCTAAGAATGCGAGGTGGACTCCAGCTGGGACGCACCTGTGAGTGTGGGTGGACTCCAGCTGGGAGGCACCTGTGAATGCGAGGTGAAGTCCAGCTGGGTGAAGTCCAGCTGGGAGATCGAGGGAGGCTTCGATGTGGACCATGATGGCGAGAGTGAGTGGTTCTAACTTCTAATTCTAAGCGAAGTGTGCTCTTATTACCTTTACAGCGGCCACTTATCGCTTTTTGTTTTGAACTCGTCTGGAGTGTTCGCCTGTGTAGGTGATGACTAGGGTGGATGTTTCAAGAAGTCATGCAGAGCGTTGGAGACCTGAGCCCCCAACCCTCCTCCCCCCCCACCCACCCACCCATCCGGCTGTTTGGATGGTATTTGAAAGGATGAGCACCAAGATCCTTGTTGTAAGGGCGTGTTTGGTTGCCTGCATATGCCCCAGACTGGCCTGTGCGGGAAGAAATTGGCCCGTTTGGTTGCCTGCATTTACTGTGCGGCCCGCATGGTATGAAACTTAAATCACCTCCAGGCCAGGCCTAGGGGAAACTCCCGAATCGGCAGTAGCTCGCGAGCCTGGCTCGGGCAACACAGGGGAGGGCGACGCGCTTCTCTCCTTGTGCGACCAAGGAGATGGCGCGAGCTCGCCCGCGTCGCCGAAAAATCGGCGGGAGGATTTCGGCTCACCTCCCGCCGAGTCCGCCCCTATTTAGCCCTCTCCCTCACCGTCCCAACTCCCGCCACCATTCTCTCTCCCTTCGAGCTTTCCCACCGACGCGCGTCGGCACCGACGAGCAGGTAAGCGGTGCATCTTCATCGGACGGCGGTCCACGATGTTGGCGGTACTTCACCGGCCGGCGGTGATCTTCTACGACCGTTCCCCCCTCGTCCTCGAGTTGCAGCCATGGCCTTTGTGAGTTCAATCCCCCTTTTCTCTATGTTCCTTCTAGCTAGATCTGAGCTGCAGCTAGGGTTTGATGTAGATGCATGGTTAATTAGTGCTCTGATCTGTGAGCTCATATGGTTGATTGCTATGCTGCAGTTGCAATTTGTGGTAGGGTTAGATGTTCAAGCATGTGTTAGGCTAGATTAGTAGTAGAGTTTGAAGTTGAACCTTGTGCTTGTGTTGATTCGTGCTTAGATCTGTGATTTGTAGCTATTGGTGGTCCATTTGTAGCATGTTGTTTGTTGTAGATGTATGTTCCTCCTCATAGATTGTCCGGTGCTTAGTATGATGGCGATAAACCATGTGTTCAGTATGATAGTGATGAAGCATGTGCTTGGTATGATAGGGATGAACCATGTACATGTATGCTACTACTTTCATGTATTGTCCGGTATGTTGTGTGTTATGCCTACTGTCAATGCGTGATACGATTGTAGTGCATGACCACGCAGACGCAAGATCTTAGTTAGGCCATTATCCTGTCCGACAGCCAATTTGCTCCATCGTTTGTCGAGGACTCGCAGTCTATGTCTGAGATGGCACCTGATTCAGAGGTGTTCGCGTCTGATTTTATCTATGTGCAGTGCTCATTGAGCAAACTCCTCCTGCTACTGTTGTTGCCGCTGCACTCAAGGTAGCAACAACAAAGGCAAAGAAGGATGGTAGGTCGAACAACATGAAGTGACAGTCGTTCATGTCCACGTTCGTGTTGAACAAGATGTGTGAGCTCATCTCTAGTGGAGTTAGGACTGACAAGGGCTTCAAGGAGGTGCACTTGAACACCGTTGCGAAGCGGGTTTTCGAGTTCTGTGGACAGAAGGTGTCCGCCACCCAGGTGTACAACCACCTGAGGAAGTGGAGAGGTCGATGGATCCAAGTGTTCAAGCTGAGAGACCTTAGCGGCGCCTCATGGGATGAGAACACTTGCTCCATAGTTCTGGAGGCAGAGCACTACGCCGGCCATGTCGCGGTTAGCTCATAGCCCTTTTTTCATACTATCCACCATTGCCTACTCCTAATCGCAAGTAACAACATTTGTGTTTCATTCTTAGGACCACCCAAGGAACGCTGAGTTCCTCAACACACCCATACAGAATTACAGCCAGATGCATCACATCTTCTCCTTCGGGCTGGCAACTAGTAAGCGTGCCATGGGCTCGGGGGAGCCTCTTGGTTCTCCCATGCCAGACTTACCTGGGACCCCAGACGTCGAGGTCCTTGATGGCCCTGACAAACCCTTTGAGAAGCCCTTTGACAAGCCATGTGACCCCGGCCATGATAGGAAGAGGAAGAGAGGAGGCCTGATGGAGGAGGTGATCAATGTCTTTTGCAGCATGATTGAGGCGGTGAAGGAGGTGGCAACAGCCATCAGGGAGTGCAAGCCCCTCGACATCCACCCTGACCTATATGGCGTTGTCATGACCCAGGGTGGTTTCGGCCACGAGGCTCTCATGGCAGCTCTCATCCACCTGCTTGACAACAAGTCCCAGGGTGTTGGGTTTGTTGCCATGGCAGACGCTCATAGGTTGTTGTGGCTCAGGAGCTGGCTGGGCAAGCACTACTACTAGAGTAGTGTTGCCTGTGAGCGTGCATGATCCCCGACGGCGATGGCAGTGGCGACGACGACGACGGCGATGGCAGTGGCGACGACGACGACGGCGATGACGATGACGACATACATTTTGTGTAGCTAGGGCTGGAAAACTATTTGATGGTCTGTATATTTTGGTGAGGTGGTACATACTAACCCCTCACGATGATGGTGAACTTGCGGTGCTAGGACGACACCCTCTTTTGGATGTGGTGGTAGGATGACACGATGGTAGTGCTAGGTAGAACTTGCTATGTCGTATGATCATGCATGCTTTACTTTTTCTCTTATGCTCCATTGTTGTTTGTGTGCTACTTTGCTCTCTACTTGTGTGCTCCATTGATTTGCTGCTTCAACTCTTGCTCTTGTGCATTGCTAGGGTAAGTGGTATGCCGTGTTCATCGGTAAGGCTCCAGGGGTTTACAGTTCATGGGAAGAAGCCAGTGCACAAGTGGCATCGTATAGCAACAACAACCATAGAGGGTTCAAGACTAGGCAGGCAGCAGAACAAGCTTACTCCGACTGGGTGCGAAAGCACGGAGGCAGGAGTGTTGACAGTGGCAAGGTTGGAGGTGTCAAAGTGGAAGGTGCTAAGGTGGATCGTCAGTTTGGGCTGAAGTTGAAGAACTTCATCATCTTCGCCCAGTTCATCGCCATTGTTGTGTTGTGGCATTGGTGTGCTAGGTGTGATCATTGTGGGTGAGCTCACCAACTATGGTACAAGGTAAGCACACCATGCATGTACGCCGTATGCAACCAAACACCGTGTTCATGTGCCGCTTGGGCCAATGTAGGCAACCAAACAAAGTGCACTTACGTATTACCTAATGCAGGGACCCTAGATGCAAGCAACCAAACAACTTGTAGATGACGCATTTGAGGCTATTTTTGCTCAACCAGGCTGGGTTCAGAATGCAGCTACTGTTTAAAACTTGAACCAAACACGTCCTAAGTCTTTCTAGTTGGGGCAGACATGTCCTACTCCTTCTGGGTTGATGAACTCGCATTTTTGGCATCATATCTGCTTCCGGTGGCTCGTGACACTCAATGACGATGAGACGAACCCTGAAGCTCCATGGTCGCTTCCCTACAACAATGATACTCCATGAGAACAATGAGAAAAACATGTTCCATCCAATATGTGTGTGTTGTCGAGGTTATGAATATGTGGAAGGGGCGTAGGTGGAGGGATATGTTGGTAAAGTATGTCAACAAAATTCTCAGGTTCACTGGATGATGTTATTGTCCTCTGATTTATCAACCTCTTTGGCAAGAGGATTTAGAAGCTGCAAGGGACATGAATTTAAGGGCTTGGCTAGCTCATTTTCATGTTGGCACATATGGAGGTTGTGAGTTTGGTTTTTAACTTTGTCTTCCGCACCCCCTACACGGTAAAGCTTACTTGAGCTCCCTCCTCGTTCGTCATCTTACTCTTTAGGCAGCAAACAATTAATAAAGTGTCATTGTCTCCTATACCAACCGAATGGCCTAATATATCAACTAGGAGGTGAATAGGGGACTACAAATTTCAATCCTTCTTAGAAAATAGGGTATTGTAGATAAATAAGTTCTCCAATTATATGACTAAGTGTGACACCGTATATGATGAGCATGCAAAAAGTAGTTACTACCACAAATGAAATGATATAAGATGGAAACAACCAAAGCAAAGAAGACAAAGATGTATTCGGAAGTTCACTTCCTTGGAGGGAAGCTAATGTTCATTGGAGAAGCGTGGAGAGCACGACGTACCCCCAAATTAAGTTTCACCTTCTTATCTTTGGACCTCACCCCCACAAAGTATGAGCTTAGTCCACTAGCATTGGACCTTGAGGTTGCCTCTAACCTTCACAGGGTTTGGGAAAATCCACATTAACAAATCTTTATCGGTGACTCCTACCTCATAGGAGTCCAAGCTATCACCATTGGGAATCACTCTGATCTAGACATCGTCCTAGCCCATGTTTGAACACTCCGAGTATCACCAAAGATAGTTCGCCATAGTGGTTGAGCGACCTTGGCCACTGGCCAAGACACTTACCCGGACACTGTTGTGAAACATAGTAGAAAACAAAAAAAGGCACCTACGCACACCCAAGATCAATATGAATATGCATAACAGGTTGTGATCATGATTGTTACCGTCAACGAGTTGCGGCGGAAGAAGAACGTGTCGGTGTAGATCATACTTGGAGTCCCACGACCGTCGATGAATGATCCCGCGAACCACCCATGAACAGTCCCTTAAACCGAAGACCGAAAGCATGGCCTCTCTACTTAGTTGCAAGCGTGCAACCTTCACGGTTCGGCAGCGCTTCACCGTCTAGAGCTAATCGTTGTCGGAGAATTAGAGGTAGGAGATTAGAACCACAATAGGCTTATAATTATGAGGATTAGAAGATTTTTCTAGCTCTAATTAGATCAACTAGGACCAACTAGAACTAAACTAGAGAGACTGGAGGAGGCTCCAAACTTGTGTGTTCAAAAGGGGCCAAGACCTCATGTATATATAGGTTGGAGGGGAGAGGGGGCAGCCAAGAGGAGGGGAAGGACCCCCCCTTGCGTCGGCCAAAGGGGGAAGGGGGAGTCCTTCCTCCACCCTAATTCGGCCTCCCACTATGGGAAGGGGGCGCCTCTCCCTCTTGGGCCTTGGTGGCCCAATTATTTCCCCGTCTCTTGTATTTTAAGGCCCGTTGATATTTAAATTAATATAAAAGCCTTCTAATAATTATTAGACACTTTTTATATATAATTCACATCATCGAAAACATTTTCCACCTATATATTAATTATCGGTAATACTCGGTATTACCGATACTCTCCAAAACCCTTTCGGTGAACCCGAAATGCTTCTGGTTCCTCTTAAAACTATTTTGAATATTAATAAAAGAATTCCATAAATAAATCCTCGATACTCCCGTCCTCCTAACACTCGGCA
Source organism: Triticum urartu (assembly GCF_056163025.1). Taxonomy (NCBI): domain Eukaryota; kingdom Viridiplantae; phylum Streptophyta; class Magnoliopsida; order Poales; family Poaceae; genus Triticum; species Triticum urartu. The sequence goes on along the minus strand of NC_141877.1, from coordinate 60,106,007 downwards.
GATCATGATTGCCTTAAGCTTGTGACCTCATAGGTTCGGTAACTCATAGACATGAACGAAACCCCTTCGTTCAATGACCGACAACGGAACTGTGGATGTCCATATCGATCCCTATGAGCACACGGATGATATTTGGGTGAATCTTTGGTTATCATGTGATGTTTCCTTTGCTTGGCGATACTTCACAAAACCCGAGATGCATTAGTATCCTCTTGAGTAATCACATGCTCACTACACTGTTATCCTCGTTACCGGTTTTGCTCTTTTTTCTCGTTATCGTGTTCCGACATCCCCGTACATAGTCACCATGTTTCTGGTCAGACGATGATGGATGTCGTCATACTGTGTAACGCCCCGGACACACCCGCCGGTGGTCATTACTCCTGGCGGGATCTAAACTGGCCCCACAGATCAATACTAGTCTTTTCTATGCACTTTGTCCTCACTCATGCGCATGCGGGAGCAACTTCCCGGTCGGTCACCCATCCTGACACTACTCCAAGCTGAGCACGCTTAACTTTGGAGTTCTGTCCGAATGGGCTCCCGGAAAAGAATGAATTCCTTATTGATATGAGTAGTCTATCATCCCTAATAAGTCAGGCCATCACATACACCCCCACTCAGAGGAACCGACATCCTCGTCGGGCCACAGGAACGTTCCCTCTTGGCACATACGTCTGTGCTTCCAGTCCAGTACATGTGCCATGCCGTGTGCCACGACGGATCACAAACGTCATGAACAACATGACCACGCACCTATCCGCAACCATCCGTGTAACCGCGAGGGTCGGCTCTGATACCAACTTGTAACGCCCCGGACACACCCGCCGGTGGTCGTTACTCCTGGCGGGATCTAAACTGGCCCCACAGATCAATACTAGTCTTTTCTACACACTTTGTCATCACTCATGCGCACCCGGGAGCAACTTCTCGGTCAGTCACCCATCCTGACACTACTCCAAGCTGAGTACGCTTAACTTTGGAGTTCTGTCCGAATGGGCTCCCGGAAAAGAAGGAATTCCTTATTGATATGAGTAGTCTATCATTCGTAATAAGCCAGGCCATCACATACTAAGAGGGCCATAACAATATATCTCCATTATCAGAGGAGCAAATCCCACTCTCGAGCTATCTAATCATTTGTCAAACTTTTCGATGAACCTATAAGTTGTCGCTATAATCACCGTGTTACAGGTGATGTCGGAGAAACCCCAAAGCCCGTTGTACTGTAAGAAGTGACTATGATACTCTCATGGTCTACGGAGCAAAATCACATGTTAATACTCTGTGTTATTACAATTGATTACAAACGATATTATCTCAATTTGTAACAAACAAGTTTGGGTTGATTCAATATGATCATTCTTCTAATGTCATAATCTCAATGTTATTTTAGGACCATCGTTTACACTTAACTTCATCCTAAGATCCAAAAAAACATGATCACCAACAACGCTTGAGCTAGTCTTAGAGGTGAGACCAGGAACATTTATTTTAACCGTTTATCATTTCACACGTGCATATGAGTTTTCCACTAAATTGCATATTCCAGGGTCATAACAGTTATAACATGAAATATAAACACTTAATTATTAATATAGAAATATTATAATACAATATTATTGCCTCTAGGGCGTATTTTCAACAGACACTCTATCCCATTGCGTCGAGCAACCCCAGGTAGTCTAACCTAGCACTCTGTCTACTAGCAAATGATGTCCATCTATGCAGTCTAACCGTCGAAATCCTTGCCTTTGTTACCATCATTTAGCAAGTATATGTTGGAAATATGCCCTAGAGGCAATAATAAATTGGTTATTATTATATTTCCTTGTTCATGATAATCTTTATTATCCATGCTAGAACTGTATTGATAGGAAACTCAGATACATGTGTGGATACATAGACAACACCATGTCCCTAGTAACCCTCTAGTTGACTAGCTCGTTGATCAATAGATGGTTACGGTTTCCTGACCATGGACATTGGATGTCGTTGATAACGGGATCACATCATTAGGGGAATGATGTGATGGACAAGACCCAATCCTAAGCCTAGCACAAGATCATGTAGTTCGTATGCTAAAGCTTTTCTAATGTCAAGTATCATTTCCTTAGACCATGAGATTGTGCAACTCCCGGATACCGTAGGAGTGCTTTGGGTGTGCCAAACATCACAACGTAACTGGGTGGCTATAAAGGTACACTACAGGTATCTCCGAAAGTGTCTGTTGGGTTGGCACGAATCGAGACTGGGATTTGTCACTCCGTGTAAACGGAGAGGTATCTCTGGGCCCACTCGGTAGGACATCATCATAATGTGCACAATGTGATCAAGGAGTTGATCACGGGATGATGTGTTACGGAACGAGTAAAGAGACTTGCCGGTAACGAGATTGAACAAGGTATCGGGATACCGACGATCGAATCTCGGGCAAGTATCATACCACTAGACAAAGGGAATTGTATACGGGATTGATTAAGTCCTTGACATCGTGGTTCATCCGATGAGATCATCGTGGAGCATGTGGGAGCCAACATGGGTATCCAGATCCCGTTGTGGCTATTGACCGGAGAGGTGTCTCGGTCATGTCTACATGTTTCCCGAACCCGTAGGGTCTACACACTTAAGGTTCGATGACGCTAGGGTTATAGGGAAAGTATGTACGCGGTTACCGAATGTTGTTAGGATTCCCGGATGAGATCCCGGACGTCACGAGGAGTTCCGGAATGGTCCGGAGGTAAAGATTGATATATAGGAAGTATGGTTTTGGCCACCGGAAGTGTTCCGGGCATCACCGGTAGTGTACCGGGACCACCGGAGGGGTCCGGGGGTCCACCAGGTGGGGCCACCAGCCCCGGAGGCCTACATGGGCCAATAGTGGGAAGGGACCAGCCCCTAGGTGGGCTGGGGCGCCTCCCACCAAGGCCCAAGGCGCCTCCAAGAGGGGAGGGGGGCAAACCCTAGGGCAGATGGGCCCTAAGGCCCACCCCAGGTGCGCCTCCCCCTCTCCCCCTTGTGGCCGCCACCCAGATGGGATCTGGGGGCTGCCGCCACCCCTAGGGAGGGAACCCTAGGTGGGGGCGCAGCCCCTCCCCTTCCCCTATATATACTTGAGGTATTGGAGGCTGCAAGACACACGAGATCCTCTCCCTCTTGGCGCAACCCTACCTCTCTTCCTCCTCGTCTCTCGTAGTGCTTGGCGAAGCCCTGCTGGAGTCCCGCGCTCCTCCACCACCACCACGCCATCGTTCTGCTGCTGGATGGAGTCTTCCCCAACGTCTCCTTCTCCCCTTGCTGGATCAAGGCGTAGGAGACGTCACCGGGCTGTACGTGTGTTGAACGCGGAGGCGCCGTCCGTTCGGCACTAGGATCATCGGTGATTTGAATCATGACGAGTATGACTCCATCAACCCCGTTCACTTGAACGCTTCCGCTTAGCAATCTACAAGGGTATGTAGATGCACTCTCCTTCCCCTCGTTGCTAGATTACTCCATAGATTGATCTTGGTGATGCATAGAAAATTTTGAATTTCTACTACGTTCCCCAACAGTGGCATCATGAGCTAGGTCTATGCGTAGTTACTATGCACGAGTAGAACACAAAGTAGTTGTGGGCGTCGATATTGTCAATTATCTTGCCGTTACTAGTCTTATCTTGATTCGGCGGCATTGTGGGATGAAGCGGCCCGGACCAACCTTACACGTAAGCTTACGTGAGACCGGTTCCACTGACTGACATGCACTAGTTGCATAAGGTGGCTAGCGGGTGTCTGTCTCTCCCACTTTAGTCGGATCGGATTCGATGAAAAGGGTCCTTATGAAGGGTAAATAGAAATTGGCATATCACGTTGTGGTTTTGGCGTAGGTAAGAAACGTTCTTGCTAGAAACCTATAGCAGCCACGTAAAAACTTGCAACAACAATTAGAGGACGTCTAACTTGTTTTTGCAGCATATGCCTTGTGATGTGATATGGCCAAAAGGATGTGATGAATGATATATGTGATGTATGAGATTGATCATGTTCTTGTAATAGGAATCACGACTTGCATGTCGATGAGTATGACAACCGGCAGGAGCCATAGGAGTTGTCTTAATTTATTTATGACCTGCGTGTCAACTTAAACGTCATGTAATTACTTTACTTTTATTGCTAAAGCGTTAGCCATAGTAGTAGAAGTAATAGATGACGAGACAACTTCAAGAAGAAACGATGATGGAGATCACGGTGTCATGCCGGTGACAACGATGATCATGGAGCCCCGAAGATGGAGATCAAAAGGAGCAAAATGATATTGGCCATATCATGTCACTATTTGATTGCATGTGATGTTTATCATGTTTTACATCTTATTTGCTTAGAACGACGGTAGCTTAAATAAGATGATCCCTCGCAATAATTTCAAGGAAAGTGTTCCCCCTAACTGTGCACCGTTGCGAAGGTTCGTTGTTTCGAAGCACCACGTGATGATCGGGTGTGATAGATTCTAACGTTCGAATACAACGGGTGTTGACGAGCCTAGCATGCACAGACATGGCCTCGGAACACATGCGAAACACTTAGGTTGACTCGACGAGCCTAGCATGTACAGACATGGCCTCGGAACACGGAAGACCGAAAGGTCAAACATGAGTCGTATAGAAGATACGATCAACATGAAGATGTTCACCGATGTTGACTAGTCCGTCTCACGTGATGATCGGACACGGCCTAGTTGACTCGGATCATGTTTCACTTAGATGACTAGAGGGATGTCTATCTGAGTGGGAGTTCATTAAATAATTTGATTAGATGAACTCAATTATCATGAACATAGTCAAAAGGTCTTCGCAAATTATGTCGTAGCTCGCGCTTCAGTTCTACTGTTTAGATACGTTCCTAGAGAAAATTTAGTTGAAAGTTGATAGTAGCAATTATGCGGACTAGGTTCGTAAACTGAGGATTGTCCTCATTGCTTCATAGAAGGCTTATGTCCTTAATGCACCGCTCAGTGTGCTGAACCTCGAACGTCGTCTATGGATGTTGCGAACATCTGACATACACATTCTGATAACTACGTGATAGTTCAGTTAAACGGTTGAGAGTTGAGGCACCGAAGACATTTTGAAACGTCGCGAAACATATGAGATGTTTCGAGGGCTGAAATTGGGATTTCAGGCTCGTGCCCACGTCAAGAGGTATAAGACCTCCGACGATTTTCTTACCCTGCAAACTAAGGGAGAAAAGCTTAATTGTTGAGCTTGTGCTCAGATTGTCTGAGTACAACAATCATTTGAATCGAGTGGGAGTTGATCTTCCAGATGAGATAGTGATGTTTCTCCGAAGTCATTACCACCAAGCTGCTAGAGCTTCGTGATGAACTATAATATATCGGGGACATATATGATGATCCTTGAGATATTCGCGATGTTTGACACCACAAAAGTAGAAATCAAGAAGGAGCATCAATTGTTGATGGTTGGTGAAACCACTAGTTTCAAGAAGGGCAAGGGCAAGAAGGGATACTTCATGAAACGGCAAATCAACTGCTGCTCTAGTGAAGAAACCCAAGGTTGAACCCAAACCCGAGACTAAGTGCTTCTGTAATAAGGGGAACAGCCACTGGAGCAGAATTACCCTAGATACTTGGTAGATGAGAAGGCTGGCAAGGTCGATAGAAGTATATTGGATATACATTGTGTTAATGTGTACTTTACTAGTACTCCTAGTAGCACCATGGTATTAGATACCAGTTCGGTTGCTAAGTGTTAGTAAACTCGAAATAAAAGGCTGCGGAGTAAACGGAGACTAGCTAAAGGTGAGCTGGCGATATGTGTTGGAAGTTTTTCCCAAGCTTGATGTGATCAAGCATCGCACGCTCCCTCTACCATCGAGATTGGTGTTTGCATTGAGCATAGACATGATTGGATTATGTCTATCGCAATACGGTTATTCATTTAAGGAGAATAATGGTTACTCTGTTTATTTGAATAATACCTTCAATGGTCTTGCACCTAAAATGAATGGTTTATTGAATCTCGATCGTAGTGATACACATGTTCATGCCAAAAGATATAAGTTAGTAATGATAGTACCACCTACTTGTGGCACTGCCACGTAAGTCATATCGGTATAAAACGCATGAAGAAGCTCCATGTTGATGGATCTTTGGGCTCACTCGTTTTTGAAAAGTTTGAGACATGCGAACCATGTCTATTGGTGTATATGCATGAAGAAACTCCATGCAAATGGACCGTTTGGACTCACTTGATTTTGAATCACTTGAGACATGCAAATCATACCACATGGGCAAGATGACTGAAAGCCTCGTTTTCAGTAAAATGGAACTAGAAAGCAACTTGTTGGAAGTAATACATTTTGATGTGTGCAGTCCAATGAGTGCTGAGGCGTGTAGTGGATATCGTTATATTCTTACTTCATAGATGATTTGAGTAGATGTTGAGTATATTTACTTGATGAATCACGAGTCTAAATTATTGAAAGGTTCAAGTAATTTCAGGGTGAAGGTGAGAGATCGTCGTGACAAGAGGATAAAATATCTATGATATGATCATAGAGATGAATATCTGAATTACGAGTTTGGCACAGAATTAAGACATTGTGGAAATTGTTTCACAACTAATACAGCCTGAAACACCATAGTATGATGGTGTGTCCGAACATCATAACTGCACCCTATTGGATATGATGCATACCATGATGTCTCTTATCGAATTACCACGATAGTTTATGGGTTAGGCATTAGAGACAACCACATTCACTTTAAATAGGGCGCCACGTAATTCCGATAAGATGACACCGTATGAACTATGGTTTAGAGAAACCTAAGCTGTCATTTGTTAAAAGGTTTGGGGCTGTGACGCTTATGTGAAAAGTTTCAGGCTGACAAGCTCGAACCCAAAGCGGATAAATGCATCTTCATAGGACACCCAAAAACAGTTGGGTGTACCTCCTGTCTCAGATCCGAAAGCAATAAGGGATTGTTTCTAGAATCGGGTCCTTTCCCGAGGAAAAGTTTCTCTCGAAAGAATTGAGTGGGAGGATGGTGGAGACTTGATGAGGTTATTGAACCGTCTCTTCAACTAGTGTGTGGCAGGGCACAGGGAGTTGTTCCTGCGGCACCTACACCAATTGAAGTGGAAGCTTATGATAGTGATCATGAAACTTCAGATCAAGTCACTACCAAACCTCGTGGGATGACAAGGATGCGTACTACTTCAGAATGGTACGTAATCCCGTCTTGGAAGTCATGTTGCTAGACAACAATGAACCTACGAGCTATGGAGAAGCGATGGTGGGCCTGGATTCCAAAATGGCTCGAGGCCATATAATCCGAGAGAGGATCCATATATGAAAACAAAGTGTAGACTTTGGAAGAACTACTTGATGGTCGTAAGACTATTAGGTGCATATGGATTTTAAAAGGAAGACGGACAATGGTGGTCAGTATCACCATTAAGAAAGCCCAACTTGTCGTTAAGATGTTTTCTGACAAGTTCAAGGAGTTGACTACGATGAGACTTTCTCACTCGTAGCGATGCTAAGAGTCTGTTGGAATTATATTAGTGATTACTGCATTATTTATGAAATCTTGCAGATAGGATGTCAAAACATTGTTTCCTCGACGATTTTCTTGAGGAAAGGTTGTATGTGATACAACCGGAAGGTTTTGTCAATCCTGAAAGATGCTAACAAGTATGCAAAGCTCCAGCAATCCTTCTAAGGACTAGAGTAAGCATCTCGGAGTTGGAATGTATGCTTTGATGAGATGATCAAAGTTTTTGGGTGTATACAAAGTTTATGAGAAACTTGTATTTCCAAAGAAGTGAGTGGGAGCACTATAGAATTTCTGATGAGTATATGTTGTTGACATATTGTTGATCAGAAATGATGTAGAATTTCTCGAAAGCATATAGGGTTATTTGGAAAGTGTTTTTCAATGGAAAGCCTGGATTAAGCTACTTGAACATTGAGCATCAAGATCTATAAGGATAGATCAAAACGCTTAATGGTACTTTCAAATGAGCACATACCTTGACATGATCTTGAAGGTGTTCAAGATGGATCAGTCAAAGAAGGAGTTCTTGCCTGAGTTGTAAGGTATGAAATTAAGACTTAAAGCTCGACCACGGCAGAAGAAAGAGGAAGGACGAAGGTCGTCCCCTATTCTTTTGTCATAGGCTCCATACGGTATGCCATGCTGAGTACCACACCTGATGTGTGCCTTGCCACATATTTGGCAAGAGGGTACAAAGGTGATCTAGGAGTAGATCACCAGATAGCGGTCTAAATTATCCTTAGAGGAATAAGGATATGTTTCTCGGTTATGGAGGTGATAAAGAGTTCGACGTAAAGAGTTACGTCGATGCAAGATTAACACCTATCCGGATAGCTCTGAGTAGAGATACCGGATACGTATAATGGAGCAACAATTTAGAATAGCTCCAAGTAGAACAGTTATTTGAAATGGCTCTAAATGTAGCGTAGTAGTTGCATCTACAAGATGACATAGAAATTTGCGAAGTACATACGGATCTGAATGCTGCAGACCCGTTGACTGAAACCTCTCTCACAAGCATAACATGATCAAACCCAGAACTCTTTGGGTGTTAGTCACATGGGGATGTGACCTTGAGTGTTAATCACATATCGATGTGAACTGGATTATTAACTCTAGTGCAAGTGGGAGACTGTTGGATATATGCCCTAGAGGCAATAATAAATTGGTTATTATTATATTTCCTTGTTCATGATAATCGTTTATTATCCATTCTAGAATTGTATTGATAGGAAACTCAGATACATCTGTGGATACATAGACAACACCATGTCCCTAGTAAGCCTCTAGTTTGACTAGCTCGTTGATCAATAGATGGTTACGGTTTCCTGACCATGGACATTGGATGTCGTTGATAACGGGATCACATCATTAGGAGAATGATGTGATGGACAAGACCCAATCCTAAGCCTAGCACAAGATCATGTAGTTCGTATGCTAAAGCTTTTCTAATGTCAAGTATCATTTCCTTAGACCATGAGATTGTGCAACTCCCGAATACCGTAGGAATGCTTTGGGTGTGCCAAACGTCACAACGTAACTGGGTGGCTATAAAGGTACACTACAGGTATCTCCGAAAGTGTCTGTTGGGTTGGCACGAATCGAGACTGGGATTTGTCACTCCGTGTAAACGGAGAGGTATCTCTGGGCCCACTCGGTAGGACATCATCATAATGTGCACAATGTGATCAAGGAGTTGATCACGGGATGATGTGTTACGGAACGAGTAAAGAGACTTGCCGGTAACGAGATTGAACAAGGTATCGGGATACCGACGATCGAATCTCGGGCAAGTATCGTACCGCTAGACAAAGGGAATTGTATACGGGATTGATTAAGTCCTTGACATCGTGGTTCATCCGATGAGATCATCGTGGAGCATGTGGGAGCCAACATGGGTATCCAGATCCCGCTGTTGGCTATTGACCGGAGAGGTGTCTCGGCCATGTCTACATGTTTCCCGAACCCGTAGGGTCTACACACTTAAGGTTCGATGACGCTAGGGTTATAGGGAAAGCATGTACGCGGTTACCGAATGTTGTTCGGATTCTCGGATGAGATCCCGGACGTCACGAGGAGTTCCGGAATGGTTCGGAGGTAAAGATTGATATATAGGAAGTATGGTTTTGGCCACCGGAAGTGTTCCGGGCATCACCGGTAGTGTACCGGGACCACCGGAGGGGTCCGGGGGTCCACCAGGTGGGGCCACCAGCCCCAGAGGCCTACATCGGACAATAGTGGGAAGGGACCAGCCCCTAGGTGGGCTGGGGCGCCTCCCACCAAGGCCCAAGGCACCTCCAAGAGGGGAGGGGGGCAAACCGTAGGGCAGATGGGCCCTAAGGCCCACCCCAGGTGCGCCTCCCCCTCTCCCCCTTGTGGCCGCCACCCAGATGGGATCTGGGGACTGCCGCCACCCCTAGGGAGGGAACCCTAGGTGGGGGCGCAGCCCCTCCCCTTCCCCTATATATACTTGAGGTATTGGAGGCTGCAAGACACACGAGATCCTCTCCCTCTTGGCGCAGCCCTACCTCTCTTCCTCCTCGTCTCTCGTAGTGCTTGGCGAAGCCCTGCTGGAGTCCCGCGCTCCTCCACCACCACCACGTCATCGTTCTGCTGCTGGATGGAGTCTTCCCCAACCTCTCCTTCTCCCCTTGCTGGATCAAGGCATAGGAGACGTCACCGGGCTGTACGTGTGTTGAACGCGGAGGTGCCGTCCGTTTGGCACTAGGATCATCGGTGATTTGAATCACGACGAGTATGACTCCATCAACCCCGTTCACTTGAACGCTTCCGCTTAGCGATCTACAAGGGTATGTAGATGCACTTTCCTTCCCCTCGTTGCTAGATTACTCCATAGATTGATCTTGGTGATGCGTAGAAAATTTTGAATTTCTACTACGTTCCCAACAGTATATTGGCCATCCAAGCTACCTCTTGACATTGTGTTGGGAGTCTCCAAAGATTGGATGAAATAAAACGAGGTCACAAGATATTCTTCAGAAATCCTCGCATGTGTTCTTTTCATTTTTACGGGGGTGTCGGTGCTCAACAACCTTCCCTCTTTGGATAGAAACCCGATATGACACTTAACGACCTCATTAGTCCCTTAATTGACTATCATGAACACCAAATCAATCCAGAGGCATAAATGCACTTTCAAGAGTTCTACATGTATCCGACCTCTCCCTTTGTAGGATACATACGTTGGTTAGAATCTCACAAAGTTTGTCATCAAATTGGATCAAACATGATACATTTTCCCACATCCTCTATTTTTATTGAAATAATTTTTGATGGTTAGAAACCTCAATCTAGCTATGCTTTAAACCAAATTTTACCGATGCACGTGCGCTCGGTTTATGAGGACAACATCATCCTTTTGGGCTTTTTATATGCGTGCTTTCCTAAAACTAGATGATGCCCGCGCGTTTGCGGAAACATGTTAAAACAAATGCATCAATAAATGCTTTAAAAAAAACTAATGAAAATACAAATATAAGAGGGTTCTTTGTTTATGTCCTAAAAACAATAAAACATAGTGACACAATATGATGCATAAAAAGAGAAACTTTTTTGGCACTGACATAATGTGACACCATCTTTTAACAAATATGTGAAGCGTGAACTATATATTTTTGCTCCAAGGGTCCAACATATATTGTTCATGACTACACAAAAGTTAGCACAAAAAAATAAATTGTGTCTAGCATTTATGAATTAATTCCCGGGGAAGAAAATACATGCATGATTTAATGAAGTGGCATAGTTTGCATGGTGATGCAAGAAGTGTAACTTATGAGTACATGCATAACTTTTAAGGTCAAAGATTTTGATCGGATGGCTACAAATAATTAAGGTGATGTGGAAGCACGTATGTTCAGAGACATCTAGTAATAGGGCTAGCTATTTAGATATAGTAGATAACAGCGTGTCCCCTAAGAAGTTGATGATGCCCAAGCGCTATCAATCACTTCGATAACTACCTAAAACAAAGCCATTATATCAGTTCAGTGGAATCATACCATACAACATTAAACTTAGAGAAACTGCTTGATGACCCACAAGTGTAGGGGATCTATCGTAGCCTTTTTGATAAGTAAGAGTGTCGAACCCAACGAGGAGCAGAAGGAAATGACAAGCGATTTTCAGCAAGGTATTCTCTGCAAGTACTGAAATTATCGGTAATAGATAGTTTTATGATAAGGTAATTTGTAACGGGTAACAAGTAATAAAAGTAAATAAGGTGCAGCAAGATGGCCCAATCCTTTTTATAGCAAAGGACAAGCCTGGACAAACTCTTATATAAAGGAAAGCGCTCCCGAGGACACGTGGGAATTATCGTCAAGCTAGTTTTCATCACGTTCATATGATTCGCGTTCGGTATTTTGATAATTTGATATGTGGGTGGACCGGTGCTTGGGTACTGTCCTTCCTTGGACAAGCATCCCACTTATAATTAACCCCTGTTGCAAGCATCCGCAACTACAACAGAAGTATTAAGGTAAACCTAACCATAGCATGAAACATATGGATCCAAATCAGCCCCTTACGAAGCAACGCATAAACTAGGGTTTAAGCTTCTGTCACTCTAGCAACCCATCATTTACTTATTACTTCCCAATGCCCTCCTCTAGGCCCAAACAATGGTGAAGTGTCATGTAGTCGACATTCACATGACACCACTAGAGGAAAGACAACGTACATCTCATCAAAATATCGAACGAATACCAAATTCACATGACTACTTATAGCAAGACTTCTCCCATGTCCTCAGGAGCAAACGTAACTACTCACAAATCATATTCATGTTCATAATCAGAGGGGTATTAATATGCATAAAGGATCTGAACATATGATCTTCCACCGAATAAACCAACTAGCATCAACTATAAAGAGTAATCAACACTACTAGCAACCCACATGTACCAATCTGAGGCTTTGGGACAAAGATTGGATACAAGAGATGAACTAGGGTTTGAGATGAGATGGTGCTGGTGAAGATGTTGATGGAGATTGACCCCTTCCCGATAAGATGATCGTCGGTGATGACAATGGTGATGATTTCCCCCTCCCGGAGGGAAGTTTCCCTGGCAGAACAGCTCCGCCGGAGCCCTAGATTGGTTCCGCCAAGGTTCCGCCTCGTGGTGGCGGAGTTTCGTCCCGTGAGCTTGCTTATGATTTTTTCCTCCACGAAAGACCTCATATAGCAGAAGATGGGCATCATAGGGCTGCCAGGGGGCCCACGAGGCAGGGGGCGCGCCCCCCACCCTCGTGGACGGTGGGTAGCCCCCCTCTGGTACTTCTTTTGCCCAATATTTTTTATATATTCTGAAACATGCTCCCGTGAAGTTTCAGGACTTTTGGATATGTGCAGAATAGGTCTATAATATTTGCTCATTTTCCAGCCCAAAATTCCAGTTGCCGGCATTCCCCCCTTCATGTAAACCTTATAAAATAAAAGAGAATAGTCATAAGTATTTTGACATAATGTGTAATAACAGCCCATGACGCAATAAATATCGATATAAAAGCATGATACAAAATGGACGTATCACTGCTCACATCGCCTAAAAGAAGTAGAAGTTTCAATTGAAGGATAATAATAGTGAGAAAAAGGATTGGAGCCAATAATACAATGGAGCTAGTAGAAGTTTCAATGTAGGGGTTTGTTGTCTTGTACCCCCAGCAAGACTTCTTTATTTTCCTTGTCACACTTGGCTCTTGAGCTTGGGATCTTGAACTTTCGATGATGTTTGTTGTGGGTGTTGTGGCTTTATAATATAAAACGGGGGAAACCCTTTTTCGTCATACGATGACTTCGTGCATCATAAACAAAACATTATTGAAAGGGTTGCATCCTTCACACGGTTATCAAACTAACAATCTTTTAAATATCAAAAATATGTTTTTACCGAGAATATGCATAAATGGGCATATCATTAATGGATTGACTAGATACAAGTCGACTGAAAAACATATATTGGGTAAGTCAATTTTGCCAGGACCAATCTGAAGCGTTAGACAAAAAACAAACGACCAGGTTACATTTTCTTCCTGAAAAATCGATCGTGTTCTTCTTCCTTCGCCGTGGCCGGGCCGCCTGCTGCCACCACCCACAACCAGCGGCGCTCCCGCGCCAGCCTTGCCCTCCCCTCAACCCCCACCTCCCCGACCATCCCTCTAAGCCTCACCGATCTCCAACTCCGATGCCGGTAGCCCCTACACCACAAGATAGATGCAGAGGCCTATATTCCCCGGCGAACCTGCACCCCCGCACCCCTAAGATAGACACGGTGCTTAGCTTCTTTGGTGAACTAATAGCCTCGATGCTCCAAGCACCCTCTGTTTCCTTCCCACCAAAAGTCGACCGACCTAAATTCCGTTCTCAGGTGAAATTAAAGAATAAGCGACTAAAGAAAGACATAATACAACCTTTCGACTTACAACTCCGCCCACACAACGACTACAACACAAATGACTTGTTTTTTTTTTCTAGGCAAAGGGAGCAAAAAATAACAGTAAAGACTATTTGTGATGACAATTATCAACAACTCCATATTCCTTCAGGTGGATATAGACGACCTCGGGTGTGTACTCTGCTCAAACGGCGTATCGAGCATTCTTCGAGGGCAAAACAAGGCTGCCAGGAGCATCTCAGTTATAGTCTTCTCTGGCTCCGCTGAGGATGAAATTCTTCGGGTGGCTAGTGCTACATAATAGGCGTTGGACGACAGATCGATTTGCAAGCTAGGGGGGGGGGGGGGTACAACATCAGCCGGAGTGCATCCTTTGCGATCAGCAGGCGAGGACATCAACCACCTTTTTATGCAATGCTCCTTCTCAAGGATGATTTGGCAGTTAGTGGCCCAGTAGTTGGTCTCGCCATCCGCCCCCCAGCTTGACTCTAGCGTGGTCGAATGGTGAGAAGAAGCGCATAACAATACCCCTTGCAAGCGTCGGGCAGAGCTAAATGCCCTGATCAACCTGGTGATGTTCTCAATATGGAAGGAAAGGAACGTCAGAACCTTCGACAACGAGTTATCGGTGGAGGCTGTAGCGGCATCTAAGATCCTTGCAGAATGGCGCATCTGGCAGCTTGCATGGAAGCAAAGGAATCGCGCCCTTGGGCGGGAGGTTGGTCAGAGTGAGACGTATATTGTTTTATGTGCTTTTAGGTGGTAGGCTAAGCTTTGGTCCTTGTAATACTGAATTTGCAAAGCCTCTCTCATTCTTAATGCAATGACATGCAAAAGCTTTTGCGTGTTTCGGAAACAGTGTAACAAAAAAATTGAGAAAATGTTAATTGGGGAACTCCTAGCAAACGTCCCCACAACCATTGGACCCTGATCACGTGGATGGCAATCTTATTAGAAATCGTTCGCATATTCTTTTGCGGCACATGGCAACCTTTTCTTCTGATAATGGCAAATCGAGTAAAATTGTCATGGCAAATTTAATCGAAATCGCATGGCAATTTGAGCGTTCGTCGGGAAAATGCTCTCCAGGGAATGTTTGCCAGGTATTCAAAATTTCACGGGAGATTTTGTGCAGTTTGATCCCAAATTCAAGCACGCGCATGCAACACGTGTGTTCACTGAGCAGTGTGGCCAGTCCGCGTCAGCCGTCAGCCCATCCCTCACCCGCCTCCGACATCGCTGGAGGAGGAAGAAACGTCGGGGACTCGTCGTCTCGTCCGTCCCCAGTCACCACGCTTATCCAGCCCAGCAGCCGCACCAAACCAAACAAACATATCCCCGACCAGGCCCATCGCCCCGCCACTCCGCCTCGCCCACTCCCCAGTCCCCACCCCACCCCACCACTCCGCCGCGCTCGGCTCGCACGCCACCGGCGATGGCCTCCCGCCTCCTCCGCCTGCACCACCACCTCCGGCGCCGGCGCCACCACTGCACGAGCCCCGTCCCCTGCAGGCTCCTCTCCTCCTCCGACGAACCACCGCGGTCCCAGACGGTGGAGAAGGTGCTGGTGGCCAACCGGGGGGAGATCGCGTGCCGGGTGATGCGGACGGCGCGGCGGCTCGGGATCGCCACCGTGGCCGTGTACAGCGACGCCGACCGCGCCGCGCTGCACGTGCGCGCCGCCGACGAGGCCGTCAGGCTCGGCCCGCCCCCCGCGCGGGAGAGCTACCTCAACGCCGACGCCATCGTCGACGCCGCCCTCCGCACCGGCGCCAAGGTACTACTGCCCCTCCAGCCGCAGCTCGTTACGCTTTGGCGAATGTGGCACTCGGATCAGCTAGCACCGCTTGCTGCTCTGTACGCTTAGCCTCGTCCCTTGCTTGGAATTCTGCCACATGATGCGCTCGCTGAGTTGTGTGCTGAACTGCTGATTGCCAAACGAGTGGCTGCTGCTGCGATCACGTTTTTTTGCTTTGCGATGCGGTCCTATAACAGTCCCATCCCAACTGTCCAATGTTCGTCATTCGTTAGGATTAACAACATAACTGAAACCCCCTAAAAGACATTACTGATTATTACTTCTGGACTACTGCATTTTTGGTTTTGGTGTGCATTTGCCAATTTATGTGCTACGTCGTGGTGTGTCATGATGGGATACTATTTTTCTGAAGCCTGACAGATATATGTTCTTGTAGGCAATCCACCCTGGATATGGGTTTCTTTCAGAGAGCGCAGATTTCGCTCAGCTCTGCGAAGCTGAGGGGCTAACGTTTATTGGGCCACCGCCATCTGCAATCCGAGATATGGGTGATAAGAGGTAAATATTCTTGCCATGTAGTTTGCATAAATGTTACACCCTCTGTTGCTACTTGCTAAATATAAAACGTTTTGGCAGTTCAATTTAAACTGCCAAAACGTCTTACATTTAGAAACAGTGGCAGTACCCCCTTTTTTTGGTATACATCGGGCAATACGTTCTAAGGACATTCTGTAAAAAATAGCGCGTCAAAGAGGATCATGGGTGCTGCTGGTGTACCGCTTGTTCCAGGCTACCATGGGGCTGACCAAGACATTGAGTTGTTAAAACTTGAAGCTGATAAGATTGGATATCCAGTTTTGATTAAACCCACACACGGTGGAGGGGGCAAGGTACGCTGGGAAGGCTTTGTTACAATGTTATTTAAAGTTTCCAATTTTATGCAGAGTGGAATGCATTTGTGTATGCAGTCGTAGGTTCTCTTGTGTGTGAGTCACATGATCAAATTTAAGAGCGTGCTTATTCATAACATCGCTCATCTCAATTAAGTCTTCTGTTCTCTATGTTCTTCTTTTGATCTTTGATCTTTGCATTCAAGGGGATGAGAATAGTTCAAGGGCCTGATGACTTTGTGGATTCTGTACGGAGTGCTCAACGTGAAGCTGCAGCATCATTTGGTATAGACACACTGTTGATTGAGAAGTATATTACTCAACCCAGACATATAGAAGTCCAGGTAACATTCTGATTTCATTCCTTCCACAATCCTTCTCTCAATGCGCGCAGGTCCTCGGTTGATGTGATATAAACTACCATTTGTGTACTCTCTGAACAGTCAAACAAGTATTTATAGATGCAGTTTCAGTCTGATATCTACTGATTTGTTTGTTTGCTCCTTCTTGTTAGTCGTTACTCCATAAGACTCGAATGATATTTGCATTCACTATTATGAATAATGAATTATAACGAACTTATACTTGCCATTTCGTTTTAATTTATGCCCTGTGTTATTAATGGGTACCACTTCTTTTGATTACTTTTTCTTATGATTGTACAAACTTATTGCAACAGCTTGCCTAAATTGATCTACTCAGACGATCAAAAGAAACATGATGGTTAATGTGGCACTATTTCAATATGTAGGTATTTGGTGACAAACATGGAAATGCTATTCACCTTTACGAGAGGGACTGCAGTCTACAAAGAAGGCATCAGAAGATCATCGAGGAAGCACCAGCTGTAAGGCTTTATTACCTGTCAATGCCACGGTTTCCCTTTGAAGAAAGTAACATTTAACGTTAACCGTTTATGTACTGACTGCAGCCAAATGTGACAACTGAATTTCGGACTCATATTGGTGAAGCTGCTGTGTCGGCTGCGAAGGTGACATACTTGATATTTCTACACAATATTGCATGCTGTGATTGAAGATGTTGATCTGATGCTCTTATGTTTTCAGTTCATTACACTGTTTAGTTCATTCACTATTTATGAAACAGTACCCAATTTAACACTTTCAAGCTACAAAACCCCCCACCCTATGTTCTGCAATAGTTATTCTGTTTAATCTTTATATTTTATACACAGGGTCACTTATTGGATTCTTTGTGTTGAAGGCAGTTGGTTACTACAGTGCTGGAACAGTGGAGTTTATTGTGGATACTCTTTCAGGAGAATTCTATTTCATGGAGATGAATACTCGACTCCAGGTACTATGTTTATGAGTATCAGTTGATCATATAGATGCTTTAGTACCTTGTAAAACCCAAAAGTGCAAGAACCATAAAGGTGGAATAATATGTTCAAATCTAGCAGACAAGCCTGAGTGATCACATATGTTATTCCATCTGTATATGGAATTATGGATAGCCTTGTAACCACGTTTAGCTTAAATACAAAAAAGTATGTGCTAGCTTCCATACTCTCGCTCTCTCTCAAATTCACCTTGATCTTTGAAGGTTGAACACCCAGTAACAGAGATGATCGTCGGTCAAGATCTTGTGGAGTGGCAAATACGTGTTGCAAATGGAGAGCGCCTGCCATTATCTCAGGAGCAGGTTCCATTAAACGGTAAGCCCTGCAGAGCATTCATGTTCTCATCCTCAACACTAATATATGTTTAAGCTTCATCACATAACCATCTCTTCTAGCCGTATTTGTGTTATGCTTCGAAGATCCAACCTCTATCAGTTAGCCTGATAGTACTGTACATCATGCTGTTGATGCAAGCATTGTTTTATGCTTTATTTGTGCTTAAACTCATTAAGCAGGTCTCTTAGTGAGTAAGCAAAATTGACTTGCTTATTGCTGTTCACTTCTCTAGCTTATTGCCTTGTTGGATCTATTTATCATCCAGAAGAGAAAAGGAATCCAACCATTCTCTAGAAGCGGGTCAGAACCTTTTATGCATCTAACAAATACGCACAGAATCTGAAAAAAAAAGAGATCCATGGGCACTAGCACCCAGGACATATTTTTGTAGAAGGAGCCACCTGGGTGAGGCGCCAGAAATCCGCTCCCGACTGGAGTCGAACCCTGGGCGCAGGGTGCACATAATCTGAATGTCTTCTCTTGATACTTGAGCTAATATTCATTAACCTTAATTTATGTAAAATGAATAATATTAGTTATTCTAAGTTACTTACTCAAATTATATGGGTGATCTTAGGTTCTATATTTATGTTGGTATCATTAACAATTAAAAATCATAATGCCAGTTAAAGTAAGAACTATTTGTTAACCATCAGTGTACCTTGATCCAGGACATGCATTTGAGGCCCGAATATACGCCGAAAATGTTCCAAGAGGGTTTCTTCCTGCAACAGGGACCTTACATCACTATCGACCAGTCCTGTCTTCCCCAACAGGTAAGTTTTGGAGATATCCAGCGACAGAATTTTTACTAGTTATTTTTCGGTGTGGTGTTGGTAACATATTCTTGATCAGTAAGAGTTGAAACTGGAGTCGAAGAAGGAGATGCTGTCAGCATGCATTATGATCCCATGATAGCCAAACTTGTCGTTTGGGGTGAAAGTCGCAATGCTGCACTAGTCAAGCTAAAGAACTGTTTGTCGGACTTTCAGGTATATATGCCCATCACCTTAATTTACACTTCTATATAGAAGTCTTCTCTCTTTGATTTTTAATATATTTTAGTGTCCTCTTTCTGCTGATCAATTATTAATTTTTCCACGAGCCCTAGTTACTTGGAAATTTACTACTAATTATCGTTTGCGAAAAAACTGCCAACTTAAGGATTCTGATGTGGTACTTCTGATCATTCCGTCCCTATCATGCTGTAGTTAATGAATAGACAGATTGCAGGTTTGCCTACAAATGTTGCTTTCCTTCAAGAACTCGCAGGCCATAATGCCTTCGAAAGAGGCCTAGTTGATACACATTTCATTGAGCGGTACAAAGATGATTTTCAAAGTACTTCTGCTAAGGCCTCGGGTGAAGCACATGATGCAGCTAAGCTCGGTGCAATTTTGGCTGCTGCCTGCATTTGTAAAAAGGATCACATTAGCTCCGAAGAATCTCTTCGTATGTCATGTGCCTGCCCTTTTGTTTTGTCACTCAACAACATTGGCAACATGACCTGATATTGACATATGTTTGTCGGTAGGTGACAAGACGCTTTCGGTATGGTATACCCGTCCACCTTTCAGGATGCATCACTCTGCGAAGCGTTTGATGGAATTTGAGTTAGATGAAGAACTTGAGGGGTTGAGTGATGAGCTCCTTAAATTATTGGTTACATATAGATCTGATGGAGGCTACTTCATTGAGGTGATTAATTAACACACAGAACCTCTTATGCTTTTGGTTTGTTTAATTGTAAAACCTTGGAAGCTTCTTTGCTGAGGTGTGAATACTAATACAAGTTTGTAACACTTGACCAATACCTTCACTCATTGTTCCCCTTGTGACTTGTGACCAGACTGAAGATGGCTCTTCTCCTGGTTTTGATGTCAAAGTAGATGGTAGGAGTGAACATGATTTCCGGGTTGAAGTTGGTGGTGTGCAAACAGACGTGACATTAGCATTTTATTCAAAGGTTACGCCCTGATACCTTCTATGGAGGTTGGAGCTTATTCATTAGTTTCTTCTGACTGTTATTTCATCACTGAATTTTTCTTCCGCTGCTGTTTTCAGGATAATAGCAAACATATACACATCTGGCATGGGAAGCATCACCATCATTACAGGCAAACCATGAGGGCTGAGCATTTACTCGATGATAGTTCTCAACCTAGCCAGGCTTCCGAGGGAAGGTCACATCCAAAAGGGAGTGTATTGGCACCAATGGCTGGTTTGGTCGTTAAGGTTCTGGTTAAGGATGGGGTACACGTGGAAGATGGTCAGCCTGTCATGGTTATAGAAGCAATGAAGATGGAGGTCCGAATGAACTTGCTGACGATGTTTTGTAAATTGTTGATCAAATTAGTCAATGCTGACATAACTCTCTTGTATTCCTTCTATCAGCACGTTGTGAAGGCGCCTTGGGCAGGTTATATAGAAGGGCTGAAGGCTACCGCTGGACAACAAGTTTTTGACTCCAGTGTCCTTTTCACTGTCAAGGTATGCATTAACAATTGACCATATCTTTGAATTTTACACTTTGTTTTCCATTTTGTCACAACAAAGTGTATCCCAAGTCTACGTTTGGCCATCATTATACTTTGACCCATACCGATGAAAGTCTTGAGAAGTATTCAAACCTAGAAGATTGGATCCATTTGTTACCATTTATGTAAAATTTCTCTGTCTCTAACGAGCTGAACTAAACAGTAATGTTCGACAATGTGAATATTTGAGTTAACAGAAACAGTGGTGGTAGCGGTGCACCTCATTTTCTCCTGGAGGCTGCGAGTTTCAACCCCACCTAGAGAGCCCTATAATGGTTTTCTGGTAAACCAGGATCCCGTGTCGAACTAAATAAAACCAAACGTCTCAGGAGTAAATAATGTTCCCATTTTGCAACACTGGAAAATGTGCCGTCATTCAGTATACAAATATAATCACTTAGCTTTTCTGGTGATTCCCCATCAACTTGTATTTTGTCCTTAGCTTTTCTGGTGATTCCCCATCAACTTGTATTTTTTTCCTTTCTCCAGGATAAGAGCACAAACTGATGAACCAAGAAATTGGAGCCACGCATCAGAATTCAAGTGGCGACTCCGCCTTTCAGAAAGAAGAATAAGCAAAAAAGCAGCTGGAGATCATTCTGTGACTAAATAATACTAGGTGATCTCCCTAGTTAGCTGGAGATCATATCTTCCGGCACCCATTTCCTGTATAGCGTGTACATTAGTGTCAGTGGCATTGTGCAATGTAACAAATCATGTGAGTATGTAACGCAATTTGTCTGCCTTGCATTGTCCAACGTGAACCTTCTTGATAGCTAGTTTTCAAAAGTTTAAATTTCGGTAGCAGGAGCTGCAATTTAAATTTAGGTATAAGTTGAAAGAACAGAAAAAAATTGGAAATTTAGGTATAGTTGAAAGAATAGAAAAAAATTGGAAATTTAGGTATAGTTGAAAGAATAGAAAAAAATTGGAAATTTAGGTATAGTTGAAAGAATAGAAAAAAGGCTCCATTGCCGGGATTTGAACCCGGGTCGCCTGGGTGAAAGCCAGGTATCCTAACCGGGCTGGACGACAATGGATTTGTGAAATGAAAGGATTAGGTTCGAACATGAGATACTCGGTGACCCAGAATGGTGTTTTTCGTACCTAACTGTTAGAAAAGAATACAGTTCTAATAACAATGAATTTTGTGACCTGATAAAAAAATTGGAAATGAGAACTGTCTGGTTGCATTTTTTCTTAATTTTGGAAAATGAGGATTAAGCCTCACACAAGATGACTAAACACATATACCCTAAAAAAGAAAAAGGTCCATTTTACTACCCTGAATAAAATTGGTGATTCACATTGAAAAAAGTCCATTTTACTACCCTGAGTAAAGTGGGTGGTTCGCTTTACCCCCGATCTATTTTTCGGTTCCTATACCCCCCTAAACAATCTCATACCGGACAAAAAAGCACCCTAGGTGGTTTACCCAGACCAGATGATGACGTGGACACAGTCAAAGGTGGTATCTGACCTGCCGGTGGGTCCCACTCATCAGTTTTTTTTTAAAAAAGAAACAGAAAAAAGAAAAAAAGGGTGGCCCCCTACTGCAGTACTAGCCGGCCACAGCGGCGGTAGCTGGTGCTCGCGGAGCCGGCAGGCGGCCGTGGCGGGCGGAGCCGGCGCGCCCCGAGCGCGGCCAGGCGCAGTGACGGGTTCGCGCGCACGAGGGCAGAGCGGCACGGACCGGCTTGGGCGCGGACTGGACTGCGTGCGCAAGGGCAGAGCATGCGTGGTCGGAACCGGCGAGCGGAGCCGGTGTGCGTCGAGCGGGGGAGGCTGGGCGCGGCCAAGCTCAACGATGGGTTCACGCACGCGAGGGTAGAGCGGCTTGGACCGGCTTGGGCGCGGACAGGGCCGCGCGCGCGAGGGCAGAGCGGGGGCGGTCGGAGCCGGCGGGCGGCCGGGGACGACGACACGAGCAGCGCGTGAGGGCGGCTGGGGTCCACAGCGCAAGCTCGGCGAGGAGGCGGGGCGGCGCAGGCGCGCGGCCGGAGCGGCGACGGGGCGGACGGCGCCGGAGCCAATGTCGCGGATGAGCGAGGCGAGGTCGAGCGGGATGCTCACCGAGAGCGCCACGGCAAACGGCGGGGCGGCGTAGCCGCGGGAGGAGGCGGGCCAGCGGGGTGGAGCAGGTGGCGACGCGGCTCGTCGGCGGGGTTGCGCTGGAGCCGGAACGATGCGCGAGGGAGCGACGGGGATGCCCACGCCCGACCTGACAAGGAGGGCCCACCGAGGTCAAAACCACCGTTGACTAGTGCCACATCAGCAGCGAGTGGAGACAAACCAGCCAGGGAGGTGTTTTGTCTGGTTTTGGTTTGTTTGGGGGATAGAAGGAGCCAAAAAATAGATCAGGGGGTAAAGTGAACCACCCACTTTATTCAGGATAGTAAAATGGACTTTTTTCGTTCACATTACCCCCTCATCTATTTTTCTGTTCTTTTCACCCCCTAAACAAACCCATACCGGATGAAAGAACCCCTGGGTGGTTTGTCTCCATTTGCTCCTGATGTGGCATTAGTCAACAGTGGTTTTGACCTGCAGGTGGGCCTCCCTTGGCAGGTGCGGCTGAGATTGATGGGTGGGGCCTAGACTTGACGACCTTGTTCGTAGCGTGCTAATAAGAATTGACAGGGAAGGAGCGGCTGTTCTCGAAGAGCTTCTGGAGTATTATTATTATCTCCAGAAACCCGTGTGAGGGGACTTATTCTTGTGGCTGAATGGTTTATTTTGTCGGGAAAGACGGCAGTTGACACATGCGGAAGATGTCCAGCCGGTTAACAGGGCAATCATGTCAACTGGAGCGCCGACTGACGTTGAACTGTACAAGAAGCTGTAGGAGGCAAATTCAGAAAAGCAATGCTCGTTGGAAGCGGCCTCCGGAGGGAGCATATATGCTGAATGGCGATGCGGCCTACAATCAGAGCACATATTTTACCGGGGATTTATTGCAGGTCAATAGCTCCTGTGTGACATCTTTGAGATAAATTGAATAAGGAGCGACGTAGTTAACGAAAATATCTCTAGTGCGACGTATTTGCAGCCAACTATAGCTTCAATGCGACATTGCCCTGTTTAACCATGAAATGCAAAACACAAGGGGTCAGTGGTTTGAGTTATGACACGCGGGACCCATCAGTTATCCACATGAATGTGGGACCCACCACTTACTCACATGCGTGCGGAACCCACAACTTATCCACATAAGCATGCTTGTGCTCATCCCGCTCATCAGTGTGCCCCGACCCGAGCCATCCACGAGCCCGAGTCAGCCCACCCCCATTGCTTGCACTTCCCCTTTCCCCTTTCCCCACCTTGTTCTCCCTCTTCTCTGGCAACGAAGCGCGCCGCCGATGAGTGATGTCTAGCTCAACTTCGGCCTCCCGTCAATCATGGCCGCAGTACGGTCCAATGCCGTTGACAAGATGCCCCGATTGCCCGCGCATGGAGCCTCTGAAGGGTTTGACTTGTGTGAAGGAGGAAAATGGCAACCGTGGGCGCGAGTTCATCAAATGCTTGAGCAGGCCACAACTGGGGCAGGTTAGATCCGTGTACCACACCAAGCAGCTTATCTAAATTCTCCTGATGTTTTTATTTTTCCATCGAATTTGGGCGGTGGATCTGATCTAGGGTTCATGCCGCCGTCGCCCCCTGTTTACCTTGTTTTTCAGGTTCTGAAGAAATGTGGACATTTCGAGTGGCTCCCCTTGTTGTTGTTGCACCAACCACCCTTCGTAATGTCAATAAGCTTCAACGAGCTTTTCTTTGGTCTGGCTCCGATACGACGGCCGGGACAAAATGTAAGGTGAATTGGGAGATTGTTTGCCGACCGCATGAGTATGGAGGCCTTGGGGTTCTCAACACCGACAATTTTGTGCGTGCTTTGTGCTTGAGGTGGCCATGGTTCAAGTGGAAGGAGCCAAGCAAGATGTGGGTGGGGATGGGAAACCCGTGTGATGAGGAGGACCTTAACTTCTTCTATGCCTCGACAACCATCAGAGCGGGCAACGGGATGAGGACCCCTTTTCGGGAGCCCCCCTGGCTACTTGGGCGCAAGCGCATTGATATTGCCCCGCTCATCTTTCAGGCCTCATCGAGGAAGATTTGGAAGGTGGGGGAGGCCCTAAAGTACGACAATGGATTCTCAAGATCAACCCAGAAACCATTGTTACCGTTGAGCACATCTGTCAATTTTTCACCCTTTGGATGCTGCTTCAGGAGATCCATCTTGATGGACTTGTTGAGGATGACATTGTCTGGAAGCATACTCTCAGTGGCCACTACTCGGCGGCTTCCGCCTACAAAGCGCAATTCCTCGTCATGGTCCTCTCTCCCATGGACCAAATGGTGTGGAAGGTTTGGGCACCGTCAAAGGTCAAGTTTTTTGCTTCGTTGGCAATTCAAGATCGAATATGGACTGCCGATAGGTTGGCTAAAAGGGGACGGCCAAACTGCGGCCTTTGCCCCCTTTGTGGGAGGGTGCAAGAATGTGGACCCCACCTCTTCTACAAATGCCGTTACTCTCTTCAGTTGTGGAACTTGGTCATCAAGAAATTTCGCCTTGAGGATTGGGACACCTCCACTTGTCATATGGAGGACAATGTTGAGGATTGGTGGGCAAGCCGAACCGGTGCTCACACGCGTGATAGGAAGGCAATGGCCTCTCTCACCATGCTAGTTTCGTGGTCCATATGGAATGAGCAGAATGCACGGGTATTTCGGCACAAGAGCGCGCCCCCACCGATCTTGCTAAACATCATCTTGGGGGAGGCGAAACTTTGGGTCATCGCCGGGGCAAAGAAGTTAGGGTCAATTGTATTGCGAGAGTAATCATTCCTGTCGCTTTTTGGGTGAATTGTAACAAATTTTATCCTCCTTCTTAATTAATATATGAGACAAATCTTTTGCCTCGGTTTAAAAAAAATAAAAAATTTAACAACGCCCTCGACGCTGTTATGGCCGAATCAAGTGCAGCAAGAGATGGGCTTGCTAGACCAGCAGATGGGGCACCATAAAAATCATACTTCAATCTGATTGTGCTCATCAAGTTATCGGAACTTTACATGATAGTGGATTCTCATCAACAGCAAGTTCTGCAGTACGGTTCTGATGATGCTAGTTTTGAATTCTGTCCAAGAGAAGCCAATTTGGATGCCCATGAGAAGCCAATTTGGATGCTAGGTCTTCTAGTAATTCTGCAAATATTGTATTCTGGGTCGATGAACCCACTACTTCTCTTTTGAACGGTGTAACTATTATTGCCAATCAATAAAGCTAGCCGGATGGCTTCCCGTAAAAAAAAGACAACATTGAGGTATTTATTATCGTTTCATAAGGATATAAACAACATTAAGTTGCCATTTTTCTTCAATACTATCTCCATGTTCACTGTTCAGTACAAGATCTCCGAACATAGGCTGCTCAGCAACTAGAATTTTAGAATCTATACATTCCAACACAATCTTATTCCATACCCCCTCCGTCCGAAAAAGCCTGTCCCCCAAATAAATGTATTTAACATCAAATTAGTGCTAGATACATCCATTTAAGGGATAAGCTTGGGACAAGTTTTTTCGAACGGAGGGAGTACCACATTAGAAAGGAGTTCACCTTCGAAGGTCCCCTTTGTATTCTGTTAACCAGGAGTACACTTTATTGAAGCCTATCTCTGACATTTATTTGAGTATGTCGGTCCACCAGCTTTATATTTCAGTTTAGAAAAGACAACTTTCACAATCTAAAACAAGCTCATACACTATCTTTTTAGTTTTTACTCGGTTCTTAGTTACCCACCTCCTCGCCAACTTCGTTCTTATTATGTGCTTCCTCTCCAGAAAGCTTGTCCAGGAAGGACAGTATCTCAGAGTTCACCCTCTCGGCCTGCTCTTGCTGGAGGAAATGGTGTCCTTCAATGATGGAAACCTCAAGATCAGGAACATTGGACTTGAAACCCCCGCTCTCGATGTAGCGCTTGACTCCAAAGGACTCGACACCGATGTCCTTCTCACCCCCGATGAACTTCGCAGGCACCATGATCTTTGCACCATGCCAGGGCGCAGTAAGCTTCCAGTTCCTGTGTTTGACGTGAATTCGTGCGTATGAGCTACATAAAATGGAAACCATAGGAAGAATGTAAGCAATGAAGTTTACGTGTCCATGGCGCGGTAGTAGTTGAGGGGTCCTGTGAAGCCAGACTTCTGAAACTTCTCGGCATACTGTCCCAGTTCTTCCTCCGACATCCAAGGAAGTGGGGATGATGATGCCTCAAAAAAATCTATGACCTCTACTCCAGGAGGGGCAGCAAGGTCATCTAATTGAAGGGAGTAGAACTTCTTTAGGACAGTTGCGACATCGTACCGAGCAAATGCCTTTTCAGCTCTTCCAGGCTCCTGCAGGGATGAGCTTTAAATAAGGCGAAGTTGGTATGCAGATCATGACTGCAACTACAAGGCAAATATATGCTCATCTTAGCGATAATTCAACCCAGAGCCAGGTGGACAGTACCGCGATTTAAAAAGAAAAAAAGTTCGAAAAATTCCAATTTTTTTTGTGGTGCAAGATGCTCCTGTGCGTGAACTCCTTGCAAAATTTTGTGAAGTTTGGACATTTCAGGAGCTCGTCCAAAATTTGTCTTTTTTGCCACGAGCTCTAACTTCACAAAATTTTGCACGGAGTTCACGCACAGAAGCATCTTGCACCACAAAAAACATTGATTTTTTTAACCTTTTCCCCTTTCAAAACGCTGTACTGTTCATGTCTGGGCTCATCTGAGTGCGGGCACCAAATCGCCGCGCTCTCATCTTGGTGCCATCCTGGACCTTAGACTGTAGTTTTGGACCCACAAAAATAATCTTAGCGTTTGTGTCCTGATTATAGAATGTTACCCTGGCAAAATGTTAATAGATGATGTATTTGTTCTAATTTTCAGAAAACAATTTGGATCATAATTTAGATGCATAATATCGGTTAATAAATCTATGCTTCTTCAGCATAGAAGTTCAAAGATTCAAACCAATTAGCCCCCTCGTATCAGCATCTGCTTCATAATTTTTCCTTTGAACATTTGCTTCAGTTTGTATGTGATTAATTTCCATTTCAGTATTTCACACAACCAATTCACTGCTTCCATGCTGTATCAGGTCCCCCCCATGGCATTGGCAAGAAGAAGAATGAATGCTGAAATTAAGTCAGAATACACCTGGAACAAGGATCACAGCACCTGGAACTGCGTGATGTAGAACCCATCGCCGCGCGCGGCGAACATCTCCGCCATCGGACGAGGGGAGCGGGGGAAGAACGGGATCCCCAGCGCGACGACGGCGCGCACCCGGTCCGGCCGGAACAGGCAGAAGTGCCACGCCACCTGCGCGCCCCAGTCGTGCCCCACCACCACCACCTGCGCCAGCGCCGGCGTCAGTGCGTCACTCGCGGCGGCCAAGGAAAAAGAAACCAAGAGGTACGCACCTTTGGGAGGCGGAGGTGGTCGAGGAGCGCGACGACGTCGCCGACGACGTGGAGCATGGTGTAGGCGGCGGGGTCCGCGGGGGCGTCGGAGTCGCCGTAGCCGCGGAGGTCGGGGGCGAGGGCGCGGAAGCCGCGGGCGGCGAGAGCGGCCATCTGGTGGCGCCAGGAGAGCCAGAGCTCCGGGAAGCCGTGGAGGAGGAGCACCGCCGGGCCGTCGGCGGGGCCCTGCTCGGCGACGTGGAGGGAGACGCCGTTGACGTCGGCGTTCCAGTGCCGCACCTCGCCTGCACCGCCGGACTCCATGGTTGGGTTGACTCTCACTCGCCTCGCCGGCCGAGCGTGCTTTGTCGGACTCGGCTTCAGTGTTTTTGTTTTTTCGAGGGACGGCTTCGGTGGTTTTGAAGAGCAAAGTCACCGAGCGATCTGTCATTTGTGGAGTCAGACTGACATAAGCAATGAGGTCAGCTTCAGCGACTTTGAGAGCACAGCCACCGAGCAATCTGCCGTTCATTCTACATCAAACGCACATGATCCACTCAAGGAAAATGAAAAAAGGAAAACGCCGAGACGTGCAGTCTCGAGCTTTCAGGTGACATGAATAGCAGAATCGTTGCACTGGACACTTTCCAGTTTGAAGATTTCACAATAATTTTTCGGAAATGATAAATCCTAAACATCCGGATTTTAAGCATGACAACGAAACGTTTTTCATGATAATTTTAGTTCACGCGAGATTGATAAAACATGACAATTATCTGACAGAAAAACAAACAGAGACAAAATTGCCATATTTTAATAACTAAACTTGTCACCTCGTTTCAACTAAAATTGCCATGAAAAAACGTTCAGGATGACATGCTTAAAATCCGAACATTCAGGATTTACTGGGGTCCTAATTCTTTTTGATCTCTTACTGAATAAAGAAGGCAACAATTGAACTTTGATTACAAAAGGAAAAAACTGACCCCGTTACAGAAGAAGAAATAATAGCACACCACTTAAATTTAAAAGCACTTAACATTGAAAGTAGCATTATGTACTCCCTCCGTTCGAAAATACTTATTATCAAAATGGATAAAAAGAGATGTATCTAGAACTAAAATACGTTTACATACACTAGCTGAATGCCCATGCGTTGCCACGGAATAAAAAAAGTTTACACCAAAATGTATGTCGTTCTTGATGGCATGTGGTTTCCATTTATACATCGATAAGATGCAATTCTCAGTCACTTCTTACATCATTAACAATTGTGATGTCTCCTTAGCAACATCTTAGCATGTCCCCTCGTACCCATCAACTTCCATTTTCTTAAACTCCCGTCTCTAGCATTGCTATTGCTTAAAAGGGATATCATCTAGCGAGACATAACATCATGGTCTATCTCTAATTCACAATGCAAACACTTCTCGTCTATCACCTGAAATAATGGTAAGTCAATGACAATGACAATGTCTCCTTAGCAACAACTTTAGCCCGATCCCTCACACCCACCGACTTCCATTCTCTTTAAACCCCTTGATCTAGCATTGGCATTTCTTAAAAGGGCTACCATCTATGGAGAGATACCATCATGTTGTACCTCTGATTTAAAATCAGAACACTTATCATCTGTCGTGGGAGATAATGATAGTCCAGTGACAATGACAATGTCCCCTTATTCTTCAATGACAACAAAGAAACACTTTTGTACTCGTGAGAAACATAAACAGAAATACGGTTCTGAGAAAATCAAACTAAAACAACAGCATGATTAACTAAACTGTCCCTTTCCTTAAAATTCTCCTATTTATTGTGTCGCATGGTGACTTGCGGTGTACAAATTTAACTATAATAGATAGTTAGTGAGAACACTTAAACGAAGTCTCTTCGCTGGACGTCTCACTCACTACTCCCCACGACCATTGAAAAAACACATGGAAGCAAGCCCCCTCAAGCAGCTCTATCGGTGAGGTCTGCCATATCTAAGAAGATCAAGGGAAAAGCTAGACAATCCTCCATCGCCGATCCCTTTCTCATCCTCCTCCGGCACCCCTCGTAAGTTGGGCCCGCCGACAACATCAAAACGGAGATGACAAGCTAATACTTGTTTTCCCATCGTCCTTCCTACTGGCCAGGAATTTTTCCTCTCCACCTGCTTCCCCACCGTTTGTTGTTGTAGACCCCTAACTCCAATGAACTCTTTAGACATTGGAACGAATACCAATATTTATTCCCCTATTACTTTATAAATATCACTACACAACTAAACGTTTCAGATTACTATCCCTAGGCAAAATAAAATTTTGATCTAAATGCAACATTTGTACGATTAATGTCTCAAATCCAAATGAAGGACCAGTTCACATCTTTTGAAACTTACAGAAATTGCGGTTTGACCATATCTTGCCCCTCTATTTTTAACAGATAAATAAGAAAAGCCTCTAGTAATTTAGAAACAGCATGCTCTTGATTATCCATGCTTCCCTAGTATTTTCAACTGTTCCAACGAAATGTACAATGTATTCTTACTTGTTTTTGGTTGTACAACAGTACAATATTACAGTGCCCTCAAACAGTACAATATTACACGCCCCATCCAAACTTTACTAATCCTATCAGCCTGGGCGATGACCAAAAGATCATGGGCTGGTTTGTTATATCCTCTACCCACTTTCTAAATTTGCAAGATGCAAAGTGGCTGTGACGTGGACCTGGTTTCTCTGCACACTGCATGGATCCTGTACGCAGCATCCTGGTCAATGTTAACTTTGGTGATTACTACATAACAATCAGATCCAGACATTATAGAAAGTATCAGCAATGCATACCAACCTAGATCTATGCATCAAGCATTATATCCCTGAGCCGATCAGCAAAACCATATATTTTGAAAAGCTGAAATTATTTAGTGCAATCGTAGTGTGTTCTTTTAAATATCATCCGACACACTAATCCAAGACTTTTGTTGATACCTCCTTTCATTTCTTACACTAAACGACTGAAACATATAAGCAAAATACAAATAATTACTCAACCTGTTGCACGTATACATTGTTTTGTTCTCATATTTGCACTGCTCGTCTAACGATGCAATGGTTCTTGAACCCAAACATTATATCCAAATCATAATATGAATAAAAATGGAATGAAATATACCAGAACTAATTCTAGGTCGTAAATAAGAATTAGTAAATGTGTCGTGCACCAATATCATATCAAGTTGCATACAAGAAAAATTCTTCATAAATATGAAAATCCAGGTTTCGTCACTTATCAGGGTATCGTCTTGAATGCACTGTGTTTCTTTATATCAGTGTCAGAACAACCTTCAACCAAACAGTGCACATTGTAAGGCATAAATAAAGAACCGAGTTTCCCAATGTGTTTTGAATTTTCCAATCAAACTTCAGTCATAAGCTTCTCTCCATTATGGCTAAATGTAGCCACCAGAAGATTGCAATTCATAATCTTCTGACACTCAAGAAAATCACAGCCCTGACCACTTGCAGTCCTTATCCACTTGGGGCAAGATATTGGATTAGTGTGTCGGATCATATTTTTAAAAATGCACTACAGTGGACACTACCTGTGTCCACTTGCAGTCCATGCGGTCGACACTACCTGTCCACTGGTAAGGTGTGCATGCGAAAATGTGTCAGACGCCGTCCTCGCACACTCTTAGTCCCGATGTTCCTGGGATAATGAGGCCCTAACAGGACAAGTTTTTGCATGACCGTCAGATTGCATCACCTGCCACGATATTGTGGTTACATACCTGGCAACAAATAAGGGTGTGAGTGAACAAGGTTTTATTGAAGCGATTAAGAAATAGAACAGCAGAAGCAATGGTCCCTTTAATCGACCAGAAAAGCTAAATAGAAACCTCAATGATTTTTTGTAAAGTAAGGCAGGAGCCCTGCCCATTCTATTAGCAGGAAAGAAAAGGTCTTGGTTACTTAGCCTAGATCATCACTAATAACCCTGACAACATTTAACAAATATGAACACCTGACATGCAATGCAATGCTGGTCGACTTTGTTTCTAACTCCGTTTCTCCTCCAGGGAATCGACATCCTTTAGTTTCTGTATATTGCTGAAGGCTCTTTCTTTTAGTACTGACACCTGAGACACACCTTAGTTTTTATCTCCAATTTGCAACTTGGCATAGAAATTGTATAAGCCTAAAAAATCAAGAATTACAACATCATGATGTCTATTGATCAATCTAGGCACTCTAAAAATCTATAAAAAAATCTGCTTCCTTAACTGTGTAATCACCTAAATAAAAACATTGCTTTGTTGCTAGGATAATCCTGCTAGTACAACCATAGCTATTAGGATAATCACCTTGCTGACCAACCTTCGTGAGGTCCTTCCTGAATCTGGTCTGCTATAAAATATTAAAATATACCCTTATGTTCATAATATTCAGAACTTTCAAGTGGAAAAAACTCCTAGCATTTGCTGAATAAAACAAAACCTGGCATACAAGAACGTTCATGCTTCTAGGACTGAAGGGATATATACCATAGGTATGAATTTATGTAATTTCTTTCGAAACATGTGTCAATTCAACACAGCTTATGCAGACACATCCTGAACATTTCACAGATTAGCCTAAATAAAAACATCCATCACAACAGTGTGATAATTAATGTTCTGTCATGAAGTTCAGATAGCAAGAAAACAATGTATCATATCCATATTAGCTCAAGACAAATGCAGAAATAAGGAGAATAGCTTCAGGTGAGGAGTTAAAGTACAATATTAAGATATGCTTCACATACGTATTCCAGATGCAGCCGTTGACCATGAAGGTATGGAATTTTTGTTGAGTCATAAATATCATTGGTGGAAGGAAGAAGAGAGCATGAAGGCACGCTGATGTTGCAATGAACCGAACCCTTTAACAGATAACATCAATGAGCACTTGAGCATAGAAATTGAATGTGAAATCTTGCCATAAATAACATAGCAGAAAATAAGGCAACCAATTTGACCAGTCCAAATCGACCATGGACAAGCCTGAAATTGTTGAACCTAGATGACCTGGCAAAAGAGGATTACAAGGGCAACGGTGTTGGGCAGAAATTAAAGATGGAAGCGCTTCATTAAGAAAAGATGAGAAGGGTCCCATCGCCTCCTATCTTGCTGCAACCGCATGCACGGGCCTTTCCACTAAGAAAAGGCCCCTGACGGTGTCAAAACCGGCGGATCTCGGGTAGGGGGTCCCGAACTGTGCGTCTAGGCCAGATGGTAACAGGAGGCAAGGAACACGATGTTTTACCCAGGTTCGAGCCCTCTTGATGGAGGTAAAACCCTACGTCCTGCTTGATTAATATTGATGATATGGGTAGTACAAGAGTAGATCTACCACGAGATCAAGGAGGCTAAGCCCTAGAAGCTAGCCTATGGTATGATTGTTGTATGATGAAGTTGTCCTACAGACTAAAACCCTCCGGTTTATATAGACACCAGAGAGGGTTAGGGTTACACAAAGTCGGTTACAATGGTAGGAGATCTTGAATATCCGCATCGCCAAGCTTGCCTTCCACGCCAAGGAAAGTCCCATCCGGACACAGGACGAAGTCTTCAATCTTGTATCTTCATAGTCCTGGAGTCCGGCTGAAGGTATAGTCCGGCTATCCGAACACCCCCTAATCCAGGACTCCCTCAGTAGCCCCTGAACTAGGCTTCAATGACGACGAGTCCGGCGCGTAGATTGTCTTCGGCATTGCAAGGCGGGTTCCTCCTCCAAATTCTTCATAAAAGTTTGTAAACACCAAGAGTAGTGTCCGGCTCTGCAAAATAAGTTTCCACGTATTGCCACAGAGAGAATAATATTAACACAAATCTAATCTGCTGACGTATTCCGCAGCGTGACATCACACTACGGCCAAGCCTTTATTCGAATCGTTTTTACTTTTCCACCTCAGCGTGTTTTGCGAGGCGGTTTTCTTGGCACGTCTTGTCAAAGCAGAGATCGTGTCCCTCATTTACGAGATTCTCATCAATACAGACGTGGGTAACCCAACCGCGCCATCTATCATGGCGCTTGGGAGGCAAGCGAGTTTTACTAGGCTGGTGGGGACACATAGTCGCATCCGCTCATATAAGGGGATAAGGATCCACCTTTTTACCTATGCCTTCTTCCTCCTTTGCCTGTCCATCTTCTGCGCACCCGAGCTCCAGCGCCCAAGCCCGCACTTCCTACCTCAACCTTCCCCAACAATGTCCGGAGCGGGAGGCAAGTGGATGGTCTCCTCCGTCATGGAGGGCCATGTCAAAAGGCTAAGGAAGGCCGGATACCTGTCCAAAGACATCGCGCACCGACTTCCTGAGGAGGGGCAGCTTCTCCCCACCCCAAGGCCCCATGAGAGGGTAGTATTTCTTCCCCACTTCCTCCGCGGACTGGGTTTTCCTCTCCACTCATTTGTCCGTGGGCTCATGTTCTACTACGGCCTAGATTTCCATGATCTGGCCCCGAACTTCATCCTCAATATCTCGGCGTTTATCGTCATGTGCAAGACTTTCCTCTGCATCCGCTCCCATTTCGGCCTCTGGCTCAAGACCTTCAACGTCAAGCCAAAGGTGGTGCGCGGCAACCAGGCGGAGTGCGGAGGTGCCATGGCGGGCAAAATAGCCAACGTCCTATGGCTCGAGGGCTCCTTTGTGGAGACCTTGAAAGGGTGGCAGTCAGGGTGGTTTTACATCACCGAGCCACGCGATCCGAAGTGGATCGCAGCCCCTGAATTCCGATCCGGACCCCCTACGCGGCTCACGTCCTGGAAGGAGACGGGCTTGTCGTGGGGCGACGAAGAAGAGGTGACCGGACTACAAAAATGCATCCAGTCCCTGGTGAACAAGCAGCTCAAGCTTGTCAACGTAGTCCAGGTCATGCTCGTCCGCCGGATCCTTCCGTGTCAAGAACGGGACTTCAATTTGTGGGAGTTCAACCCGGCGCAGCACCGAACTCTGAGCATGCTCTTCGACACGACGTACGAAGATGTCTGGAAGGGGCTAACCAAAGGCGCCGAGGCTCCCACATCCGCCTCCGAAGACCGCGGATTCAGCTCGCAGCGTCTTGCCAGCGAGGTAAAATATTTTCATCTTTTACAGGATGTTAAGTTTTCTTCATAGTTTGACTCTATGCGGGATCTAAACTCCCTCACCTTTGACAGGATTGGCAGGCGAAGTCCGGGATGATTAACTGTCCAGCTCCCTTGCCCGAAGACCCAGCCCCTGCTCTCCTAGTGAAGCTGCTGGTTCCGGCACCTTATGTGGTGTCGGAGAAGAAGGCCAAGAAGAAGAAGGCCACGGGGACTCGAAAGAGTTCCCGGCATATGGTGGTGTCGGACTCGTCGTCCGATGAGTCCGAGACGCACTCCTCCCGCGAAGACGAGGAGGAGGAAGAAGAAACCTCTCCCCCTCCAGCGGGGGGAGGAAAAAAGAGGAAGGCCACCCCAGTAGGGGAGGCCGAGGGGTCCAAGAAGAGGAAAACCCCTCCACCGGACTACGCCCCCGACGCCGACGAGGACGAAGAGGAGTGGCCGGACAGGGCCAAGCGTCCGGCGAAATCGTAAGTGTTCGGATACCAGAGTAACTCATGATATTCCTTTTGTTGCACAGCTTTCCCTAATGTCGAATATAATCATGCAGCCCGCCCAAGGACGGGCTCGGAGTCATCGAGCGGCTCCCTGGATTCATCGGACGTGAATTCAGTTCCGCCTGCTGCCTCCCCCTGTGCTGCGGATGACGCCGAAGTGGCATCGCGACAAGCTCCGGGGCAAGAAGAGGTGGTTCAGGAGGAGCCGCGAGGCGACCTCCCGGACTCCAGGAGTAAAGGGGACGGGACCCCCCAGGGCTCCAAGTCCGGCTTTAAGCCGGACACCGCGCCGGAATCATCAACGGTTCCGGACCGCGGCAGGCGAACTCCTGCCAAGAGGAGCAAGCCTATTGAGCCGGCGTCCTCCGTCCAACCGGAGGCGCCGGACAATCTGCTGGAGGTGCTTAAGGGCGCCTCCATCGACGAGGAGCACCGTACCATCATGAGTACGGTGATCCAGAAGGTTCGGTCCGCCCAAAGCGGACTTACTGAAGCTTGTGCTAGCCTTCTAACAGGCTTCGAGGTAAGTAAAAATATGTAAAAATATTACCGCATAGATAGTAGCCCCTGATGCTCTATTTGGCGTTCGGAAAGAAAAGCCGAATAGAGGATCTATTAAATATCGCAGGAGTCTAACTAGAAAGAGTCAATATACGTATGCAGGCTTCGCTGCTGGCCACCGTCGCACTGACTGCGGAGGTGGGTGCCCTGAAGCAGGGCCTCGAGCGGACCGAGCAAGAGCTCGGCCTTGCCAAACGGCAGCTCGAGGAGAAAGAAGGTAAGAGATACCTTATAGAAAAAATGCCTATAAGAATACGCAATTGCAAAAAATGACAGGAGTATACTGCTTATTGTAGGGGCCACAACTGAGGTGGCGACCCTTAAGCAGGCGCTGTCCGAGGCCAAGAAGAGAGCGGCCACGGAGCGCACCGAGCGGGAGAAATTTGAGGTGCAGGTCGGTGAGGTGCAGCAAGAGCTTCAGGCTCTCATGAAAAAGCATGAGAGTTTGGAGCTCGACTCGAAGACGCGAGCGTCCGAGCTTGCTACGGCCCTTAAAACTGCCAAATCTGCCAAGGCCGAAACCCAGAAGGCCCTCCAGGAATTGGATGCGGTGAAGAAGATAGCGGCGGGTAAGGCATTCTCTATGCAAAGCAGACATATAAAAGTAAACTACTTGTTACTTACCCGAATCCGGAGCTCTCCAGGGGCATTCGCAGATCTTCCCTGCAGCGTATCCGATGCCGCCGCATTCTATCGAGCCGAGGAAGGCAGCTCGACGGAGAAGGTGTTCTGGTCTCAGTACGCTGAGGCCGGACACCCTGTGCCCTTGAGCGACCAGCTAAAGCAGCTGGTCGAGCTCCACAAGGCGGCCAAACAGGCCCTGAAGGGCTTCATAGTTCGGCTGTGGCCTGGAGAGGCCCTGCCTGGGAGCTACTTCGGACTGGTGCGGCGGCTGGTGGAGGCTTGTCCAAGGCTTGAAGTCATCAAGCTCTCCGTCTGCATCGAAGGTGCACGTAGGGCCCTTGCCCGTGCAAAGGTGCACTGGGGTAAGCTGGACGGCGAGAAGCTTGTGAGGGACGGGCCGCCGCCGGGGAAGGAGCATCGCAAGCCCGAGAACTATTACAAGGATGTTGCGGCTGCTGCCCGCCTTATGGCGGATGAATGTACCATGGATGTAATTTTTGAATGAACTCGCTCGTGTTATCCTGTGCGCTGAAAACTTGTTCATATGCGCTAAGCAATTCTTGAATTTAAAATATTACTTTCTGTGCAGCCGTTTATCAAAAAATTGAGAGATGGCCAGTCGTCGGCTTCTGCCCCCATGCCACTAGTGCTGGGGTGTTCGGGATAAACCTGAGCGCTCTTTTTCCCATGATTGGGTCCGTCGAGGGAGGCGCTCAGCACAACGAACAAGGCAATCGGACTATAATGCTTGAATACTCTCACTTAGCCATAGAACTCTATAATTTTAAATTTCGGCAAAGCCCCTAGTATTCAGAAGACCGAGTTCGGGGCGCTATCCACGCCTTGGCCGGACAAAGCCGGTTCCTCGCTCGAAGCGGCATAAGTCTTTAAGGACTCGAAAAACCTCTCGAACAGCGACCGGTCTCTCGCCTCATCATGACAGTCAGTTTTAACTTTCTCTACTGAGGTGCTCAGCCCAGCTCAACTGGGGCACAATCGCAGTAGTTCTCCTAGTGCTACCTTAGCTGATATAGCGGAACGTAAGGCACCAAAACATAGGAGCCGGGCAAACCCAACTATTGACCCAAATCATGATTCGGAGCCGATGCATATAGTGCTATAAGTTCGGGGTGCCGCACTTGTGAAAGTGTACGGACTTCTCACGCCATATTGATGGGTACTGAAGCCCCTGGCGTATTTTGCCGTACCAAAGTGTACGGATGCAGCATGTTATTAATAAACATATATATAAAAAGGGGATAATGCAAAAAATAGACAAAAAGCTATGAATTGTTTATAGAAAGGCTGCTATGAAAGCGGAACGATACAAATAGTGTGATAAGCAAAAGAAATTGGACTATTTAACATGTCCTGGCCAGGGGCAGGCCGTGGAATTGTATTAAAAAACAGGTATACTGCTCGCAATAGAGACCACCTAGGAGTTCCATAATGCGGCGTGGCTTGTCTGCTTTCCTGGATCTTGCATCGTTTGTGCGGCAGTTGAATTGCCGAACGGGTCATCCGAAGTATGGAGTCCTGAGAGTAAGAGAAAAAAAAGAAAAAAAGAGAATCCGGCAGCCCCTGGTTCGGTTTAAGCCGTATTTCGGGCGTGCTGTGATAGTGCCCCTTCCCCTGTGCCCATGGTATTTCAAGAGCGTAGTTATGTACGCGAAGCACTGGTTTCGCTATATCGCGAGGGCTAGGGTTGGGGCCGCATTGCTACGCTAGCTCAGAACGTGCCAGGCGGTCTTGTTGTAGGGTACTCCGGGCGCGCTTGGCAGTGTCCGGCTTTTTGAAGGCCGAACTGGAGAACTGCCTAGAGAGTCTGCTTTGTACTTCTGCTGTGAGCGTTGCCGTGTGCTCCTCCGTTCGGAGGGAGCGTTCGGTGTTCCCATTGACCGTGATTACTCCTCTAGGGCCCGGCATCTTGAGCTTGAGGTATGCATAGTGTGGTACTGTGTTGAATTTTGCGAATGCGGTTCGCCCGAGCAGTGCGTGATAGCCACTACGGAACGGGACTATGTCGAAGATTAACTCCTCGCTTCAGAAGTTATCCGGAGATCCGAAGACCACTTCCAGTGTGACTGAGCCTGTACAGTTGGCTTCTACACCTGGTATGACGCCTTTAAAGGTCGTTTTGGTGGGCTTGATCCTCGAGGGATCTATGCCCATTTTTCGCACTGTATCCTGGTAAAGCAGGTTCAGGCTGCTGCCGCCGTCCATGAGGACTCTTGTGAGATGAAATCCGTCAATGATTGGGTCTAGAACCAATGCGGCGAAGCCGCCGTGGCGGATGCTAGTGGGGTGGTCCCTTCGATCAAAGGTGATCGGGCATGAGGACCATGGGTTGAACTTTGGGGCGACTGGCTCTATCGCATATACGTCCCGTAACGCACGCTTCCGCTCCCTCTTGGGGATGTGGGTTGCGTATATCATGTTCACCGTCCGCACTTGCGGGGGAAATCCCTTCTGTCCACTGTTGTTTGGCGGCCTGGGCTCCTCCTCGTCGTCGCTATGTAGCCCCTTGTCTTTGTTTTCGGCTCTTAACTTGCCTGCCTGCTTGAACACCCAACAGTCCCTGTTGGTGTGATTGGCTGGCTTTTCGGGGGCGCCATGTATCTGGCACAAGCGGTTGAGTATTCGGTCCAAACTGGACGGGCCCTGAGTATTTCTTTTGAATGGCTTTTTCCGTTGACCGGATTTGTAGCCTCGGAATCCGGCATTAACTGCCGTATCCTCGTTGCTGTCGCTGTTAACGCGACGCTTTTGTTTGTTCCGACGCGACCTGTCGCTTTTGTCCTTGGTATTCGAATTACCAGGGTTCTTGGTTAAATTGTTGCTGCGAGCTAGCCAGCTGTCTTCTCCCGCACAAAAGCGGGTCATGAGTGTCGTGAGGGCTGCCATAGATTCCGGCTTTTCCTGTCCCAGGTGCCGGGCAAGCCACTCGTCACGGATATTATGCTTGAAGGCCGCTAAGGCCTCTGCGTCCGGACAGTCGACTATCTGGTTTTTCTTTGTTAGGAACCGTGTCCAGAATTTCCTGGCCGATTCCTCTGGCTGCTGAATTATGTGGCTTAGGTCATCGGCGTCCGGTGGTCGCACATAAGTGCCCTGGAAGTTGTCAAGGAATGCGGCTTCTAGGTCCTCCCAAGAACCAATTGAGTCTGCTGGCCAGCTGTTAAGCCAATGCCGGGCCGGTCCCTTAAGTTTGAGTGGGAGGTATTTGATGGCGTGTAGATCATCACCGCGGGCCATGTGGATATGAAGGAGATAATTCTCGATCCATACCGCAGGATCTGTTGTGCCATCGTATGATTCGATGTTTACGGGTTTGAAGCCCTCAGGGATTTTATGATCCATTACTTCATCTGTGAAGCATAGCGGGTGTGCGGCGCCTCTGTATTGGGCTATATCACGACGCAACTCGAAGGAGCTTTGTCGGTTGAGTTCGGCCCGGCCGGATTCATTGCGTCCGGAGTGATGATCACCGTCACGTGCCGTGGGGTGCCTGCGCGATCCGTAGATCGATCTTGTTTGCCTTGCCTTGTCCTCCAGTATGTCGCGCAGGTCAGGCGCATTTTCCCATGCCTTAGTATGCTTGACGCGGCGCCGGGGCATGGCTTGAGTGGAGGGCCGAGAGGTCTCTCTGTCGCGGCCACGAGGTGGCCGGTCGGCCATGTCATGCATTGGTGATGTAGGTGCTTCCTCCTCTAGTCGGGGTAGCAGCCTGCGCTTTGGGTAACTCTTGGAGGGGCGTTCGAGTTCATACTCTTCGGCTGCAAGGACTTCAGTCCATCTGTCAGCTAGCAAATCCTGATCAGCTCTAAGCTGTTGCTGCTTTTTCTTGAGGCTGCTTGCCGTGGCCATAAGCCTGCGTTTAAAACGCTCTTGTTCGGCGAGATCCTCTGGCACGACGAACTCATCGTCATCGAGGCTTGCCTCCTCTTCGGAGGGAGGCATATAATTATCGTCCTCAACCTCTTGGTCCGCCGCCCTCTCGTGAGGGCTGGCTTCTCTGTCCTCCTGTGCTGAATCTTGCTGGAGGGGGTGTTCTTCGGCGCTATCCGGAGTAGTATTACCTCCCGTGCCGGAATCACCGTTTTTGCTTTGGCGGGATTTAGAGCGGCGCCGCTGACGCCGGCGCTTGGGCTGTTTCTTAGAGGTATCGTCCTCCGCTGTTCCATCGCCATCTCCATCCTTTGGAGTGTCCACCATATATATGTCATATGACGAGGTGGCCTTCCAGCGCCCTACAAGTGTTGGTTCTTGTTCGTTTCCTGCATCGTCGTCCATGCCGTCGATGTCTTCGGAGTCGAAGTCAAGCATGTCGGTTAAGTCGTCGACAGTGGCTACGAAGTGGGTGGTGGGTGGGTTTTGAATTTCTTCATCGTCCATATCCCAACCTTGCTGACCGTAGTCCGGCCAGGGCTCTCCTGATAAAGAGAGAGACTTTAGAGAATTCAGGATGTCGCCGAAGGGTGAGTGCTGAAAGATGTCCGCGGCGGTGAACTCCATTATCGGCGCCCAATCGGATTCGATCGGCAGGGGCGCGGGGGGCTCGGAGTTCGGAGAGGAATCCGGCTCCTCGGAGTCACGGGCCATGCGGAGTACGGGGCTGGAGTTCGGCTCGATCGCCTCTGAAATCGTAGCCCCTGAGGCAGCGTCCAATCGCTGATCCTCGATCGGCGTAGTAGGCTCCAAATCAATGGTCGGAACCGATGCGTGTGCGGCCTCCAAGGCGCTGTTCGGTGGCAGAGCTATATCATGCCCATCGAGACAGTGCGGCGCGCTTGGCTGTGGCTCGAATCCGTCAAAGATCAAGTCCCCGCGGATGTCAGCCGTGTAGTTTAGGCTTCCAAACCTGACCTGATGGCCAAGGGCGTAGCTTTCGATCTTCTCAAGGTGGCCAAGCGAATTGGCCCGTAGTGCGAAGCCGCCGAAGATGAAGATCTGTCCGGGGAGAAAAGTCTCACCCTGGACTGCATCGTTGTTGATGATCGAAGGAGCCATCGGGCCTAAAAGCGGCGACACAGAGGAACTCTCAATGAAAGCACCAATGTCGGTGTCAAAACCGATGGATCTCGGGTAGGG
This sequence comes from Triticum urartu, assembly GCF_056163025.1. Lineage (NCBI taxonomy): Eukaryota > Viridiplantae > Streptophyta > Magnoliopsida > Poales > Poaceae > Triticum > Triticum urartu. Next base: position 60,063,811 of record NC_141877.1, on the reverse strand, counting down.
GGTCCCGAACTATGCGTCTAGGCCGGATGGTAACAGGAGGCAAGGAACACGATGTTTTACCCAGGTTCGGGCCCTCTTGATGGAGGTAAAATCCTACGTCCTGCTTGATTAATATTGATGATATGGGTACTACAAGAGTAGATCTACCACGAGATCAAGGAGGCTAATCCCTAGAAGCTAGCCTATGGTATGATTGTTGTATGATGAAGTTGTCCTACGGACTAAAACCCTCCGGTTTATATAGACACTGGAGAGGGTTAGGGTTACACAAAGTCGGTTACAATGGTAGGAGATCTTGAATATCCGCATCGCCAAGCTTGCCTTCCACGCCAAGGAAAGTCCCATCCGGACACGGGACGAAGTCTTCAATCTTGTATCTTCATAGTCCTGGAGTCCGGCTGAAGGTATAGTCCAGCTATCCGAACACCCCCTAATCCAGGACTCCCTCAGTCCCAACGAGGCGTACCTGCGGAAGCGGCAACCTAGGTTTAGGGGTAGGATCCATCGCTGCGCCGAATCATTGGAGCTCAACCCAGATCGTGGTGGGCCAAACCTATTCTAGAACTGGTGAACGAACTGCTCGCCGATGACGACAACGGGGAAGAGGCTATGGGATCGGCTCAGAGCCCTACTGGTGGCAACTTCGCCTTCGAGCTAGCAAATCGGTGCCTCCCCGTCTCGCCTCCCGATGAAGTGGAGGTGGAGATCGCAGGAGGGGAGACGAACTGCTTGCCGACGACGACAACGGGGAAGAGGCTATGGGATCGGCTCGGAGCCCTGCCGGTGGCATCTTCGCCTTCGGGCTAGCAAATCGGTGCCTCGCCGTCTTGCCTCCCGATGAAGTGGAGGTGGAGATCGCACGAGGGGAGACGTGCGTGCCTATTTTGGGGGCTGGGTTCGGCGGTTGTAAACGCTTAGGGGAGAGTGCGTGCGTCGGTAAGTTGTTTCTTTTTTTCTTTGGTTTAAATCACTTTAAACCGGACGTGGGAGTGGAACTTCTACTATGATAAAAAATCGGCGGGATGCGAGAGGGTGGGAGGATGTATCGATAGGGATGGGAGGGGAGGTCGAACCATCACGACGTTCGATTCTCCTTTAATAGTAGAGATTCATTTTTATCCATTTTGATGACAAGTATTTCCGGACGGAGCAATATCATATAACACATAAGTTTTCAAGCACTTAACATCGGAAGTTTGTAGTACATACTTCAAAAAGTAATAAGTACAACCACCGTTTCAAATTAGTTGAATTAGATTTGTCTAGACATAGATGTATCTAACACTAAAACATGTCTAGATACATCCATATTTAGACAAATTCGAGTCAACTAATTCAGGACGAAGGGAGTACTACTTATGAACAATCATCCAAGTTTGTTACATAGCAGTTTCACTTGTGCCACTCATGAACAATCATTCAAGTATGTTGCATAAATAACCTAAAGAAACAACTTTGAACATCTTAGGGGTATTTTAGACATTTTACTCAAAAGACACACACCAAGCATCACGTTTACCAAACGGTAACACAGTTCACAACAACTTTGCGATAGCATAACCGCTTCGCACGGGTGACAACCTATGTTTGCTTTTCTGAAAGCCACGACCCAATCAAACACCCCCTTAGCTAGATAGTATGTTTTTGTGTTGGGGAACGTAGTATTTCAAAAAAAAATTCTACGATTACGCAAGATCTATCAAGGATAAGCATAGCAACGAGCGGGGAGAGTGTGTCCACATACCCTTGTAGACCGAAAGCAGAAGCGTTTAGTAATGCGGTTGATGTAGTCGAACGTCTTCGCGATCGAACCGATCAAGTACCGAACGCACGACACCTCCGCGATCCGCACACGTTCAGCTCGGTGACGTCCCTCGAACTCTAGATCATCTAAGGCCGAGGGAGAGTTTCGTCAGCACGACGTCGACCAACGCAGGGCCTCACCTAAGCACTACGACAATATGACCGAGGTGGAAAACTGTGGAGGGGGGCACCGCACAGGGCTAAGAGATCAACCTGTGTGTCTATGAGGTGTTCCCTCCCCCGTATATAAAGGAGAGGAAGAGGGGGCCGGCCGGCCTCATGGGGTGCGCCCCAAGGGGGGGGAATCCTAATCTTACTAGGAGTAGGTTCCCCCCTTTCCTAGTCCAACTAGGAGGGGGAAGGAAAGGGAAGAGGGAGAGAAGGAAAGGGGGGCCGGCCCCCTCCCCAATTCGGATTGGGCTTGGGGGGCGCACCCCTCCTCTTGGCCGCCTCCTCCTCTTTTCCACTAAAGCCCATGAAGGCCCATTAAGCCCCCGGGGGTTCCGGTAACCCCCCGGTACTCCGAAAAATGCCCGAACCTATTCGAAACCTTTCCGGTGTCCACACTGTTGGGGAACGTAGTAATTTCAAAAAATTTCCTACGCACACGCAAGATCATGGTGATGCATAGCAACGAGAGGGAAGAGTATCGTCCATGTACCCTCGTAGACCGTAAGCGGAAGCGTTATGAGAACGCGGTTGATGTAGTCGAACGTCTTCATGATCCGACCGATCCAAGTACCGAACACATGGCACCTCCGAGTTCAGCACACGTTCAGCTTGGTGACGTCCCACGAACTCTGATCCAGCAGAGCTTCACGGGAGAGTTCCGTCAGCACGACGGCGTGTTGACGGTGATGATGTTGCTACCGACGCAGGGCTTCGCCTAAGCACCGCTACGATATGATTGAGGTGGATTATGGTGGAGGGGGCACCGCACACGGCTAAGGGATCAATGATCAACTTGTGTGTCTAGAGGTGCCCCTGCCCCTGTATATAAAGGAGCAAGGGGGGAGGCCGGCCGGCCCTCTATGGCGCGCCAGGAGGAGTCCTCCTCCTCCTAGTAGGAGTAGGACTCCCCTCTTTCCTACTCCTACTAGGAGGGGGAAAGGGAGAAGGAAAGGGGGGCGCCGCCCCCCCTCTCCTAGTCCAATTCGGACTAGAGGGGGAGGGGCGCGCGACCTGCCCTAGGCCAGCCCTCTCTCTCTCCACTAAGGCCCGTAAGGCCCATTATTTCTCCGGGGGGGGGGGGGGTTCCGGTAACCCTCCGCACTCCGGTTTTCTTAGAAATCGCCCGGAACACTTTCGGTGTCCGAATATAGTCGTCCAATATATAGATCTTTACATCTCGACCATTTCGAGACTCCTCGTCATGTCCATGATCATATCCGGGACTCCGAACTACCTTCGGTACATCAAAACACAAAAACTCATAATACCGATCGTCACCGAACTTTAAGCGTGCGGACCCTACGGGTTCGAGAACTATGTAGACATGACCGAGACACATCTCCGGTCAATAACAAATAGCGGAACTTGGATGTTCATATTGGCTCCCACATATTCTACGAATATCTTTATCGGTCAAACCGCATAATAGCATACGTTGTTTCGTTTGTCATCGGTATGTTACTTTCCCGAGATTCGATCATCGGTATCTCAATACCTAGTTCAATCTCATTAACGACAAGTCTCTTTACTCATTCTGTAATGCATCATCCTGCAACTAACTCATTAGTTACAATGCTTGCAAGGCTTATAGTGATGTGCATTACCGAGTGGGCCTAGAGATACCTCTCCTACAATCGGAGTGACAAATCCTAATCTTGATCTATGTCAACTCAACAAGTACCATTGGAGACACCTGTAGAGCATCTTTATAATCACCCAGTTACGTTGTGACGTTTGGTAGCACACAAAGTGTTCCTCCGGTAATCGGGAGTTACATAATCTCATAGTCATAGGAACATGTATAAGTCATGAAGAAAGCAATAGCAGTAAACTAAAATGATCAAGTGCAAAGCTGACGAAATGGGTCAAGTCAATCACATCATTCTCATAATGATGTGATCCCGTTTATCAAATGACAACTCATGTCTATGGTTAGGAAACATAACCATCTTTGATCAACGAGTTAGTCAAGTAGAGGCATACTAGTGACAATCTGTTTGTCTATGTATTCACACATGTATTATGTTTCTAGTTAATACAATTCTAGCATGAATAATAAACATTTATCATGATATAAGGAAATAAATAATAACTTTATTATTGCCTCTAGGGCATATTTCCTTCAGTCTCCCACTTGCACTAGAGTCAATAATCTAGATTACATAGTAATGATTCTAACACCCATGGAGTCTTGGCGCTGATCATGTTTTGCTCGTGAGAGAGGCTTAGTCAATGGGTCTGCAACATTCAGATCCATATGTATCTTGCAAATCTCTATGTCTCCCACCTGGACTTGATCATGGATGGGATTGAAGCGTCTCTTGATGTGCTTGGTTCTCTTGTGAAATATGGATTCCTTTGCCAAGGCAATTGTACCAGTATTGTCACAAAAGATTTTCATTGGACTCGATGCACTAGGTATGACACCTAGATCGGATATGAACTCCTTCATCCAGACTCCTTCATTTGCTGCTTCCGAAGCAGCAATGTACTCTGCTTCACACGTAGATCCCGACACAACGCTTTGTTTAGAACTGCTCCAACTGACAGCTCCACCGTTCAATATAAACACGTATCCGTTTGCAATTTAGAATCATCCGGATCAGTGTCAAAGCTTGCATCAACGTAACCATTTACGATGAGCTCTTTGTCACCTCCATAAATGAGAAACACATCCTTAGTCCTTTTCAGGTATTTCAGGATGTTCTTGACCGCTGTCCAGTGATCCACTCCTTGATTAATTTGGTACCTCCCTGCTAAACTAATAGCAAGGCACACATCAGGTTTGATACACAACATTGCATACATGATAGAGCCTATGGCTAATGCATAGGAAACATCTTTCATTTTCTCTCTATCTTCTGAAGTGGTCGGGCATTGAGTCTTACTCAACTTCACACCTTGTAACACAGGCAAGAATCCTTTATTTTCCTGATCCATTTTGAACTTCTTCAAAACTTTGTCAAGGTATGTGCTTTGTGAAAGTCCAATTAAGCGTCTTGATCTATCTCTATAGATCTTGATGCCCAATATGTAAGCAGATTCACCGAGGTCTTTCATTGAAAAACTCTTATTCAAGTATCCTTTTATGCTATCCAGAAATTCTATATCATTTCCAATTAACAATATGTCATCCACATATAATATTAGAAATGCTACAGAGCTCCCACTCACTTTCTTGTAAAATATAGGCTTCTCCAAAAGTCTGTATAAAACCATATGCTTTGATCACACTATCAAAACGTTTATTCCAACTCCGAGAGGCTTGCACCAGTCCATAAATGGATCGCTGGAGCTTGCACACTTTGTTAGCACCCTTTGGATCGATAAAACCTTCAGGTTGCATCATATACAACTCTTCTTCCAGAAATCCATTCAGGAATGCAGTCTTTACATCCATTTGCCAAATTTCATAATCATAAAAAGCGGAAAATAGCTAACATGATTCAGACGGACTTAAGCATCGCTACGGGTGAGAAGGTCTCATCGTAGTCAACTCCTTGAACTTGTCGAAAACCTTTCGCAACAAGTCGAGCTTTGTAGACAGTAACATTACCATCAGCGTCTGTCTTCTTCTTGAAGATCCATTTATTCTCGATGGCTTGCCGATCATCGGGCAAGTCAACCAAAGTCCACACTTTGTTCTCATACATGGATCCCATCTCAGGTTTCATGGCCTCAAGCCATTTTGTGAAATCTGGGCTCATCATCGCTTCCTCATAGTTCGTAGGTTCGTCATGGTCTAGTAACATGACTTCCAGAACAGGATTACCGTACCACTCTGGTGCGGATCTTACTCTGGTTGACCTACGAGGTTCGGTAGTAACTAGATCTGAAGTTTCATGATCATCATCATTAGTTTCCTCACTAATTGACGTAGGTGTCACAGAAACCGGTTTCTGTGATGAACTACTTTCCAATAAGGGAGTAGGTACAGTTACCTCATCAAGTTCTACTTTCCTCCCACTCAGTTCTTTCAAGAGAAACTCCTTCTCTAGAAAGGATCCATTCTTAGCAACAAAAGTCTTGCCTTCAGATCTGTGATAGAAGGTGTACCCAACTGTCTCTTTTGGGTATCATATGAAGACACATTTCTCCTATTTGGGTTCGAGCTTATCAGGTTGAAGTTTTTTCACATAAGCATCGCAGCCCCAAACTTTACGAAACGACAACTTTGGTTTCTTGACAAACCATAGTTCATAAGGAGTCGTCTCAACGGATTTAGATGGTGACCTATTTAACGTGAATGCAGCTGTCTCTAAAGCATAACCCCAAAATGATAGCGGTAAATCAGTAAGAGACATCATAGATCTCACCATATCTAGTAAAGTACGATTACGACGTTCGGACACACCATTACGCTGTGGTGTTCCGAGTGGAATGAGTTGCGAAAATATTCCACATTGTTTCAAATGAAGACCAAACTCATAACTCAAATATTCTCCTCCACGATCAAATCGTAGAAATTTTATTTTCTTGTTACGATGATTTTCCACTTCACTCTGAAATTCTTTGAACTTTTCAAATGTTTCAGACTTATGTTTCATCAAGTAGATATACCAATATCTTCTCAAATCGTCTATGAAGGTGAGAAAATAACAATACCCGCCGCGAGCCTCAATATTCATCGGGCCACATACATCAGTATGTATGATTTCCAACAAATATGTTGCTCGCTCCATAGTTTCAGAGAACGGCGTTTTATTCATCTTGCCCATGAGGCATGGTTTGCAAGTACCAAGTGATTCATAATCAAGTGATTCCAAAAGTCCATCAGAATGGAGTTTGTTCATGCGCTTTATACCAATATGACCTAAACGGCAGTCCCACAAATAAGTTGTGCTATTATTATCAACTCTGCATCTTTTAGCTTCAATACTATGAATATGTGTATCTCCACTATCGAGATTCAAAAAGAATAGACCACTCTTTAAGGGTGCATGACCATAAAAGATATTACTCATATAAATAGAACAACCATTATTCTCTGATTTAAATGAATAACCGCCTCGCATCAAACAAGATCCAAATATAATGTTCTGTTGGAAATATGCCCTAGAGGAAATAATAAAATGGTTATTATTATATTTCCTTGTTCATGATAATTGTCTATTATTCATGATATAATTGTGTTATCCGGAAATCGTAATACATGTGTGAATACATAGACCGCAACATGTCTCTAGTGAGCCTCTAGTTGACTAGCTCGTTGATCAATAGATGGTTACGGTTTCCTGACCATGGACATTGGATGTCATTGATAACGGGATCACATCGTTAGGAGAATGATGTGATGGACAAGACCCAATCCTAAGCCTAGCACAAGATCGTGTAGTTCATATGCTAAAGCTTTTCTAATGTCAAATATCTTTTCCTTAGATCATGAAATTGTGCAACTCCCGGATACTGTAGGAATGCTTTGGGTGTGCCAAACATCACAACGTAACTGGGTGGCTATAAAGGTGCACTACGGGTATCTCTGAAAGTATCTGTTGGGTTGGCACGAATCAAGACTGGGATTTGTCACTCCGTATGACAGAGAGGTATCTCTGGGCCCACTCGGTAAGACATCATCGTAATGAGCTCAATGTGACTAAGGGGTTGGTCATGGGATGATGTGTTACGAAACGAGTAAAGAGACTTACCATAACGAGATTGAATAAGGTATCGGTATACCGACGATCGAATCTCGGACAAGTGCTATACCGGTAGACAAAGGGAATCGTATACGGGATTGATTGAATCCTTGACATCGTGGTTCACCTGATGAGATCATCATGGAAAATGTGGGAGCCAACATGGGTATCCAGATCCCGCTATTGGTTATTGGCCGGAGAGATGTCTCGGTCATGTCTGCATAGTTCCCGAACCCGTAGGGTCTACACACTTAAGGTTCGATGACACTAGGGTTATAGGGAATAGATGTATGTGGTTACCGAATGTGGTTCGGACTCCCGGATGAGATCCCGGACGTCACGAGGAGTTTCGGAATGGTCCGGAGGTGAAGATTTATATATGGGAAGTCCAGTTTCAGTCATCGGAAAGGTTTCGGGGTTTATCGGTATTGTACCGGGACCACCGAAGGGGTTCCGGGGGTCCACCTGCCCCGGAGGACCTAATAGGCTGTAGTTGGGTGGGAACCAGCCCCTTAGTGGGTTGGTGCGCCCCCAAGGGCCCAAGGCGCCTAGGGTTGGAAACCCTAGGGGGCCGCTGCCCCTCGGGGGCGGGCGCCCCCCTAGTTGGAAACCCTAAGGGGGCCGCTGCCCCCCGAGGAGCTGCCGCCCCCCTCTAGATGGATCTAGGGGGCCGGCGCCCCCTCCCCTTCCCCTATATATAGTGGGGGTTTTGGGGCTGCCAGAGACACGAGTCTTCCTCTCTCCTGGCACAGCCCTACCCCTCTCCCTCCTCGTCTCTCGTGGTGCTTGGCGAAGCCCTGCTGGAGTGCCACGCTCCTCCACCACCACCACGCCATCGTGCTGCTGCTGGACGGAGTCTTCCCCAACCTATCCCTCTCTGCTTGCTGGATCAAGGCGCGGGAGACGTCACCAGGCTGCACGTGTGTTGAACCGGAGGCACCGTTGTTCGGTGCTTAGATCAGAATCGGCCGCGATCTGAATCGCTTCGTGTACGACTCCACCGACCGCGTTCTTGCAACGCTTCCGCATCGCGATCTTAAAAGGTATGAAGATGCACTCCCCTCTCATTGCTAGTAAACTCCATAGATTGATCTTGGTGATGCGTAGAATTTTTTTAATTTCTGCAATGATCCCCAACAGTGGCATCATGAGCTAGGTCTATGCGTAGTTTCTATGCACGAGTAGAACACAAATTGTTGTGGGTGTCGATTTTGCCAATTTACTTGACGTTACTAGTCTTATCTTGATTCGGCGGCATCGTGGGATGAAGTGGCCCAGACCGACCTTACACGTACGCTTACGTGAGACAGGTTCCACCGACTGACATGCACTAGTTGCATAAGGTGGCTAGCGAGTGTCTGTCTCTCCCACTTTAGTCGGATCGGATTCGATGAAAATGGTCCTTATGAAGGGTAAATAGAAATTATCATATCACGTTGTGGTTTTGGCGTAGGTAAGAAATGTTCTTGCTAGAAACCTATAGCAGCCACGTAAAAATTTGCAACATTAATTAGAGGACGTCTAACTTGTTCTTGCAGCATATGTCATGTGATGTGATATGGCCAAAAGGATGTGATGAATGATATATGTGATGTATGAGATTGATCATGTTCTTGTAATAGGAATCATGAGTTGCATGTCGATGAGTATGACAACCGGCAGGAGCCATAGGAGTTGTCTTAATTTATTGTATGACCTGCGTGTCAATGAAAATGCCATGTAATTACTTTACTTTATTGCTAACCGTTAGCTATAGTAGTAGAAGTAATAGTTGGCGAGACAACTTCATGAAGACACGATGATGGAGATCATGATGATGGAGATCATGGTGTCATGCCGGTGATGATGATGATCATGGAGCCCCGAAGATGGAGATCAAAAGGAGCAAAATGATATTGGCCATATCATGTCACTATTTGATTGCATGTGATGTTTATCATGTTTTTACATCTTATTTGCTTAGAACGACGGTCGCATAAATAAGATGATCCCTCATTAAAATATCAAGAATTGTGTTCCCCCTAACTGTGCACCATTGCTAAGGTCCGTTGTTTTGAAGCACCACGTGATGATCGGGTGTGATAGGTTCTAACGTTCGCATACAACGGGTGTAAGCCAGATTTACACACGCAATACACTTAGGTTGACTTGACGAGCCTAGCATGTACAGACATGGCCTCGGAACACGGAAGACCGAAAGGTCGAACATGAGTCGTATAGAAAATACGATCAACATGAAGATGTTCACCGATGATGACTAGTCCGTCTCACGTGATGATCGGACACGGCCTAGTTGACTCGGATCATGTATCACTTAGATGACTAGAGGGATGTCTATCTGAGTGGGAGTTCATTAAATAATTTGATTAGATGAACTTAATTATCATGAACATAGTCTAAAACTTTGCAATATGTCTTGTAGATCAAATGGCCCACGCTAATGTTGCCCTCAACTTCAACGCGTTCCTAGAGAAAACCAAGCTGAAAGACAATGGTAGCAACTACACGGACTGGGTCCGTAACCTGAGGATTATCCTCATAGCTGCCAAGAAAGCATATGTCCTTGAAGCACCGCTAGATGATGCACCTGTTTTCCCAGCAACTCAAGACGTTATGAATGCCTGGCAGTCGTGTAGTGATGATTACTCCCTAGTTCAGTGCGGCATGCTTTACAGCTTAGAACCGGGACTCCAAAAGCGTTTTGAGTAGCATAGAGCATATGAGATTTTCCAAGAGCTGAAAATGGTTTTCCAAGCTCATGCCTGGGTCGAGAGATATGAAGTCTCCGACAAGTTCTACAGTTGTAAGATGGAGGAGAATAGTTCTGTCAGCGAGCACATACTCAAAATGTCTGGGTTGCACAACCGCTTATCTCAGCTGGGAGTTAATCTCCCGGATGATGCGTTCACTGACAGAATCCTTTAGTCGCCCCCACCTAGCTACAAGAGCTTTGTGATGAACTTCAATATGCAGGGGATGGAAAAAACCATTCCTGAGGTATATTCAATGCTGAAATCAGCGGAGGTGGAGATCAAAAAGGAACATCAAGTGTTGATGGTGAATAAAACCACTAAGTTCAAGAAAGGCAAGGGTAAGAAGAACTTCAAGAAGGATGGCAAGGGAGTTGCCACGCCCGGTAAGCCAGTTGCCAAGAAGAAGCCAAAGCATGGACCCAAGCTTGAGACTGAGTGCTTTTATTGCAAGGGAACCAGTCACTGGAAGCGAAACTACCCCAAGTACTTAGCGGACAAGAAGGTCGGCAATACCAAAGGTATATGTGATATACATGTTATTGATGTGTACCTAACCAGCGCTCGTAGTAGCTCCTGGGTATTTGATACCGGTGCGGTTTCTCATATTTTTAACTCAAAACAGGAGCTGCGGAATAAGCGGAGACTGGCAAAGGACGAGGTGACGATGCGCGTCGGGAATGGTTTGAAGGTCGATGTGATCGCCGTCGGCACGCTACCTCTACATTTACCTACGAGATTAGTTTTAAACCTCAATAATTGTTATTTAGTACCAGCTTTAAGCATGAACATTGTATCCGGATCTCGTTTAATGCGAGATGGCTACTCATTTAAATTTGAGAATAATGGTTGTTCTATTTATATGAGAGATATGTTTTATGGTCATGCCCCGCTGGCCAATGGTTTATTCTTATTGAATCTCGAACATGATGTTACACATATTCATAGTGTGAATGCCAAAAGATGTAAGGTTGATAATGATAGTCCCACATACTTGTGGCACTGCCGCCTTGGTCACATTTGTGTCAAACGCATGAAGAAAATCCATGCAGATGGACTTTTGGAGTCTCTTGATTATGAATCATTTGACACGTGCGAACCATGCCTCATGGGCAAAATGACCAAGACTCCGTTCTCCGAAACAATGGAGCGAGAAACCAACTTATTGGAAATCATACATACTGATGTGTGCGTTCCAATGAGCGTTGAGGCTCGCGGTGGTTATCGTTATGTTCTCACTCTCACTGATGACTTAAGTAGATATGGGTATGTCTACTTAATGAAACACAAGTCTGAGACCTTTGAAAAGTTCAAGGAATTTCAGAGTGAGGTTGAGAATCAACATGACAGGAAAATCAAGTTCTTACGATCAGATCATGGGGGAGAATATTTGAGTCACGAATTTGGCACGCACTTAAGGAAATGTGGAATTGTTTCACAACTCACGCCACCTGGAACACCTCAGCGTAATGGTGTGTCCGAACGTCGAAATCGCACTCTATTGGATATGGTGCGATCCATGATGTCTCTAACCGACCTACCGCTATCATTTTGGGGTTATGCTTTAGAGATTGATGCATTCACTTTAAATAGGGCTCCGTCGAAATCCATTAAGACGACTGTATGAATTATGGTTTGGGAAGAAACCTAAGCTATCGTTTCTGAAAGTTTGGGGATGCGAGGCTTATGTCAAGAAACTTCAACCTGAAAAGCTCGAACCAAAATCAGAAAAATGTGTATTCATAGGATACCCTAAGGAAACTATTGGGTATACCTTCTACCTCAGATCCGAAGGCAAGATCTTTGTTGCCAAGAATGGATCCTTTCTAGAGAAAGAGTTTCTCTCGAAAGAAGTAAGTGGGAGGAAAGTAGAACTTGATGAAGTATTTCCTCTTGAACCGGAGAGTAGCGCAGCTCAAGAAAATGTTTCTGTGGTGCCTACATCGACTAGAGAGGAAGTTAATGATGATGATCATGATACTTCAGATCAAGTTGCTATTAAACTTCGTAGGTCCACAAGGACACATTCCACACCAGAGTGGTACGACAACCCTGTCCTAGAAATCATGTTGTTAGAAAATGGTGAACCTTCGAACTATGAAGAAGCGATGGCGGGCCCGGATTCCGACAAATGGCTTGAAGCCATGAAATCCGAGATAGGATCCATGTATGAAAACAAAGAATGGACTTTGACTGACTTGCCCGATGATCGGCGAGCCATAGAAAATAAATGGATCTTTAAGAAGAAGATAACCATGGATGGTAATGTAACCATCTATAAGGCTCGGCTTGTCGCTAAGGGTTATCGACAAGTTCAAGGGGTTGACTACGATGAGACCTTCTCACCCGTAGCGAAGCTGAAGTCTATCCGAATCATGTTAGCAATTGCCGCATTCTATGATTATGAGATATGGCAAATGGATGTCAAAACGACATTCCTTAATGGTTTCCTTAAGGAAGAACTGTATATGATGCAGCCAGAAGGTTTTGTCAATCCTAAGAATGCTGACAGGGTGTGCAAGCTCCAACGCTCAATCTATGGGCTGGTGCAAGCATCTCGGAGTTGGAACATTCGATTTGATGAGATGATCAAAGCATTTGGGTTTACACAAGCTTATGGAGAAGCCTGTGTTTACAAGAAAGTGAGTGGGAGCTCTGTAGCATTTCTCATATTATATGTGGATGACATACTATTGATGGGAAATGATATAGAACTCTTGGAAAGCATAAAGGCCTACTTGAATAAGTGTTTTTCAATGAAGGATCTTGGAGAAGCTGCTTACATATTAGGCATCAAGATCTATAGAGATAGATCGAGACGCCTCATTGGTCTTTCACAAAGCACGTACCTTGACAAGATATTGAAGAAGTTCAATATGGATCAGTCCAAGAAGGGGTTCTTGCCTGTATTGCAAGGTGTGAGATTGAGCACGGCTCAATGCCCGACCACGGCAGAAGATAGAGAAAAGATGAGTGTCATCCCCTATGCCTCGACCATAGGGTCTATTATGTATGACATGCTGTGTACCATACCTGATGTAAACCTTGCCATAAGTTTGGTACGAAGGTACCAAAGTAATCCCGGCATGGAACACTGGACATCGGTCAAGAATATCCTGAAGTACCTGAAAAGGACTAAGGATATGTTTCTCATTTATTGAGGTGACGAAGAGCTCGTCGTAAAGGGTTACATCGATGCTAGTTTCGACACAGATCTGGATGACTCCAAGTCACAAACCGGATACATGTATATTTTGAATGGTGGGGTAGTCAGCTGGTGCAGTTGCAAACAAAGCGTCGTGGCGGGATCTACATGTGAAGCGGAGTACATGGCAGCCTCGGAGGCATCACATGAAGCAATATGGATGAAGGAGTTCATTACCGACCTAGGAGTTATTCTTGATGCGTCGGGCCCGATGACTCTCTTCTGTGACAACACTAGAGCTATTGCCCTTGACAAGGAGCCTAGGTTTCACAAGAAGACCAGGCATATCAAGCGTCGCTTCAACTCCATTCATGAAAATGTTCAAGATGGAGACATAGAGATTTGTAAAGTGCATACGGACCTGAATGTCGCAGATCCGTTGACTAAACCTCTTCCACGAGCAAAACATGATCAAAACCAGAACTCTATGGGTGTTCGATTCATCACAATGTAACTAGAATATTGACTCTAGTGCAAGTGGGAGATTGTTGGAAATATGCCCTAGAGGCAATGATAAAATGGTTATTATTATATTTCCTTGTTCATGATAATTGTCTATTGTTCATGCTATAATTGTGTTATCCGGAAATCGTAATACATGTGTGAATACATAGACCACAACATGTCTCTAGTGAGCCTCTAGTTGACTAGCTCGTTGATCAATAGATGGTTACGGTTTCCTGACCATGGACATTGGATGTCGTTGATAACGGGATCACATCATTAGGAGAATGATGTGATGGACAAGACCCAATCCTAAGCCTAGCACAAGATCGTGTAGTTCGTATGCTAAAGCTTTTCTAATGTCAAGTATCTTTTCCTTAGACCATGAGATTGTGCAACTCCCGGATACCGTAGGAATGCTTTGGGTGTGCCAAACGTCACAACGTAACTGGGTGGCTATAATGGTGCACTACGGGTATCTCCGAAAGTATCTGTTGGGTTGGCACGAATCGAGACTGGGATTTGTCACTCCGTATGACGGAGAGGTATCTCTGGGCCCACTCGGTAAGACATCATTGTAATGAGCTCAATGTGACTAAGGGGTTGGTCACGGGATGATGTGTTATGGAACGAGTAAAGAGACTTGTCGTAATGAGATTGAACAAGGTATCGACATACCGATGATCGAATCTCGGGCAAGTGCTATACCGGTAGACAAAGGGAATCGTATACGGGATTGATTGAATCCTTGACATCGCGGTTCATCCGATGAGATCATCGTGGAACATGTGGGAGCCAACATGGGTATCCAGATCCCGCTATTGGTTATTGGCCGGAGAGATGTCTCGGTCATGTCTGCATATTTCCCGAACCCGTAGGGTCTACACACTTAAGGTTCAATGACACTAGGGTTATAGGGAATAGATGTACGTGGTTACCGAATGTTTTTCGGAGTCCCGGATGAGATCCCAGACTTCATGAGGAGTTCCGGAATGGTTCAGAGGTAAATATTTATATATGAGAAGTCCAGTTTCAGTCACCGGAAAGGTTTCGGGGTTTATCGGTATTGTACCGGGACCACCGAAGGGGTTCCGGGGGTCCACCTGCCCCGAAGGACCTAATAGGCTGTAGTTGGGTGGGAACCAGCCCCTTAATGGGCTGGTGCGCCCCCAAGGGCCCAAGGCGCCTAGGGTTGGAATCCCTAGGGGGCGCTGCCCCCCGGGGGGCGGGCGCCCCCCTAGTTGGAAACCCTAAGGGGGCCGCTGCCCCCCGAGGGGCCGCCGCCCACCTCTAGATGGATCTAGGGGGCCGGTGCCCCTCCCCTTCCCCTATATATAGTGGGGGTTTTGGGGATGCCAGAGACACGAGTCTTCCTCTCTCCTGGCGCAGCCCTACCCCTCTCCCTCCTCGTCTCTCGCAGTGCTTGGCGAAGCCCTGCTGGAGTGCCACGCTCCTCCACCACCACCACGCCATCGTGCTGCTGCTGGACGGAGTCTTCCCCAATCTCTCCCTCTCTCCTTGCTGGCTCAAGGCGCAGGAGACGTCACCGGGCTGCTAGTGTGTTGAAAGCGGAGGCACCGTTGTTCGGTGCTTAGATCAAAATCGGCCGCGATATGAATCACTTCGTGTACGACTCCACCGACCGCGTTCTTGCAACACTTCTGCATCGCGATCTTCAAATGTATGAAGATGCACTCCCCTCTCGTTGCTAGTAAACTCCATAGATTGATCATGGTGATGCGTAGAATTTTTTAATTTCTGCAACGATCCCCAACATGTTCATGCTTAACGCTGGCACGAAATAACAATTATTCAGGTCTAATACTAATCCCGAAGGTAGATGTAGAGGTAGCGTGCCGACTGCGATCACATCGTCTTTGGAACCATTTCCCACGCGCATCGTCACCTCGTCCTTTGCCAATCTTCGCTTAATCTGTAGTCCCTGTTTTGAGTTGCAAATATTAGCAACTGAACCAGTATCAAATACCCATGCACTACTGCGAGAATTAGTAAGGTACACATCAATAACATGTATATCACATATACCTTTGTTCACCTTGCCATCCTTCTTATCCGCCAAATACTCGGGGCAGTTCCGCTTCCAGTGACCAGTCTGTTTGCAGTAGAAGCACTCAGTCTCAGGCTTAGGTCCAGACTTGGGTTTCTTCTCTCGAGCAACAACTTGTTTGCTGTTCTTCTTGAAGTTCCCCTTCTTCTTCTAGTGACCAGTCTGTTTGCAGTAGAAGCACTCAGTCTCAGGCTTAGGTCCAGACTTAGGTCCAGATTAGACACTAAGTACAAAAAGTTGCAGTTTTTAATTTCTTTAGGTTGAAGTGGAGTTTTGGCACAAGTTTAAACACAATACATTTCAAGGAAGCATGCAAAGAGTATATGAGTAGCGGAAAGTAAAGCATGCAACTTGCAAGAATGTAATGGGAAGGGTTTGGAGAATTCAAACGCAATTGGAGACACATATGTTTTTGTCGTGGTTCCGATAGGTGGTGCTATCGTACATCCACGTTGATGGAAACTTCAACCCACGAAGGGTAACGGTTGCGCGAGTCCATGGAGGGCTCCACCCACGAAGGGTCCACAAAGAAGCAACCTTGTCTATCCCATCATGGCCATCGCCCACGAAGGACTTGCCTCACTAGCGGTAGATCTTCATGAAGTAGGCGATCTCCTTGCCCTTACAAACTCCTTGGTTCAACTCCACAATCTTGTCGGAGGCTCCCAAGTGACACTTAGCCAATCTAGGAGACACCACTCTCCAAGAAGTAACAAATGGTGTGTTAATGATGAACTCCTTGCTCTTGTGCTTCAAATGATAATCTCCCCAACACTCAACTCTCTCTCACAGGATATGGATTTGGTGGAAAGAAGATTTGAGTGGAAAGCAACTTGGGGAAGGCTAGAGATCAAGATTCATATGGTGGGAATGGAATATCTTGGCCTCAACACATGAGTAGGTGGTTCTCTCTCAGAAAATGTGTATTGGAAGTGTAGGTATGTTCTCATGGCTCTCTCCACGAATGAAGAGTGGGTGGAGTGGTATATATAGCCTCCACACAAAATCTAACCGTTACACACAACTTGCCAATCTCGGTGGGACCGAATTGATAAACTCGGTCGGACCGATTCAGCAAATCTAGTGACCGTTAGGGTTTTCGGTGGGACCGACTGGATCAACTCGGTGGGACCGATGTGCTAGGGTTAGGGTAAATCCAAAACTCGGTTTGACCGATTACTCAAACTCGGTGGGACCGATTTGGGTAATAAGTGAAACAGAGAGTTGGCCAAGAAAACTCGGTGGGGCCGATTGCTTATCTCGGTGGGACCAAAAATATTGCAATAGGTAATAGAGAGTTTGCAAGCCCATCTCGGTGAGACCGAACTGATTAGGGTTTCTGACAGTGGCTATGTCAACTGAACTCGATGGCTCCGGATAGAAAGAATTGGTGGGGCCGAGTTTGACTTTTGGTTTAGGTCATATGTGGATGTGGGAAGGTAGTTGAGGGTTTTGGAGCATATCACTAAGCACTTTGAGCAAGCAAGCCATTACGCAACACCTCATCCCCTCTTGATAGTATTGGCTTTTCCTATAGACTCAATGTGATCTTGGATCACTAAAATAGAAAATGTAGAGTCTTGAACTTGAAGCTTGAGCTAATCCTTTGTCCTTAGCATCTTGAAGGGGTTCCACATCCTTTAGTTCATGCCACTTAATTTGTTGAACTTGTCTGAAACATACTAGGTAAACGTATTAGTCCAACAAGAGATATGTTGTCATTAATTATCAAAATCACCCAGGGAGCACTTGTGCTTTCAATCTCCCCCTTTTTGGTAATTGATGGAAACATGCATCAAAGCTTTAGATAAAGATATAGAGAATGACAAGTAAAGCTTAGGAAAGACATGTAACAAGCATAGGCTCCCCCTACATGTGCAATCATGTGAATATGGAATATAGAAGCTTGTGAGAGCATAACCATGACAGAGTAGCAATGTGTTACATGTATCTTGGCTATATGCATCAGAGCAAGTGATGAACATATGAGAAATGTACCTTCATGCCCATGAGTCCTTCTTGCAAACATTATGTACATCAACAATAATTTTTCATACACATGACTATGATGCATATACTTACCTTGTGGTCTTGAGTTGGCTAGGATGGGATGAGCCTGTGTAAACAAGGTTAGATAACACAGATGCACCCACTAGCTAGAGCAAACAAAAGAAACCACAAGAGTACCAAGACTGGGATGACATGTAGAGTGAGTACAGAGTACCACGATAGATATTGACATGTCCCCAAAGAGAAATATATGCAATGAATTTAATAAATTTCTTTCCCTTGGATGTCTTGCTCCCCCTGAATCTTGCATGGGATACTGGGAGAAGATAGGGAACAGAAAAACAGAGCTCAAAGAAACAAATGAACAGAGCTAATGCAAATAAGCACATATGAACATGTCTTTCCCCCAAGAAGACATGTGACATCTCTCCTCTTGAACATCAAGCATCTGGGGTCCTTGAAGATTACTCTTTCCTGGAGTATTCCCTCCCCCTAGAGATCTCTCCCCCTAGAGATATGATTAAGCTTTGATGTGATCTCTCTCTCCCCCTTTGACATCAATTTCCAAGAAGGGTCTTCTGGAATTTGTTGTGAATGGGTTCGGTCCTTGAATCACAGTACAAAGCATTAAGGTAAATGTGATGCTTGCAGAGGACAAGATTCATTGAGTGGAGCTGGATCAAGAATAAATCAGGAATAAATGGCAAAATGTTTTTCCTGTAGTAAAATCGGTGTCACTGAGTTGTATGCTTCGGTTGCTCCGAAAATCTTCGGCTAGACCGGAGACATGAAACCGGTGGAACCTAGTTCATCACAGAGAAAAACACTTGTCACCTCAGCTCACTGGAGAAATAAGATCTCACAAAGATATGCAATGAATTGGATGCAGAAAATGCAGAACAAAAAGCAAAGAAAAGAAACTAAAAGATCTAGATGAAGTTTTTTTTTGAAAGGGGAAACAAATATGCATGAGACAAATGCAAGAACACAGAAAAGAACACAAGAGAACTTCATCTAGAGTTGGGCGGTGACAAAGTCACCTATGTTAGAGTATATTGACTTAGGAGTCAAGTGAGATCACTTGATCATAGGTCATACTCATCGTTTAAGCTCAAAATGGAGTTACCATTTTTCGTTTAAGTATCTTGATGTATTCACATCTTGTCGAGTTGCTTTGACTCATGACTTGGAGTAAAGCTACTCTAAGATGGAATAACATACCTTGGGTGGCGGTGTTGATCTTGATCATGTAGTTGAACTTGTGTGGGTTGCTCAAGGTTGATGTAGCCCATCATGAGTTGGGAGCACCCTTTGGATTTTGAGTTCATCTACCTACATGGGTTAGTTTTCGCAAGGAAGAGCACTTGTGTATCCAACATGAAGCTCAACATAGAATTTGTCAAAGGATATGTTTGAAAGGTTTCGTGCTTCCTTGTCATCAACCACCATTGTGTAGAGACTTGGTGATGTAGAGATTGCTCAAGATGTGAGTGAGTTGCAATCTCATAGAATTAGATTCATCCAATTACCTACAATGGTTAGATAACATGCAAGATGCAAATTTTCAAGACATAAGATAATCATCATAGGAGAAATATCAAGTGATTAGTCATAAGCTCAAGTCTTGCATGTATCCAATGGAGTTCCTACTCCAAGTTTGAAGCATCAATGATGTTCAATTCACCTCTTAACCTGCAAAACACTTTCTCATCAAGTGGTTTAGTGAATATATCCGCTAATTTCTTATCGGTGCGAACATGCTTAAGGTTTATGTCACCCTTAGCAACGTGATCTCGAATGAAATGATGATGAACTTAAATATGCTTAGTTCGAGAGTGTTGCACGGGATTGTGAGCAATCTTGATAGCATTTTCATTGTCACAAAGTAATGGAACATGTTTCACATATATCCCATAATCTTTAAGAGTTTGGGTCATCTAAAGTAATTGAGCACAACATGAACCAGCGGCAATGTATTCCGCTTTGGCGGTGGATAAGGATACCGAGTTTTGGTTCTTGGAAGACCAAGACACAAGAGATCTACCAAGGAATTGACAAGTACCCGAAGTGGACTTTCTATCAACCTTGTCACCGGCATAGTCCGAGTTGGAGTAGCCAACAAGATCAAAGGAAGCCCCCTTTGGATACCAAATGCCAAAATTTGGTGTATGTATTAAGTATCTCACTATCCTCTTCACGGCCTTAAGATGACATTCCTTAGGAGCAGCTTGATACCATGCACACATGCACACACTTAGCATGATATCGGGACGTGAAGCACATAGATATAACAATGAACCAATCATACAGTGGTAAACTTTTTGATCAACCGGTTCACCATCTTTGGTCAAATCAAGATGTCCACTAGTAGGCATGGATGTAGTCATACCTTTGCATTCTTGCATATTCAACTTCTTGAATAAGTCCTTAGTGTACTTTGTTTGAGACACAAAGGTGCCTTAGTTTGCTTGATTTGCAAACCAAGAAAGAATTTGAGTTCACTCATCATAGACATCTCAAACTTCTCCGACATTAGCTTCCCAAACTTTTCACTAAAATGAGGGTTAGTTGATCCAAATATAATATCATCAACATAAATTTGGCATACAAATAGTTCTCCATTAACCCTTTTAGTAAAAAGAGTAGAATCTATTTTTCCAATTTCAAACCCTTTTTAAATAAGGAACTTGGTCAGGCATTTATACCATGCTCTAGGAGCTTGTTTAAGACCATAAAGGGCTTTGTGAAGTTTGTAGACATGATTAGGTTTCTTAGGATTGACAAAGCCGGGAGGTTGCTTAACATAAACTTCCTCCTCAATTTCACCATTAAGAAAAACACTTTTAATGTCCATTTGGTACAAAGTGATATCATGGTGATTAGCATAGGCAAGTAAGATGCGAATGGACTCAAGTCTAGCAACGGGAGCATATGTCTCACCATAGTCCATACCTTCGACTTATGTGTAGCCTTGGGCGACGAGACGTGCTTTGTTGCGAACCACTTGTCCATCTTCATCTTGCTTGTTGCGAAACACCCATTTGGTACCGATGATGTTGTGGTTGTTGTTGGGCTTCTTGACCAATGTCCACACTTGATTTCTCTCAAAGTTGTGTAGCTCTGCATGCATAGCATTTACCCAGTCCGGATCCTCCAATGCTTCTTCAACCTTCATAGGTTCAATTCTAGAGATGAATGAGTAATGTTCACAAAAGTTAGCCAAACGAGTTTTAGAGCGAGTGATTCTCCCGGTTTGGATATCATTGTAGATTTGCTCCACGGGATGATCTTTAGCAATTCTTGCTCGAACTCGTGAAAGCTTTTGCTTGGGTCTTGGTTGAACATCTTCTTCATCTTGTTCTTCTTCTTGGCCTTCTTCATTGTTAGCATTGTCGTTCTCTTATCGTGGTGGAGAAGGAGGTTGTTGACGTTCGTCTTGGTGCACTTCCTCGTTTTCTTCATCTTGATGTGTCCCACTCGTGGATGCTTCCGTATCAACTCTTGCTTCACCTTGTCGTGAGGTAGAAGCTTCCACTTGGACGGACGAGGTACTCTCCTTCACCTCTGTTGGACGAATCTTGCCAATAGACAAGTCTTGGATTGCTTCCGAGGGATCTTTATCTCCTACATCAATTGGCAATTGCTCTACTTGCGAGCCGTTAGATTCATCAAACTTCACATCTACTGTTTCTTCAACCTTTCGGGTGAAATTGTTGTAGACACGGTATGTGTGAGAGTTTGAGCCATAACCAAGTAGGAAACCTTCATGAGACTTAGGAGCAAATTTAGAACGACG
Source organism: Triticum urartu (assembly GCF_056163025.1). Taxonomy (NCBI): domain Eukaryota; kingdom Viridiplantae; phylum Streptophyta; class Magnoliopsida; order Poales; family Poaceae; genus Triticum; species Triticum urartu. The sequence continues at coordinate 60,041,928 of NC_141877.1, read as the reverse complement.
ATGCTTATCAAGAATGTAGCACTTTGAGCCAATACTCGAAAGTATCCAACTTGGGGTTTGTTATCGGTGAGGAGCTCGTATGCCGTCTTGCCGAGTAGCTTGTGAAGATACAAGCGATTTGTTGCATGACAAGCTGTCTCAACCGCTTCCGCCCAAAAGTGTTTTGGCGTCTTGTACTCATCAAGCATCGTTCTTGCCATCTCTATAAGAGTCCGGTTCTTCCTCTCAACGACTCCATTTTGTTGAGGTGTGTATGTAGCTGAGAACTCATGTGCAATCCCTTCTTCGTCAAGAAAGGTGTCCACATTTGCGTTCTTGAACTCCGTCTCGTTGTCGCTCCGAACATTCTTGATCTTCACGTCAAATTGATTTTGGGCCTTCCTAGCAAAGTTTTTGAAGATCTTTTGGACCTGCGATTTGTCATCAAGAAAGAACACCCACGTAAATCTTGAAAAATCATCAACTATGACTAGACCAAATGAGTTACCACCGAGACTCTTGTAGGCATTTGGACCAAAAAGATCCATGTGAAGTATCTCGAGTGGTATTCTTGTGGTCATGATATTCTTAGCGCGATGACTTCCTCCAACTTGTTTCCCTGCTTGACAAGCACTACAAAGTCTATCCTTGTCAAATATGACATCGTTAACGCCAAGGATATGATTTCCTTTAATGAGTTTGTCAAGGTTTCGCATGCCCACATGGCCTAGCCTTCTATGCCACAACCAGCCTTTATAAGATTTAGCAATTAAGCAAGTTCTAGGTTGAGCCTTTTTAGTGAAATCAACAATGTAAAGATATCCTCTACTTATACCGGTAAAGACCATTTTATGATTATCTCTACGAAATACTTGGCAGTCTACTTCAGTAAATAGGACATTGAAACCGAAATCAGCAAGTCTAGATACTGAAAGTAAGTTGTGGCTAAGAGATTCAACGAGCATGACATTTTGTATAGAGCTATCATGTGACATGGCCACCTTACCAAGGCCAACCACCTTACCCTTTGAATTATCACCAAAAGTGACATACTTTCGAGGGCCGTCATTTCCAGCAAGCTCACGGAACATGTCTTTATCTCCGGTCATATGATCAGTACATCCACTATCAAGGACCCATTCCGTTCCTCCAGCCATGTAGCCGCGAAGATTTTCCATAAGACCAAAGTGTCTCATCGCATCATCGAGATCATAGTCACTATCATCATCATCCTCATCAGAGTATCCATGTTCAACATCATCTTGTGATTGGTCAATTCCTAGAGAGGGTAATTCATTAGATAAATGATCATTTCTATAGTTATCTTTATGAATTCTAATAACTCTGGAAATGATATTGCTAATGATTCCAACATCTCCTTTGGCACTCGTAAGATTAGTAAGCTCAAATAGACAATCACCAAATTTGGGATCATTGGAACTCATCTTAATTAAGGTAATAGACTTATGGAGGATTTCATCTAGATCTTTCAAGGAATAATTTGGAAAGAGTTCCTCAAGAAATTTCCATATGGTGTAGGCACACTTAAGAGTAGGCAAACACCCAATCAAGTTTCTAGGCAAGCCTCTAGTGATAAGATTTACAGTTCTAAGATTGCGAATCATGTCAATAGACTCATCAAGGGTAGGATGCAAAGGATCAACATGAGGTGCACAAGGGCTAGCAATATACTTGCTCAAATGATATTCATTGAAAATCTCAAGCATTTCATTTTTCCACTCATGAAAATATTCTCCATCAAGAATAGGCACTCTATGTCTAAGACTCCCCAAAGTAGACACATCCATCTTCCACCAAAGGTGTTTAAACCAAGGTAATGGAGACCAATGCTCTGATACCAATTGAAAGGATCGAGAAGAGGTGTCTAGATGGGGGGTGATTAGACACTAAGTACCAAAAGTTGCAGTTTTTAATTTCTTTAGGTTGAACTGGAGTTTTGGCACAAGTTTAAACACAATACATTTCAAGCAAGCATGCAAAGAGTATATGAGCAGCAGAAAGTAAAGCATGCAACTTGCAAGAATGTAAAGGGAAGGGTTTGGAGAATTCAAACGCAATTGGAGACACAGATGTTTTTGTCGTGGTTCCGATAGGTGGTGCTATCGTACATCCACGTTGATGGAGAATTCAACCCACGAAGGGTAACGGTTGCGCGAGTCCATGGAGGGCTCCACCCACGAAGGGTCCACGAAGAAGCAACCTTGTCTATCCCATCATGGCCATCGCCCACGAAGGACTTGCCTCACTAGTGGTAGATCTTCACGAAGTAGGCGATCTCCTTGCCCTTACAAACTCCTTGGTTCAACTCCACAATCTTGTCGGAGGCTCCCAAGTGACACCTAGCCAATCTAGGAGACACCACTCTCCAAGAAGTAACAAATGGTGTGTTGATGATGAACTCCTTGCTCTTGTGCTTCAAATGATAGTATCCCCAACACTCAACTCTCTCTCACAGGATATGGATTTGGTGGAAAGAAGATTTGAGTGGAAAGCAACTTGGGGAAGGCTAGAGATCAAGATTCATATGGTGGGAATGGAATATCTTGGCATCAACACATGAGTAGGTGGTTCTCTCTCAGAAAATGTGTATTGGAAGTGTAGGTATGTTCTGATGGCTCTCTCCATGAATGAAGAGTGGGTGGAGGGGTATATATAGCCTCCACACAAAATCTAACCGTTACACACAACTTGCCAATCTCGGTGGGACCGAATTGATAAACTCGGTCAGACCGATTCAGCAAATCTAGTGACCGTTAGGGTTTTCGGTGGGATCGACTGGATCAACTCGGTGGGACCGATGTGCTAGGGTTAGGGTAAATCCAAAACTCGGTTTGACCGATTACTCAAACTCGGTGGGACCGATTTGGGTAATAAGTGAAACAGAGAGTTGGCCAAGCAAACTCGGTGGGGCCGATTGCATATCTTGGTGGGACCAAAAATATTGCAATAGGTAATAGAGAGTTTGCAAGCCCATCTCGGTGAGACCGAGATCCCATCGGTGAGACCGAACTGATTAGGGTTTCTGGCAGTGGCTATGTCAACTGAACTCGGTGGCTCCGGATAGAAAGAATCGGTGGGGCCGAGTTTGACTTTTGGTTTAGGTCATATGTGGATGTGGGAAGGTAGTTGAGGGTTTTGGAGCATATCACTAAGCACTTTGAGCAAGCAAGCCATTACGCAACACCTCATCCCCTCTTGATAGTATTGGCTTTTCCTATAGACTCAATGTGATCTTGGATCACTAAAATAGAAAATGTAGAGTCTTGAACTTGAAGCTTGAGCTAATCCTTTGTCCTTAGCATCTTGAAGGGGTTCCACATCCTTTAGTTCATGCCACTTAATTTGTTGAACTTGTCTGAAACATACTAGGTAAACGTATTAGTCCAACAAGAGATATGTTGTCATTAATTATCAAAATCACCCAGGGAGCACTTGTGCTTTCAATCTCCCCCTTTTTGGTAATTGATGGAAACATGCATCAAAGCTTTAGATAAAGATATAGAGAATGACAAGTAAAGCTTAGGAAAGACATGTAACAAGCATAGGCTCCCCCTACATGTGCAATCATGTGAATATGGAATATAGAAGCTTGTGAGAGCATAACCATGACAGAGTAGCAATGTGTTACATGTATCTTGGCTATATGCATCAGAGCAAGTGATGAACATATGAGAAATGTACCTTCATGCCCATGAGTCCTTCTTGCAAACATTATGTACATCAACAATAATTTTTCATACACATGACTATGATGCATATACTTACCTTGTGGTCTTGAGTTGGCTAGGATGGGATGAGCCTGTGTAAACAAGGTTAGATAACACAGATGCACCCACTAGCTAGAGCAAACAAAAGAAACCACAAGAGTACCAAGACTGGGATGACATGTAGAGTGAGTACAGAGTACCACGATAGATATTGACATGTCCCCAAAGAGAAAGATATGCAATGAATTTAATAAATTTCTTTCCCTTGGATGTCTTGCTCCCCCTGAATCTTGCATGGGATACTGGGAGAAGATAGGGAACAGAAAAACAGAGCTCAAAGAAACAAATGAACAGAGCTAATGCAAATAAGCACATATGAACATGTCTTTCCCCCAAGAAGACATGTGACATCTCTCCTCTTGAACATCAAGCATCTGGGGTCCTTGAAGATTACTCTTTCCTGGAGTATTCCCTCCCCCTAGAGATCTCTCCCCCTAGAGATATGATTAAGCTTTGATGTGATCTCTCTCTCCCCCTTTGACATCAATTTCCAAGAAGGGTCTTCTGGAATTTGTTGTGAATGGGTTCGGTCCTTGAATCACAGTACAAAGCATTAAGGTAAATGTGATGCTTGCAGAGGACAAGATTCATTGAGTGGAGCTGGATCAAGAATAAATCAGGAATAAATGGCAAAATGTTTTTCCTGTAGTAAAATCGGTGTCACTGAGTTGTATGCTTCGGTTGCTCCGAAAATCTTCGGCTAGACCGGAGACATGAAACCGGTGGAACCTAGTTCATCACAGAGAAAAACACTTGTCACCTCAGCTCACTGGAGAAATAAGATCTCACAAAGATATGCAATGAATTGGATGCAGAAAATGCAGAACAAAAAGCAAAGAAAAGAAACTAAAAGATCTAGATGAAGTTTTTTTTTGAAAGGGGAAACAAATATGCATGAGACAAATGCAAGAACACAGAAAAGAACACAAGAGAACTTCATCTAGAGTTGGGCGGTGACAAAGTCACCTATGTTAGAGTATATTGACTTAGGAGTCAAGTGAGATCACTTGATCATAGGTCATACTCATCGTTTAAGCTCAAAATGGAGTTACCATTTTTCGTTTAAGTATCTTGATGTATTCACATCTTGTCGAGTTGCTTTGACTCATGACTTGGAGTAAAGCTACTCTAAGATGGAATAACATACCTTGGGTGGCGGTGTTGATCTTGATCATGTAGTTGAACTTGTGTGGGTTGCTCAAGGTTGATGTAGCCCATCATGAGTTGGGAGCACCCTTTGGATTTTGAGTTCATCTACCTACATGGGTTAGTTTTCGCAAGGAAGAGCACTTGTGTATCCAACATGAAGCTCAACATAGAATTTGTCAAAGGATATGTTTGAAAGGTTTCGTGCTTCCTTGTCATCAACCACCATTGTGTAGAGACTTGGTGATGTAGAGATTGCTCAAGATGTGAGTGAGTTGCAATCTCATAGAATTAGATTCATCCAATTACCTACAATGGTTAGATAACATGCAAGATGCAAATTTTCAAGACATAAGATAATCATCATAGGAGAAATATCAAGTGATTAGTCATAAGCTCAAGTCTTGCATGTATCCAATGGAGTTCCTACTCCAAGTTTGAAGCATCAATGATGTTCAATTCACCTCTTAACCTGCAAAACACTTTCTCATCAAGTGGTTTAGTGAATATATCCGCTAATTTCTTATCGGTGCGAACATGCTTAAGGTTTATGTCACCCTTAGCAACGTGATCTCGAATGAAATGATGATGAACTTAAATATGCTTAGTTCGAGAGTGTTGCACGGGATTGTGAGCAATCTTGATAGCATTTTCATTGTCACAAAGTAATGGAACATGTTTCACATATATCCCATAATCTTTAAGAGTTTGGGTCATCTAAAGTAATTGAGCACAACATGAACCAGCGGCAATGTATTCCGCTTTGGCGGTGGATAAGGATACCGAGTTTTGGTTCTTGGAAGACCAAGACACAAGAGATCTACCAAGGAATTGACAAGTACCCGAAGTGGACTTTCTATCAACCTTGTCACCGGCATAGTCCGAGTTGGAGTAGCCAACAAGATCAAAGGAAGCCCCCTTTGGATACCAAATGCCAAAATTTGGTGTATGTATTAAGTATCTCACTATCCTCTTCACGGCCTTAAGATGACATTCCTTAGGAGCAGCTTGATACCATGCACACATGCACACACTTAGCATGATATCGGGACGTGAAGCACATAGATATAACAATGAACCAATCATACAGTGGTAAACTTTTTGATCAACCGGTTCACCATCTTTGGTCAAATCAAGATGTCCACTAGTAGGCATGGATGTAGTCATACCTTTGCATTCTTGCATATTCAACTTCTTGAATAAGTCCTTAGTGTACTTTGTTTGAGACACAAAGGTGCCTTAGTTTGCTTGATTTGCAAACCAAGAAAGAATTTGAGTTCACTCATCATAGACATCTCAAACTTCTCCGACATTAGCTTCCCAAACTTTTCACTAAAATGAGGGTTAGTTGATCCAAATATAATATCATCAACATAAATTTGGCATACAAATAGTTCTCCATTAACCCTTTTAGTAAAAAGAGTAGAATCTATTTTTCCAATTTCAAACCCTTTTTAAATAAGGAACTTGGTCAGGCATTTATACCATGCTCTAGGAGCTTGTTTAAGACCATAAAGGGCTTTGTGAAGTTTGTAGACATGATTAGGTTTCTTAGGATTGACAAAGCCGGGAGGTTGCTTAACATAAACTTCCTCCTCAATTTCACCATTAAGAAAAACACTTTTAATGTCCATTTGGTACAAAGTGATATCATGGTGATTAGCATAGGCAAGTAAGATGCGAATGGACTCAAGTCTAGCAACGGGAGCATATGTCTCACCATAGTCCATACCTTCGACTTATGTGTAGCCTTGGGCGACGAGACGTGCTTTGTTGCGAACCACTTGTCCATCTTCATCTTGCTTGTTGCGAAACACCCATTTGGTACCGATGATGTTGTGGTTGTTGTTGGGCTTCTTGACCAATGTCCACACTTGATTTCTCTCAAAGTTGTGTAGCTCTGCATGCAGTCCGGATCCTCCAATGCTTCTTCAACCTTCATAGGTTCAATTCTAGAGATGAATGAGTAATGTTCACAAAAGTTAGCCAAACGAGTTTTAGAGCGAGTGATTCTCCCGGTTTGGATATCATTGTAGATTTGCTCCACGGGATGATCTTTAGCAATTCTTGCTCGAACTCGTGAAAGCTTTTGCTTGGGTCTTGGTTGAACATCTTCTTCATCTTGTTCTTCTTCTTGGCCTTCTTCATTGTTAGCATTGTCGTTCTCTTATCGTGGTGGAGAAGGAGGTTGTTGACGTTCGTCTTGGTGCACTTCCTCGTTTTCTTCATCTTGATGTGTCCCACTCGTGGATGCTTCCGTATCAACTCTTGCTTCACCTTGTCGTGAGGTAGAAGCTTCCACTTGGACGGACGAGGTACTCTCCTTCACCTCTGTTGGACGAATCTTGCCAATAGACAAGTCTTGGATTGCTTCCGAGGGATCTTTATCTCCTACATCAATTGGCAATTGCTCTACTTGCGAGCCGTTAGATTCATCAAACTTCACATCTACTGTTTCTTCAACCTTTCGGGTGAAATTGTTGTAGACACGGTATGTGTGAGAGTTTGAGCCATAACCAAGTAGGAAACCTTCATGAGACTTAGGAGCAAATTTAGAACGACGATGCTTATCAAGAATGTAGCACTTTGAGCCAATACTCGAAAGTATCCAACTTGGGGTTTGTTATCGGTGAGGAGCTCGTATGCCGTCTTGCCGAGTAGCTTGTGAAGATACAAGCGATTTGTTGCATGACAAGCTGTCTCAACCGCTTCCGCCCAAAAGTGTTTTGGCGTCTTGTACTCATCAAGCATCGTTCTTGCCATCTCTATAAGAGTCCGGTTCTTCCTCTCAACGACTCCATTTTGTTGAGGTGTGTATGTAGCTGAGAACTCATGTGCAATCCCTTCTTCGTCAAGAAAGGTGTCCACATTTGCGTTCTTGAACTCCGTCTCGTTGTCGCTCCGAACATTCTTGATCTTCACGTCAAATTGATTTTGGGCCTTCCTAGCAAAGTTTTTGAAGATCTTTTGGACCTGCGATTTGTCATCAAGAAAGAACACCCACGTAAATCTTGAAAAATCATCAACTATGACTAGACCAAATGAGTTACCACCGAGACTCTTGTAGGCATTTGGACCAAAAAGATCCATGTGAAGTATCTCGAGTGGTATTCTTGTGGTCATGATATTCTTAGCGCGATGACTTCCTCCAACTTGTTTCCCTGCTTGACAAGCACTACAAAGTCTATCCTTGTCAAATATGACATCGTTAACGCCAAGGATATGATTTCCTTTAATGAGTTTGTCAAGGTTTCGCATGCCCACATGGCCTAGCCTTCTATGCCACAACCAGCCTTTATAAGATTTAGCAATTAAGCAAGTTCTAGGTTGAGCCTTTTTAGTGAAATCAACAATGTAAAGATATCCTCTACTTATACCGGTAAAGACCATTTTATGATTATCTCTACGAAATACTTGGCAGTCTACTTCAGTAAATAGGACATTGAAACCGAAATCAGCAAGTCTAGATACTGAAAGTAAGTTGTGGCTAAGAGATTCAACGAGCATGACATTTTGTATAGAGCTATCATGTGACATGGCCACCTTACCAAGGCCAACCACCTTACCCTTTGAATTATCACCAAAAGTGACATACTTTCGAGGGCCGTCATTTCCAGCAAGCTCACGGAACATGTCTTTATCTCCGGTCATATGATCAGTACATCCACTATCAAGGACCCATTCCGTTCCTCCAGCCATGTAGCCGCGAAGATTTTCCATAAGACCAAAGTGTCTCATCGCATCATCGAGATCATAGTCACTATCATCATCATCCTCATCAGAGTATCCATGTTCAACATCATCTTGTGATTGGTCAATTCCTAGAGAGGGTAATTCATTAGATAAATGATCATTTCTATAGTTATCTTTATGAATTCTAATAACTCTGGAAATGATATTGCTAATGATTCCAACATCTCCTTTGGCACTCGTAAGATTAGTAAGCTCAAATAGACAATCACCAAATTTGGGATCATTGGAACTCATCTTAATTAAGGTAATAGACTTATGGAGGATTTCATCTAGATCTTTCAAGGAATAATTTGGAAAGAGTTCCTCAAGAAATTTCCATATGGTGTAGGCACACTTAAGAGTAGGCAAACACCCAATCAAGTTTCTAGGCAAGCCTCTAGTGATAAGATTTACAGTTCTAAGATTGCGAATCATGTCAATAGACTCATCAAGGGTAGGATGCAAAGGATCAACATGAGGTGCACAAGGGCTAGCAATATACTTGCTCAAATGATATTCATTGAAAATCTCAAGCATTTCATTTTTCCACTCATGAAAATATTCTCCATCAAGAATAGGCACTCTATGTCTAAGACTCCCCAAAGTAGACACATCCATCTTCCACCAAAGGTGTTTAAACCAAGGTAATGGAGACCAATGCTCTGATACCAATTGAAAGGATCGAGAAGAGGTGTCTAGATGGGGGGTGATTAGACACTAAGTACCAAAAGTTGCAGTTTTTAATTTCTTTAGGTTGAACTGGAGTTTTGGCACAAGTTTAAACACAATACATTTCAAGCAAGCATGCAAAGAGTATATGAGCAGCAGAAAGTAAAGCATGCAACTTGCAAGAATGTAAAGGGAAGGGTTTGGAGAATTCAAACGCAATTGGAGACACAGATGTTTTTGTCGTGGTTCCGATAGGTGGTGCTATCGTACATCCACGTTGATGGAGAATTCAACCCACGAAGGGTAACGGTTGCGCGAGTCCATGGAGGGCTCCACCCACGAAGGGTCCACGAAGAAGCAACCTTGTCTATCCCATCATGGCCATCGCCCACGAAGGACTTGCCTCACTAGTGGTAGATCTTCACGAAGTAGGCGATCTCCTTGCCCTTACAAACTCCTTGGTTCAACTCCACAATCTTGTCGGAGGCTCCCAAGTGACACCTAGCCAATCTAGGAGACACCACTCTCCAAGAAGTAACAAATGGTGTGTTGATGATGAACTCCTTGCTCTTGTGCTTCAAATGATAGTATCCCCAACACTCAACTCTCTCTCACAGGATATGGATTTGGTGGAAAGAAGATTTGAGTGGAAAGCAACTTGGGGAAGGCTAGAGATCAAGATTCATATGGTGGGAATGGAATATCTTGGCATCAACACATGAGTAGGTGGTTCTCTCTCAGAAAATGTGTATTGGAAGTGTAGGTATGTTCTGATGGCTCTCTCCATGAATGAAGAGTGGGTGGAGGGGTATATATAGCCTCCACACAAAATCTAACCGTTACACACAACTTGCCAATCTCGGTGGGACCGAATTGATAAACTCGGTCAGACCGATTCAGCAAATCTAGTGACCGTTAGGGTTTTCGGTGGGATCGACTGGATCAACTCGGTGGGACCGATGTGCTAGGGTTAGGGTAAATCCAAAACTCGGTTTGACCGATTACTCAAACTCGGTGGGACCGATTTGGGTAATAAGTGAAACAGAGAGTTGGCCAAGCAAACTCGGTGGGGCCAATTGCATATCTTGGTGGGACCAAAAATATTGCAATAGGTAATAGAGAGTTTGCAAGCCCATCTCGGTGAGACCGAGATCCCATCGGTGAGACCGAACTGATTAGGGTTTCTGGCAGTGGCTATGTCAACTGAACTCGGTGGCTTCGGATAGAAAGAATCGGTGGGGCCGAGTTTGACTTTTGGTTTAGGTCATATGTGGATGTGGGAAGGTAGTTGAGGGTTTTGGAGCATATCACTAAGCACTTTGAGCAAGCAAGCCATTACGCAACACCTCATCCCCTCTTGATAGTATTGGCTTTTCCTATAGACTCAATGTGATCTTGGATCACTAAAATAGAAAATGTAGAGTCTTGAACTTGAAGCTTGAGCTAATCCTTTGTCCTTAGCATCTTGAAGGGGTTCCACATCCTTTAGTTCATGCCACTTAATTTGTTGAACTTGTCTGAAACATACTAGGTAAACGTATTAGTCCAACAAGAGATATGTTGTCATTAATTATCAAAATCACCCAGGGAGCACTTGTTCTTTCATTCCCTTTACCCTTTTTCTTGAAACTGGTGGTCTTGTTGACCATCAACACTTGATGCTCCTTCTTGATTTCTACCTCCGCTGCCTTTAGCATTGCGAAGAGCTCGGGAATTGTCTTATTCATCCCTTGCATATTATAGTTTTCATCACAAAGCTCTTGTAGCTTGGTGGCAGTGATTGAAGAACTCCGTCAATGACACTATCAACAGGAAGATTAACTCCCAGTTGAGTCAAGTGATTATGATACCCAGACATTTTGAGTATATGTTCACTGACAGAACTATTCTCCTCCATCTTGCAGCTATAGAACTTATTGGAGACTTCATATCTCTCAATCCGGGCATTTGCTTGAAATATTAACTTCAACTCCTGGAACATCTCATATGCTCCATGACGTTCAAAACGTCATTGAAGTCCCGGTTCTAAGCCGTAAAGCATGGCACACTGAACTATTGAGTAGTCATGAGCTTTGCTCCGGCAGACATTCATAACATCTGGTGTTGCTCCTGCAGTAGGTTTGGCACTTAGCGGTGCTTCCAGAACGTAATTCTTCTGTGCAGCAATGAGGATAATCCTCAAGTTACGGACCCAGTCCCTGTAATTGCTACCATCATCTTTCAACTTTGCTTTATCAAGGAACGCATTAAAATTCAACGGAACAACAACACGGGCCATCTATCTACAACAACATAGACATGCAAAATACTATCAGGTACTAAGTTCATGATAAATTAAGGTTTAGTTAATCAAATTATTAAAGAACTCCCACTTAGATAGCATCCCTCTAATCATCTAAGTGATCACGTGATCCATATCAACTAAACCATGTCTGATCATCACGTGAGATGGAGTAGTTTTCAATGGTGAACATCAATATGTTGATAATATCTTCTATATGATTCACGCTCGACCTTTCGGTCTCCAGTGTTCTGAGGCCATATCTGCGTATGCTAGGCTCGTCAAGTTTAACCCGAGTATTCTGCATGTGCAAAACTCGCTTGCACCCGTTGTATGTGAACGTAGAGCTTATCACACCCGATCATCACGTGGTGTCTCGGCACAACGAACTTTCACAGTGGTGCATACTTAGGGAGAACACTTGTACCTTGAAATTTAGTGATAGATCATCTTATAATGCTACCGTCGATCTAAGCAAAATAAGATGCATAAAAGATAAACATCACATGCAATCAATATAAGTGATATGATATGGCCATCATCATCTTGTGCTTGTGATCTCCATCTCCAAAATTGCTTGTATGACCTGACTACATAAGTTTTCAGTTAGGTTTACCGTGAAGACACATATCTAATTTAAACTGTCTATTAGGTTTGTATATAGATGGTAGCTGAATATTACTTTCTCTGTAAATAAATATAAGAGTAGTGATCTAAACGCTCTTATATTTCTCTACGGAGGGAGTACTATATAGGGGTTTAGTACACACTCAGCAGGAGAGTTAACTAATGTCCCTTGTACATTCTTGAGGCCCAGCCACCCAATTCACCAAGTGCATGATATAGCATGGCTTTCCTCCTTAAATGCTTGTGCAGGTTTTCTATGAAAACATGGGGAAGAAGTCAGAGCCTAAGATTAAAAAGTGCGAGCAGTCTGAGAACTGGACCAGAGTTACCTTCAAGCCTGTTCTTGCCAAGTACAACATGACCGAGCTCGACAATGATGTCGTGGCACTCATGAGGAAGAGAGTAGTCGATATGGCAGGCACCCTTGGCAAAACCGTGAAGGTTGAGTTGAATGGTCAGAAGGTAGTAGCAAAAAGCTTCTCTGAGTACGTGCAACTCTATACTGACTCTGCTTCCAAAGTACCCGATCTACCAAGGTTTGGCATAGTTTTTGTGAGTTTGTGGGTGTGTCCATAAAAAGCTATCACTAGTAGAAAAAGGGCCATTTTTCCCGGTTCGTAAGGGCATTCTGTCCCGGTTTTGGAACCGGGACTAAAAGGTCGTTACTAATGCCTTTGGCCTTTAGTCCCGGTTCTTACACGAACCAGGACAGATGGGCCTCCACATGGCCGCTGCGGCCAGCCCAGGCAGGGGGGACTTTGGTCCCAGTTGATGACACCAACCGGGACCAAAAGGCGAGTTGAGGTTTTTTTTGAAAGGGGCTGGTTTAGGGGTTTTGGGGGTTAATTTAGGTTGTTATTAGCTAGCTAATATAAAAGTGTCCTCTCTTATATCTCTGTGCTTGGTTTACCAACGCTACTGTTATTCCTAAACATGGCTTAGATTGAAGTGAAGGCAACATGTGGTGCATGTCGAAAATAATACTAATCCTAACTTGATCAAGTTTGGATTGTACTACTTTCGACATACGCCACATGCATGTTGCCTTCACTTCAATCCAATCCATGTTCATTTCACCCGCTAATATATAATAACTCTTCATGCTCACATCATGCATCATCATATATAATAACAAGTCTACTAATCATCATCATACAACTTGCGATCATATATAATAACAAGTCTACTAACCATCATCATGCATGTACTTGTGTGACGCCCCCGATTCAATCATACACTAATCATACACGCAAACGTGTACGATCAAGATCAGGGACTCACGGGAAGATATCACAACACAACTCTACAAATAAAAATAAGTCATACAAGCATCATATTACAAGCCAGGGGCCTCGAGGGCTCGAATACAAGAGCTCGATCATAGACGAGTCAGCGAAGGCAACAATATCTGAGTACAGACATAAGTTAAACAAGTCTGCCTTAAGAAGGCTAGCACAAACTGGGATATAGATCGAAAGAGGCACAGGCCTCCTACTTGGGATCCTCCTAATCTACTCCTGGTCGTCGTCAGCGGCCTGCACATAGTAGTAGGCACCTCCGGTGTAGTAGGAGTCATCGTCGACGGTGGCGTTTGGCTCCTGGACTCCAACGTCTGGTCGCAGCAATCGAGTATAGAAAGGGGGGAAAGAGGGAGCAAAGCAACCGTGAGTACTCATTCAAAGTACTCGCAAGCAAGGAGCTACACTACATATGTATGCATTAGTATCCAATGGAATAAGGGTATCATATGTGGACTGAACTGCAGAATGCCGGAATAAGAGGGGGATAGCTAGTCCTTTCGAAGACTACGCTTCTGGTAACCTCCATCTTGCAGCAGAAGAAGAGAGTAGATGGTAAGTTCACCAAGTAGTATCGTGTAGCATAATCCTAACCAATGATCCTCCCTTCGTCGCCCTGTGAGAGAGCGATCACCGGTTGTATCTGGCACTTGGAAGGGTGTGTTTTATTAAGTATCTGGTTCTAGTTGTCATAAGGTCAAGGTACAACTCCAAGTCGTCCTGTTACCGAAGATCACGGCTATTCGAATAGATTAACTTCCCTGCAGGGGTGCACCACATAACCCAACACGCTCGATCCCATTTGGCCGGACACACTTTCCTGGGTCATGCCCGGCCTCGGAAGATCAACACGTCGCAGCCCTACCTAGGCACAACAGAGAGGTCAGCACACCGGTCTAAATCCTATGGCGCAGGGGTCTGTGCCCATCACCCATTGCACACCTGCATGTTGCGTACGCGGCCGGTGAGCAGACCTAGCAACCTCCATTACAAAGGAAGTTGCGTTACGCGGTCCAACCCGGTGCGCGCCGCTCAGTCGCTGATGTCACGAAGGCTTCGGCTGATACCACGACGTCGAGTGCCCATAACTGTCCCCGCATAGATGGTTAGTGCGTATAGGCCAGTAGCCAGACTCAGATCAAATACCAAGATCTCGTTAAGCGTGTTAAGTATTCGCGAACGCCGACCAGGGCCAGGCCCACCTCTCTCCTAGGTGGTCTCAACCTGCCCTGTCGCTCCACCTCAAAGTAACAGTCGGGGGCCGTCGGGAACTCAGGCCCACCACTACCTGGATGGAGCCACCTGCCCCTTCAGCCCCCATCTCCAAACAGTATCACCGGTAATGTAACAGTGTAAAGTATACAAAATATGCCCGTGATCACCTCCCGAAGTGATCATGGCCCAGTAGTATAACATGGCAGACGGACAAGAGTGTAGGGCCACTGATGATAATCTAGCATCCTATACTAAGCATTTAGGATTGCAGGTAAGGTATCAACAGTTGTAGCAACAATCACAGGCTATGCATCAGAATATGATTAACGGAAAGCACTAACATGCTACACTACTCTAATGCAAGCAGTATAGAGGAGAGTAGGACATATCTGGTGATCAAGGGGGGGGGCTTGCCTGGTTGCTCTGGCAAGAAGGGGTCGTCAACACCGTAGTCATACTGGGTAGCAGCGGCATCGGTCTCGGTGTCTAGCGAGAGAAGAGGGGGAAGAAACAATGAATACAATGCAAACAGATGCGCAACGATGCATGACAAAGCAAAGCGTGATGCTAGGTGTGCCCTAACGCGGTATGAGGTGATACCGATGAAGGGGGGAAACATCCGGGAAAGTATCCCCGGTGTTTCGCGTTTTCGGGCAGAGGAGCCGGAGGGGGAAAGTCGCGTGTTTGCTATGCTAGGGCTGGGTGGCAGACGAATGAGCTGCGTATCCGGATTTGTCTCGTCGTTCTGAGCAACTTTCATGTACAAAGTTTTTACATCCGAGTTATGGATTATTTTATATTAAAATTTAAAGATTAAAATGATTTTCTAATTTCAGGATTTAATTTAATTCGAAATTAAATTTGTATTTAAATGCTATGGGTACACAGGAAGTGTACCCAGATTGTGTCTAAGGGGCTGACAGGTGGGGCCCTGGTCAAATGTCCAGTCAGCGTTTGACTGGACCGTTGACTGGTCAAAAGGGGCCCATGGGACCCGCATGTCATTGACTGGGTTATCCCAGTCAGCGGTTCGACTGGTCAATGGGACCCATGTGTCATTGATACATGTTTTACTAAACATCACTTGATTAACTAATCTGGTTGATTAGGTTATTAAGCAGGCTAATTAAGTTAACTAATTAACTTACTAGCTAATTAATTAATTAATTAATTAATTTAACAATATTTATTTATTTAATCTTTTTTTATGTTTTATTTTTGGGCGTGGGGCCCATCTGTCATAGGCACAGGGGGCGGTTAATGGGCGCTGAGCACGCGGGTTTCGGGCGTTGCGGGCGTGGGGCATCGCCCGAACGGCCAGTCATGCGAGGCTGGCCCCGGATGCGGGCGCGCGGCCAGGAGGCGGAGCGTGGCCAGACGGGGGGGGTCGTCGACAGGGAGGCGACGGCGAGCAGCGGTGGAGGCGGGGCGGCGTGGCAATAGCGGAAGGAGGCGGCGAGCGCAGTAGGATAGCGAGGCCAGGTGCCTCGTCGGGCGCGCAGAATGCGCCGGTGGCCATAGCCTGGGAGTGCGAGGAGGCAGCAGGGCGGGTAAGCGCGGCCTGGAGCTGGGGCATGTCGCGCGGGTGCCGTGTGCGTGCAAGGGATGAGGGAGCCGCGGGGGGGGGGGGGAGAGGGTGCGGCCAGGGCGCGTGCACGGGCAGGGGACGGCGCGGCGGAGCGAGTGTAGCAGCAGTAGTGGCTGCAATAGACGGCGACAAGGGTGCGCGGCGTGGGTGTGCGCAGGGCTCATTCGAACGCCACTAGGTGGGTGTGGTGAGTGTCGGCGGTGACTAACGGCGGGAGACAGAGGAGAGAGGGGGGGCTTGCTCACGTCCGTTGCAGGGGAACAGGCAGCGAGGCTCGATGGAGCCATCGGGGAGGAGGACGAGGAGGTCCGGCGTGGAGGAGACGAGGACGACGGGGCGGCGTCGGGGAGGCGGGCGCAGTCCGGGTGGGAAGGAGGACGGGGATGCGGTGAAGGAGGTTGGGAGCCGCGAGGAGGCCGGGGGTGGCGGTGCTTGGCGCCGGCGGGCGGCGGCGTCTGGGGAGCGGCGGCTCGAGTGTCGGGCGCCCGCTCCATTGAGCGTGCGTGCATGCGGCGACGCGGGTGAGGGGACGAGGGGAACGGTGGTGGGGATCGAGTGGAGTGGGGGTAGGTGGAGTTAGGGTTTCGGGATTGGGGGTGGCCTAAGTAGGCCAGGGGGTGGGCCGGCAGGCCACTCGGCCACACGGCCAACTGGGCCAAGGCCCAGTCGGAGGGGGGGGGTAAGGTTGTTTTCCTTTATTTTATCTTTGTTTTATTTTATATTTCTGTTTTACTGTTTTTATTTTAGTTTCCTTTTGAATTTGGTTTTATAAACTACACCACTGGTTCCTAATTTAGTTTTAATAAGTATGCCACTGCCCCATAAGTTTTTAGCAATAAAACAAATAGTTTAATATTTTATCAAATTGAAAAGGGTAGTTAGTTAAATGTTTTGCTGCTGTTTTAAATATTTTAGTGAACTTAAACCTTTTATAAAATTGTGGTTTCTTCACCAATATTTAATATGGATTATTTGGCACACTCCGAACATTTTAGTTTTAATATTTGAAAACTTTTATTGTTTGCTTGATTTCGAATTTGAATTCGAACCGTTTTCGAACTAACGCGAGATTAGCAACAGTAATCAAGGTGATGTGGCATCATTAGCAAAGGTTCACTGTAGCCTAATTAACCAGGCGTCACAACTCGTTATTAATAACAAGTCATACGATCATCATCCTCATAGTCATCGAACCAACCCTACTTAATTGTTCTTAGCACATGATCATCAGTATTAGGTAGAACCTAAATACCCTCTTTAAGGTAAAATAGTATATAACAATATAGACTCTGACTCTCCATTATGGAGAATGGAGATCATCCTGTCTCTAGTTCTTGCGCTTCACTTCCTTTTGCTTCCAAGAACCTCCTTATGACTGTCCATACATTTTTTCCATCCTTTGATTTGCATCTCTCCATTTCTTTTAGAAATCCGGTATGGACAGTTGAGATTTGTAGGATGACCTGGTTGTATGTTCAAAACATTAAGGCTACCTTTCTGATACATCAAATGAGGCACACAATTCTCTGGGATTATCTATTGAAAAACATATTAATAACTTCATAGTTAGCAATGATGTACTAGTTTTAGAAGTATGCAAAATATGCACGGATGTCGTAATAGTAAAAAATCTTACCAGGGTATCTCCATGGTAGTTACCGTAGTTCAACACGTGCACTAGTGGCACGTATTGACCATAATGTTGAGGAGTTTGATTGTAGATATTGTAATTCTCAATATCAGTACAAAATCCGACCAGATGATTTTTTCCATAGAGACAACAATGGTTTTGTCTACCATCTTCCGCACATTCTTTCAAGAATGAAAATAAGATGTCAATGGAAATAAGCTGTCAACTATTTTGAAATAAACAATATAAATTAGCTAAGAACTATATTTGAGAAACTCACATAGCGGTAGAATTGAAGGCGTATCAACAAGGACCCAAATGTCCATATTGTCTTGCTCGATTTCAGGATCACCAAGATCCATGGTGACAAGCATACCGTCATCAAAACCATACATCTTGCAAAGTGCTTCCCATTGTTTGCAACCATAATGGGTTACGCTCTCAGAATTGTACATCTTTACTTCAAAATCCACACCATGATGAGTCCTTAGGTGAATTTTCTTTGTTTCAAAACTTTCATGGTCTTCAAAACCCATCCTCTCCAAGACATAGCGTCTTGCATGGCATGGGATAAGCTATTCGAATTGTAAAAGATGAAAAGTACATGTTGAAATATTTGAAGTCATGCTTAATTAAGAAAAAAATAACACTTGTCGTCGTTGCGTACCGTTTCAACATCGAAGGTCTCCTCTAGCTTAATGCTGAATCGCCGATCTTCGTCTAGGTGAGGTCTGTCGCACAGACCTCGGCCGTCGTGGCACCAGCCGCACTCCCCCGGTAGACTTTCGTCGTCCGAGTACGACATTTCCTATGTTCATAATTCAAATATTAAACGTCTACAATCAAATATATGTACTAAAAAACCTAAGTTAGATCATTATTGTTCATCACGGGTTGACTATCGGTCTGTCTAGTCTTTTCTTGAAAACTCTCAACACGGGAATGAAGGAGAAGCTACCCCCATATATGGTGGAGACTCAACAAACTTAAAGTCAACACGAGCACTCACATTATAGGACTCATATTGACATGGAGATTTGGCTTGTCTCACCTCGAGGTTGAAGGAAATATGCCCTAGAGGCAATAATAAAGTTATTATTTATTTCCTTATTTCATGATAAATGTTTATTATTCATGCTAGAATTGTATTAACCGGAAACATAATACATGTGTGAATATATAGACAAACATAGTGTCACTAGTATGCCTCTACTTGACTAGCTCGTTAATCAAAGATGATTAAGTTTCCTAACCATAGACATGTGTTGTCATTTGATTAAGGGGATCACATCATTAGGAGAATGATGTGATTGACTTGACACGTTTCGTTAGCTTAGCACTTGATCGTTTAGTATGTTGCTATTGCTTTCTTTATGACTTATACATGTTCGTATGACTATGAGATTATGCAACTCCCGTTTATCGGAGGAACACTTTGTGTGCTACCAAACGTCACAATGTAACTAGGTGATTATAAAGGTGCTCTACAGGTGTCTCCGAAGGTACTTATTGGGCTGGTGTATTTCGAGATTAGGATTTGTTACTTTGATTGTCGGAGAGGTATCTCTGGGCCCACTCGGTAATACACATCACTTAAGCCTTGCAAGCATTGCAACTAATGAGTTAGTTGCGCGATGATGTAGTACGGAACTAGTAAAGAGACTTGCCGGTAACGAGATTGAACTAGGTATTGAGATACCGACGATCGAATCTCGGGCAAGTAACATACCGATGACAAAGGGAACAACGTATGTTGTTATGCGGTTTGACCGATAAAGATCTTCGTAGAATATGTAGGAGACAATATGAGCATCCAGGTTTCGCTATTGGTTATTGACCGGAGACGTGTCTCGGTCATGTCTACATAGTTCTCGAACCCGTAGGGTCCGCATGCTTAAAGTTGGATGACGGTTATATTATGAGTTTGTGTGTTTTGATGTACCGAAGGTAGTTCAGAGTCCCGGATGAGATCGGGGACATGACGAGGAGTCTCATAATGGCCGAGACGTAAAGATCGATATATTGGACGACTATATTCGGACATCGGAAAGGTTCCGAGTGGTTCGGGTATTTTTCGGAGAACGAGGAGTTACGGGAATACGGGGGAAGAAGTATATGGGCGTTATTGGGGTTTAGGGGAGAGAGAGAGGTAGGCCGCACCCCCCCCCAATGACTAGTCTGAATTGGACTAGGGGGAGGGGCGGCGCCCCTCCTTCCTTCTCTTCCCTCTTCCCCTTCCTTGTCTCCTACTCCTACTACTTGGAAGGGGAGAAATCCTACTCCCGATGGGAGTAGGACTCCTCCAGGGCGCGCCATAGGGGCCGGACCTCTCCCCCTCCACTCCTTTATATACGTGACCAGGGCACCCGATAGAGACAATAATTGATCCCTTGGATCTCTTAGCCGTGTGCGGTGCCCCTCTCCACCATAGTCCACCTCGATAATATCGTAGCGGTGCTTAGGCGAAGCCCTGCGACGATAGAACATCAACATCGTCACCATGCCGTCGTGCTGACGGAACTCTACCTCAAAGCTTGAGTGGATCGGAGTTCGGGGGATGTCATCGAGTTGAATGTGTGCAGAACTCGGAGGTGTCGTGCGTTCGGTACTTGATCGGTCGGATCGTGAAGACGTACGACTACATCAACCGCGTTGTGCTAATGCTTCCGCTTTCAGTCTACGAGGGTACGTGGACACACTCTCCCCTCTCGTTGCTATGCATCACCATGATCTTGCGTGTGCGTAGGATTTTTTTGGAAATTACTATGTTCCCCAACAGTGGCATCCGAGCCAGGTTTTATGCATTGATGTTATATGCACGAGTAGACCACAAGTGAGTTATGCGTGATACAAGTCATATTGCTTACCAGCATGTCATACTTTGGTTCGGCGGTATTGTTGGATGAAGCGCCCCGGACCAACCGTCGTATCTATAATTTTTGATTGTTCCATGCCAATATTCTACAACTTTCATATACTTTTGGCAACTTTTTATACTATTTTGGGACTAACATATTGATCCAGTGCCAGTGTCAGTTTTTGTTTGTTGCATGTTTTTTGTTTCGCAGAATATTGCTACCTCTTGAGCTTGCGTTGGATTTCCCCGAAGAGGAAGGGATGATGCAGCAGAGTAGCGTAAGTATTTCCCTCAGTTTTAGAGAACCAAGGTATCAATCTAGTAGGAGGTCACGCTCAAGTCCCTCGTACCTGCACAAAACGATAGCTACTCGCAACCAATGCGAGTAAGGGTTATCAATCCCTTCACGGTCACTTATGAGAGTGAGATCTGGTAGATATAATATTTTTGGTATTTTTGGTATAGAGATGCAAAGTGAAAAGTAAAAGGCAAAGTAAAAAGCAAAGCAAGATTAAAGTGACGGAGATTGATATGATGAGAATAGACCCGGGGGCCATAGGTTTCACTAGTGGCTTCTCTCAAGAGCATAAGTATTCTACGGTGGGTGAACAAATTATTGTTGAGCAATTGACAGAATTGAGCATAGTTATGAGAATATCTAGGCATGATCATGTATATAGGCATCCCGTCCGTGACAAGTAGACCGAAACAATTCTGCATCTACTACTATTACTCCACTCATCGACCGCTATCCAGCATGCATCTAGAGTATTAAGTTAAAAACAGAGTAACGCTTTAAGCAAGATGACATGATGTAGAGAGATAAATTCATGCAATATGAAATAAACCCCATCTTGTTATCCTCGATGGCAACGATACAATACGTGCCTTGCTGCCCCTTCTGTCACTGGGAAAGGACACCGCAAGATCGAACCCAAAGCTAAGCACTTCTCCCATGGCAAGAACTACCAATCTAGTTGGCCAAACCAAACGGATAATTCGAAGAGACTTGCAAAGATAACCAATCATACATAAAAGAATTCAGAGAAGATTCAAATATTATTCATAGATAGACTTGATCATAAACCCACAATTCATCGGTCTCAACAAACACACCGCAAAAAGAAGATTACATCGAATAGATCTCCACAAGAGAGGGGGAGAACTTTGTATTGAGATCCAAAAAGAGAGAAGAAGCCATCTAGCTACTAACTATGGACCCGAAGGTCTGAGGTAAACTACTCACACTTCATCGGAGAGGCTATGATGATGTAGAAGCCCTCCGTGATGACGGCCCTCTCCGGCGGAGCTCCAGAACAGGCCCCAAGATGGGATCTCGTGGATACAGAAAGTAGCGGCAGTGGAATTAGGTTTTTGGCTCCTGTTCTATTTGTTTGGGGGTACGTAGGTATATATAGGAGGAAGGAGTACGTCGGTGGAGCACCGAGGGGCCCACGAGGCAGGGGGCGCGTCCTAGGGGGGCGCCCTCCACCCTCGTGATCGCCTCTCTGATGCCTTGGCGTAGGGTCCAAGTCTCCTGGATCACGTTCGGTGAGAAAATCACGTTCCTGAAGGTTTCATTCCGTTTGGACTCCGTTTGATATTCCGTTTCTTCGAAACACTGAAATAGGCAAAAAAACAACAATTCTGGGCCGGGCCTCCGGTTAATAGGTTAGTCCCAAAAATAATATAAAAGTGGAAAATAAAGCCCAATATAGTCCAAAACAGTAGATAATATAGCATGGAGCAATCAAAAATTATAGATACGTTGGAGACGTATCAAATATCCATATCAAACGGAGTCCAAGTGGGATAAAAACTGATGGAGATTTTTTTGGAATATATATGATTTTTGGGAAGAAAAATCCACGCGAGATGGTGCCCGAGGGAGGCACGAGGCAGGGGGCGCGCCCCACCCCCCTGGGCGCGCCCCTGACCCTCGTGGCCACCCCGTAAGGAGGTTGGTGCCCTTCTTTCGCCGCAAGAAAGCTAATATCCGGATAGAGATCGTGTTAAAATTTCAGCCCAATCGGAGTTACGGATCTCCGGGAATATAAGAAACGGTGAAAGGGAAGAATCTAGGAACGCGGAAACATAGAGGGACAGAGAGACAGATCCAATCTTGAAGGGGCTCTCGCCCCTCCCATGCCATGGAGGCCATGGACCAGAGGGGAAAACCTTCTCCCATCTAGGGAGAAGGTCAAGGAAGAAGAAGAAGGAGGGGCCCCTCTCCCCCTCTCTTCCGGTGGCGCTGGAACACCGCCGGGGCCATCATCATCACCGCAATCTTCACCAATAACTTCACCGCCATCATCACCAACTCTTCCCCCCTCTATGCAGCGGTGTAACCTCTCTCTTACCCGCTGTAATCTCTACTTAAACATGGTGCTCAACGCTATATATTATTTCCCAATGATGTATGGCTATCCTATGATGTTTGAGTAGATCCGTTTTGTCCTAATGGTTAATTGATGATCGTGATTGGTTTGAGTTGCATGTTTTATTATTGCTGCTGTCCTATGGTGCTCTCCATGTCGCGCAAGCGTGAGGGATTCCCGCTGTAGGGTTTGCAATATGTTCATGACTTTCTTATGGTGGGTGGCGTGAGTGACAGAAGCACAGACCCGAGTAAGTAGGTTGTTTGCATATGGGATAAAGAGGACTTGATACTTTAATGCTATGGTTGGGTTTTACCTTAATGATCTTTAGTAGTTGCGGATGCTTGCTACAGTTTCAATCATAAGTGCATATGATCCAGGTAGAGAAAGTGTGTTAGCTTATGCCTCACCCTCATATAAAATTGCAACAATGATTACCTGTCTAGTTGTCGGTTGCCTAGGGACAAATAACTTTCTCATAACAAAAAGCTCTCTACTAAAACTAATTTAGTCGTGTCTTTATCTAAACAGCCCCTATTTTTTATTTACACGCTCTTTATTACCTTGCAAACCTATTCAACAACACCTACAAAATACTTCTAGTTTCTTGTTCTAGGTAAAGCGAACGTGAAGCGTGCGTAGAGTTGTATCGGTGGTCGATAGAACTTGAGGGAATATTTGTTCTGCCTTTAGCTCCTCGTTGGGTTCGACACTCTTACTTATCAAAAACTGTTGCGATCCCCTATACTTGTGGGTTATCAAGAACTTTTTCTGGCACCGTTGCCGGGGAGCAATAGCGTGGGGTGAATATTCTCGTGTGTGCTTGTTTGTTTTATCAATAAGTAATTTTTATTTGTTGTTCTTAGTTGTTATTTATCTTTAGTTATGGATATGGAACACGAAATACTAAAAAATTAGGTGTACTTGCTGCTCATGGAGATGAGGAACCTCCTAAAACCCTTGATGGTCGTTATGTGACAGATATTATGTACTACTTTGATAATATAGAGAAAACCCCATTCAATTTGGTAATGGGAGACACGTTGGATCAACATGAATACTTTAGGGATTATCGCTTGACTCAAAAAGGGAAACTATTATGGGATCAAATTTATATGTTGTATTGGTATGCTAGGCAACTATGCTTGAGATATGATTATACTTGTTGCTCTAGGATGAAGGCTCCACACCTTCCCTTTTCATGTGAATTTAATGATAATGAAACTTTGGCTTCTTATGCTAGAGGTATATATAACTACTATGATGTGGAACAAATAGAAGAATTTGTTGCTTTTAAGGGTGCTCATGAAATTAAATCTTTGTTTGAAAAGTATGAAGCTTTTGATGATGATGTTTATAGGCCTGTAAATTTTGCTATATTGAAATATTGCTATGAGAATTATGAATACAATTCCTATATTGATGCACTTATTGAGAAAGTCTCCGCTGTCCAAGAAGAGACTAATATTCTGCAGGAGTCTATGGAAGAAGAAATTGACGAAACTGTGAGCTCATTGGATGAAAAAGATGAGGAGGAGAGCGAAGAACAAAAGGAGGAAGAGCGGATTGATCACCCATGCCCACCTTCTAATGAGAGTAACTCTTGAACTCATACATTGTTTAATTCCCCTTCATGCTTACCGAAGGATGAATGCTATGATAATTGCTATGATCCCGTTGATTCTTTTGAAATATCCCTTTTTGATGATGCTTGCTATGCTTGTGGCCAAGATGCCAATATGAATTATGCTTATGGAGATGAACTTGCTATAGTTCCTTATGTTAAACATGAAATTGTTGCTATTTCACCCATGCATGATAGTCCTATTATCTTTTTGAATTCTCCCAACTACACTATATCGGAGAAGTTTACCCTTATTAAGGATTATATTGATGGGTTGCCTTATACCGTTACATATGATGATTTTGATAAATATAATATGCATGTGCTTGCTGCTCCTACTTGCAATTATTATGAGAGAGGAACTATATCTCCACCTCTCTATGTTTCCAATATGATAAAATTGCAAGAAACTATTTATACTATGCATTGGCCTTTACTATGTGTGCATGAATTGTTCTTTTATGACATGCCGATGCATAGGAAGAGAGTTAGACTTCATCATTACATGATATATGTTGCTTTGTGCTCACTACTAAATTACAAATCATTGCTAATTAAAATTGGCTTTGATATACCTTGGGATCCGGGTGGATTCACTACTTGAGCACTATATGCCTAGCTTAATGGCTTTAAAGAAAGCGCTGCCAGGGAGACAACCCAGAAGTTTTAGAGAGTCATTTATATCTGTTGAGTTCTTTAATATAGTTTAAAAACAACAAAAATAAAGAGGGGAACCCGAAACTTTTCAAAAAGAAAAGCGAAAGTGAGAAAGACAAGCATTGTTGAAGTGGGAGCTAGCCTTGAACTTTGTTCATGCTCACGGAAACTTTGTGAATCTTTATTACAAAAACTTTTCAACAAAAATAATTATCCCCTTATACAATTCCATTGTATTATTAAAATAATGTGCCAAGATTTGCCTTTAGGATGTTTACTTTGCTTGTTGGTTTGTACGGTGCAGGACATAAACTTTGGCTGTAGTGCACAATTTTACATTTTTTACTGGAACGTCAAATGGTTCTGATTCTTTTTTCACTGTATTTCTATACAAATTGTTTATGTTTCCTAATTTTGGAAGAATTTTTCAAGTATCATAAGTATGGTGAATGTTCAGATTATTACAGACTGTTCTGTTTTAGACAGATTCTGTTTTTGATGCATAGTTTGCTTGTTTTGATGAAACTATCGATTTATATCAGTGGATTAAGCCATGTAAAAGTTATACTACAATAGCTATAATGCAAAAAACAAAATATGAATTGGTTTGCAACAGTACTTAGAGTGGTGATTTGCTTTATTATACTAACAGATCTTACTGAGTTTTCTGTTGAAGTTTTGTGTGGATGAAGTGTTCAATGATCGAGAAGGTCTCGATGTGATAAGAAGGAAGAGAGGCAAGAGCTCAAGCTTGTGGATTCCCTAGGCAACCCAAGTAAATAGTCAAGGAGACTCAAGCATCTAAGCTTGGGGATGCCCCGGAAGGCATCCCCTCTTTCTTCAACAAGTATCGGTATGTTTTCGGATTCGTTTCATTCATGTGATATGTGCAATCTTGGAGAGTCTTTTGCATTTAGTTTTCATTTTTCTTTTATGCACCATGCTGGTATGAGATAGTCCTTGGTTTATTTATAGAATGCTCTATGCACTTCACTTATATCTTTTGAGTATGGCTTTATGGAATGCTTCATGTGCTTCACTTATATCATTTGAAGTTTGGATTGCATGTTTCTCTTTACATAGAAAACCGCCATTTGTAGAATGCTCTTTTGCTTCACTTAGATTTGTTAGAGCGTGGGCATCTCTTTTGTAGAAATAATTAAACTCTCTTTCTTCACTTATATATATTTAGAGAGATGACAGGAACTGGTCATTCACATGGTTAGTCATAAAATCCTACATAAAACTTGTAGATCACTGAATATGATATGTTTGATTACTTGCAATAGTTTTGCGATATAAAGATGGTGATATTAGAGTCATGCTAGTGGGTAGTTGTGGATTATTAGAAATACTTGTGTTGAGGTTTGTGATTCCCGTAGCATGCACGTATGGTGAACCGTTATGTAACGAAGTCGGAGCATGAGGTATTTATTGATTGTCTTCCTTATGAGTGGCGGGCGGGGACGAGCGATGGTCTTTTCCTACCAATCTATTCCCCTAGGGGCATGCGTAGTAGTACTTTGCTTCGAGGGCTAATAAACTTTTGCAACAAGTATGTGAGTTCTTTATGAATAATGTTGAGTCCATGGATTATATGCACTCTCACCATTCCATCATTGCTAGCCTCTTCGGTACTGTGCATTGTCCTATCTCACCTCGAGAGTTGGTGCAAAATTCGCCGGTGCTTCCAAACCCCGTGATATGATACGCTCTATCACACATAAGCCTCCTTATATCTTCCTAAAAACAGCCACCATACCTACCTATCATGGCATTTCCATAGCCATTCCGAGATATATTGCATGCAACTTCCATCATCATCATATACATGACTTGATCATTCATTGTCATATTGCTTTGCATGATCGTAAGATAGCTAGCATGATGTTTCCATGGCTTGTCCGTTTTTTGATGTCATTGCTACGCTAGATCATTGCACATCCCGGTACACCACCGGAGGCATTCATATAGAGTCATATCTTTGTTCTAGTATTGAGTTGTAATATTGAGTTGTAAGTAAATAAAAGTGTGATGATCATCATTATTAGAGCATTGCCCGAAGAAAAAAAGGGGGCCAAAGAAGCCTGCAAAAAAAGAAAATAAAAAAATAAAAAAAGGAAAAGGGGGCAATGTTACTATCCCTTTACCACACTTGTGCTTCAAAGTAGCACCATGTTCTTCATATAGAGAGTCTCTTGAGTTATCACTTTCATATACTAGTGGGAATTTTCATTATAGAACTTGGCTTGTATATTCCAACGATGGGCTTCCTCAAATGCCCTAGGTCTTCATGAGCAAGCAAGTTGGATGCACACCCACTTAGTTTCAGTTTGAGCTTTCATATACTTATAGCTCTAGTGCATCAGTTGCATGGCAATCCCTACTCCTCACATTGACATCAATTGATGGGCATCTCCATAGCCCGTTGATTAGCTGCGTCGATGTGAGACTTTCTCCCTTTTTGTCTTCTCCACACAACCTCCACCATCATATTCTATTCCACCTATAGTGCTATGTCCATGGCTCACGCTCATGTATTGCGTGATGGTTGAAAAAGCTGAAGCGCGTTAAAAAGTCTGAACCAATTGCTCGGCTTGTCATCGGGGTTGTGCATGATTTGAATATTTTGTGTGGTGAAGACGGAGCATAGCCAGACTATATGATTTTGTAGGGATAACTTTCTTTGGCCTTGTTATTTTGAAAAGAAATGATTGCTTTATTAGTAGGCTTGAAGTATTATTGTTTTTATGTCAAATGATAGACTATTGCTTTGAATCACTCGTATCTTAATATTCATGCCATGATTAGATACATGATCAAGATTATGCTAGGTAGCATTCCACATCAAAAATTATCTTTATTATCATTTACCTACTCGAGGACGAGCAGGAATTAAGCTTGGGGATGCTGATGCGTCTCCGTCTTATCTATAATTTTTTATTGTTGCATGCCAATATTCTACAACTTTCATATGCTTTTGGCAACTTTTTATACTATTTTTGGGACTAACATATTGATCCAGTGCCCAGTGCCAGTTCCTGTTTGTTGCATGTTTTTTGTTTCGCAGAATATCCATATCAAACGGAGTCCAAACGGGATAAAAACTAACGGAGATTTTTTTGGAATATATATGTTTTTAGGAAGAAAAATCCACGCGAGACGGTGCCCGAGGGAGGCACGAGGCAGGGGGGCGCGCCCCACCCCCCTGGGCGCGCCCCTGACCCTCGTGGCCACCCCGTAAGGTGGTTGGTGCCCTTCTTTCGCCGCAAGAAAGCTAATATCCGGATAGAGATCGTGTTAAAATTTCAGCCCAATCGGAGTTACGGATCTCTGGGAATATAAGAAACGGTGAAAGGGAAGAATCTGGGAACGCAGAAACAGAGAGGGACAGAGAGATAGATCCAATCTCGGAGGGCCTCTCGCCCCTCCCATGCCATGGAGGCCATGGACCAGAGGGGAAACCCTTCTCCCATCTAGGGAGAAGGTCAAGGAAGAAGAAGAAGGAGGGGGCCCCTCTCCCCCTCTCTTCCGATGGTGCCGGAACACCGCCGGGGCCATCATCATCACCGCAATCTTCACCAACAACTTCACCGCCATCATCACCAACTCCTCCCCCCTCTATGCAATGGTGTAACCTCTCTCTTACCTGTTGTAATCTCTACTTAAACATGGTGCTCAACTCTATATATTATTTCCCAATGATGTATGGCTATCCTATGATGTTTGAGTAGATCTGTTTTGTCCTAATGGTTAATTGATGATCGTGATTGGTTTGAGTTGCATGTTTTATTATTGCTGCTGTCCTATGGTGCTCTCCGTGTCGCGCAAGCGTGAGGGATTCCCTCTGTAGGGTTTGCAATACGTTCATGATTTTCTTATGGTGGGTGGCGTGAGTGACAGAAGCACAGACCCGAGTAAGTAGGTTGTTTGCGTATGGGATAAATAGGACTTGATACTTTAATGATATGGTTGGGTTTTACCTTAATGATCTTTAGTAGTTGCGGATGCTTGTTAGAATTCCAATCATAAGTGCATATGATCCAAGTAGAGAAAGTATGTTAGCTTATGCCTCTCCCTCATATAAAATTGCAACAATGATTACCGGTCTAGTTGTCGGTTGCTTAGGGGCAAATAACTTTCTCGTAACAAAAAGCTCTCTACTAAAACTAATTTAGTTGTGTCTTTATCTAAACAACCCCTATTTTTTACTTGCACGCTCTTTATTACCTTGCAAACCTATTCAACAACACCTACAAAATACTTCTAGTTTCATACTTGTTCTAGGTAAAGCGAACGTCAAGCGTGTGTAGAGTTGTATTGGTGGTCGATAGAACTTGAGGGAATATTTGTTCTGCCTTTAGCTCCTCGTTGGGTTCGACACTCTTTGTCAGTGTCAAAACCGGCGGAACTCGGGTAGGGGGTCCCGAACTGTGCGTCTAAGGCGGATGGTAACAGGAGGCAGGGGACACGATGTTTTACCCAGGTTCGGGCCCTCTTGCTGGAGGTAAAACCCTACGTCATGCTTGATTATTCTTGATAATATGAGTAGTATGAGAGTTGATCTACCACGAGATCAGAGAGGCTAAACCCTAGAAGCTAGCCTATGGTATGATTGTATGTTGTCCTACGGACTAAAACCCTCTGGTTTATATAGACACCAAAGGGGGCTAGGGTTACACAGAGTCGGTTACAAGGAAGGAGATCTACATATCCGTATTGCCAAGCTTGCCTTCCACGCCAAGGAGAGTCCCATCCGGACACGGGACGAAGTCTTCAATCTTGTATCTTCATAGTCCAACAGTCCGGCCAAAGGATATAATCTGGTTGTCCGGATACCCCCTAATCCAGGACTCCCTCAGTAGCCCATGAACCAGGCTTCAATGACGATGAGTCCGGCGCGCAGATTGTCTTCGGCATTGCAAGGCGGGTTCCTCCTCCGAATACTTCATAGAAGATCTTGAACACGAGGATCGTGTCCGGCTCTGCAAAATAAGTTCCACATACCACCGTAGAGGGAATAATATTTACACAAGTCTAATCTGCTAACGTTCCCCGTAGTGTGACATCACACCACAGCCAGGTCTTTATTCGAATCGTTTTTCATGACCTGTCTCAGCGTGTTTCGCGAGGCGGTTTCCTTGGCACGCCTTGTCGAAGCAGAGATCGTGTCCCCTTATTACGGGATTCCCATTAATACAGACGTGGGTAACCCAACCGCGCCATCAATTACGGCGCTTGGGGGATAAGCAAGTTTTACCAGGCTGGTTGGGGCGCATAGTTTTGTCCACCCTTATAAAGGGATAAGGTCTCACCTTTTTCTACCCACGCCTTCTTCCTCGTTGCCCATCCATTCTCGCGCACTCGAGCTCCAGCGCCCAAGTCCACATCCTTTTCCTCAACTCTCTCCAAACATGTCCGGAGCGGGAGGCAAGTGGATGGCCTCCTCTGTCATGGAGGGACACATCAAAAAACTACGTGGAGCCGGATACTTAGCCGCGAATATCACGCACCGGCTGCCAGCCGCGGGGCAGATCGTCCCTACCCCGGAACCTCACGAAATGGTGGTTTCCTTCCCCCACTTCGTCCGCGGACTGGGGTTTCCCCTCCATCCATTCGTCCATGGCCTTATGTTCTATTATGGGCTGGACTTTCATGATCTGGCCCCGAATTTCATCCTCAACATCTCGACGTTCATCGTCGTGTGCGAGGCTTTCCTCCGCATCCGGCCCCACTTCGGCCTATGGCTAAAGACCTTCAATATCAAGCCGAAGGTAGTAGGCGGCCAACAAGCGGAATGCGGCAGAGCCATGGTGGGCAAAATGCCCAATGTTACATGGCTCGAGGGCTCCTTCGTGGAGACCATAAAGGGGTGTCAATCGGGGTGGTTCTACATCACCGAGTTGCGCGACACCAACTGGGTGGCGGCCCCCGAGTTTCGATCCGGAATCCCCATGCGGATCACTTCCTGGAAGGAGAAGGACCTGTCTTGGGGCTCATCGGTGGAGCTGGACGGACTCCAGAAGTGTATCCGGAACATGACAAGCAAGAAACTTAAGCTTGTCAACATAGTCCAGGTCATGCTTTTCCACCGGATCCTCCCGTGTCAACAACGGGCTTTCAACTTATGGGAGTTTGACCCGGCCCCGCACCAGACTCTGCACGAGCTCTTCGACACGACGCATAAGGGCATCTGGAAGGTGCTGTTCAAAGGCGCCGAGGTCCCCCCTTCTCTTACCGAGGACAGTGGGTTAAGCGCGAAGCGCCCTGCGAATCCGGTAAGCTCTGTACACTGGGTAGGGTATTTATTTCCCATAGCTTAACCATGTGCGGGGTCTGAGCTCCCATGCCTTTGACAGGACTGGGTGGAGACATCGGAGCAGATCAACTGTCCGACCCCTCTGCCCGACTTGCCCGACACCACACCATGAAAAGTGGTGTTTGACGGCTTAAGATTTTTGTCGGTCAATCCCATGCTGTCGGTGTCAAAACCAATGGATCTCAGGTAGGGGGTCCCGAACTGTGCGTCTAAGGCGGATGGTAACAGGAGGCAGGGGACACGATGTTTTACCCAGGTTCGGGCCCTCTCGATGGAGGTAAAACCCTACGTCCTGCTTGATTATTCTTGATAATATGAGTAGTACAAGAGTTGATCTACCACGAGATTAGAGAGGCTAAACCCTAGAAGCTAGCCTATGGTATGATTGTATGTTGTCCTACGGACTAAAACCCTCTGGTTTATATAGACAACGGAGGGGGGCTAGGGTTACACAGAGTCGGTTATAAGGAAGGAGATATACATATTCGTATTGCCAAGCTTGCCTTCCACGCCAAGGAGAATCCCATCCGGACATGGGACGATGTCTTCAATCTTGTATCTTCATAGTCCAACAGTCCGGCCAAAGGATATAATCCGGCTGTTCAGATTCCCCCTAATCCAGGACTCCCTCAGTCTTACTTATCGAAAACTGTTGCGATCCCCTATACTTGTGGGTTATCACTTACGCGAGACTAGTTCTACCGACGTGCTTTGCACACAGGTGGCTGGCGGGTATCAGTTTCTCCAACTTTAGTTGAACCGAGTGTGGCTATGCCCGGTCCTTGAGAAGGTTAAAACAACACTAACTTGACGAACTATCGTTGTGGTTTTGATGCGTAGGTAAGAACGGTTCTTGCTTAGCCCGTAGCTGCCACATAAAACTTGCAACAACAAAGTAGAGGACGTCTAACTTGTTTTTGCAGGGCATGTTGTGATGTGATATGGTCAAGGCATGATGCTATATTTTATTGTATGAGATGATCATGTTTTGTAACCGAGTTATCGACAGCTAGCAGGAGCCATATAGTTGTCGCTTTATTGTATGCAATGCAATCGCCCTATAATTGCTTTACTTTATCACTAAGCGGTAGCGATAGTCGTAGAAGAAATAGTTGGCGAGACGACAATGATGCTACTATGGAGATAAAGGTGTCGCGCCGGTGACGATGGTGATCATGACAGTGATTCGGAGATGGAGATCACAAGCACAAGATGATGATGGCCATATCATATCACTTGTATTGATTGCATGTGATGTTTATCTTTTATGCATCTTATTTTGCTTTGATTGATGGTAGCATTATAAGATGATCTCTCACTAAATTTTAAGATAAAAGTGTTCTCCCTGAGTATGCATCGTTGCCAAAGTTTGTCGTGCCCAGACACCACGTGATGATCGGGTGTGATAAGCTCTACGTCCATCTACAATGGGTGCAAGCCAGTTTTGCACACGCAGAATACTCAGGTAAAACTTGACGAGCCTAGCATATGCAGATATGGCCTCGGAACACTGAGACCGAAAGGTCGAGCATGAGTCATATAGTAGATATGATCAACATAGTGATGTTCACCATTGAAAACTACTCCATCTCACGTGATGATCAGACATGGTTTAGTTGATTTGGATCACGTGATCACTTAGATGATTAGAGGGATGTCTATCTAAGTGGGAGTTCTTAAGTAATGTGATTAATTGAACTTTAATTCATCATGAACTTAGTCCTGGTAGTACTAGCATATCTATGTTGTAGATCAATAGCTCGCGTTTAGCTCCTCTGTTTTATTTTTGATATGTTCCTAGAGAAAACTAAGTTGAAATATGTTAGTAGCAATGATGCGGATTGGATCCATGATCTAAGGATTATCCTCATTGTTGCACAGAAAAATTATGTCCTTAATGCACCGCTAGGTGACAGACCTATTGCAGGAGCAGATGCAGACATTATGAACGTTTGGCTAGCTCAATATGATGACTACTTGATAGTTTAGTGCACCATGCTTAACAGCTTAGAATCGGGACTTCAAAGATGTTTTGAACGTCATGGATCATATGAGATGTTCCAGGAGTTGAAGTTAATATTTCAAGCAAATACCCGAGTTGAGAAATATGAAGTCTCCAACAAATTCTATAGCTAAAAGATGGAGGAGAATAGCTCAAGCAGTGAGCATGTGCTCAGATTGTCTGAGTACTACAATTGCTTGAATCAAGTGGGAGTTAATCTTCCAGATAAAATAGTGATTGACAGAATTCTCTAGTCACCATCACCAAGTTAGTAGAACTTCATGAGGAACTATAGTATGCAAGGGATGACGAAAATGATTCCCGAGCTTTTCATGATGATGAAATTGGTGAAGGTCGAAATCAAGAAAGAGCATCAAGTGTTGATGATTAACAATACCACTAGTTTCAAGAAAAGGGCAAAGGGAAAGAAAGGGAACTTCAAGAAGAACGGCAAGCAAGTTGCTGCTCAAGTGAAGAAGCCCAAGTCTGGACCTAAGTCTGAGACTAAGTGCTTCTACTGCAAAGGGACTGGTCACTGGAAGCGGAACTGCCCCAAGTATTTGGCGGATAAGAAGGATGGCAAAGTGAACAATGGTATATTTGATATACATGTTATTGATGTGTACTTTACTAGTGTTTATAGCAACCCCTCGGTATTTGATACTGGTTCAGTTGCTAAGAGTAGTAACTCGAAACGGGAGTTGCAGAATGAACAGAGACTAGTTAAGGGTGAAGTAACGATGTGTGTTGGAAGTAGTTTCAAGAATGATATGATCATCATCGCACACTCCCTATACTTTTGGGATTAGTGTTGAACCTAAATAAGTGTTATATGGTGTTTGAGTTGAGCATGAATATGATTTGATCATGTTTATTGCAATACGGTTATTCATTTAAGTTAGAGAATAATTGTTATTCTGTTTACATGAATAAAACCTTATATGGTCATACATACAATGAAAATGGTTTGTTGGATCTCGATAGTAGTGATACACATATTCATAATATTTAAGCCAAAAGATGCAGAGTTGATAATGATAGTGCAACTTATTTGTGGCACTGCCGTTTGGGTCATATTGGTATAAAGCGCATGAAGAAACTCCATAATGATAGACTTTTGGAATCACTTGATTATGAATCACTTGGTACTTGCGAACCGTGCCTTATGGGCAAGATGACTAACCGCCGTTCTCTGAAACTGTGGAGCGAGCAACAGATTTGTTGGAAAATCATACATACTGATGTATGTGGTCCGATGAATATTGAGGCTCGCAGCGGGTATCGTTATTTTCTCACCTTCATAGATGATTTGAGCAGATATGGGTATATCTACTTGATGATACATAAGTCTGAAACATTTGAAAAGTTCAAAGAATTTCAGAGTGAAGTGGAAAATCATCGTAACAAGAAAATAAACTTTCTACGATCTGATCGTAGAGGAGAATATTTGAGTTACGAGTTTGGTATTCATTTTGAAACATTGCGGAATAGTTTTGCAACACACGCCACTTGGAACACCACAGCGTAATGGTGTGTCCGAACATCGTAACCGTACTTTATTAGATATGGTGCAATCTATGATGTCTCTTACCGATTTACCAGTATCGTTTTGGGGTTATTAGAGACAGCTGCATTCACGTTAAATAGGGCACCATCTAAATCCATTGAGACGACACCGTATGAACTATGTTTTGGCAAGAA
Source organism: Triticum urartu (assembly GCF_056163025.1). NCBI lineage: Eukaryota > Viridiplantae > Streptophyta > Magnoliopsida > Poales > Poaceae > Triticum > Triticum urartu. Next base: position 60,006,437 of record NC_141877.1, on the reverse strand, counting down.
ACCAAAGTTGTCGTTTCATAAAGTTTGGGGTTGCGATGCTTATGTGAAAAAGTTTCATACTGATAAGCTCAATCCCAAATCGGAGAAATGTGTCTTCATAGAATACCCAAAGGAGAAAGTTGGCTACACCTTCTATCACAGATCCGAAGGCAAGACATTCGTTGCTAAGAATGGATCCTTTCTAGAGAAGAAGTTTCTCTCGAAAGAAGTGAGTGGGAGGAAAGTAGAACTTGATGAGGTAACTGTACCTGCTCCCTTATTGGAAAGTAGTTCATCACAGAAACTAGTTCCTGTGACATCTACACCAATTAGTGAGGAAGCTAATGATGATGATCATGAAACTTCAGATCAAGTTACTACCAAACCTCGTAGGTCAACCAGAGTAAGATCCGCACCAGAGTGGTACGGTAATCCTATTCTGGAGGTCATGTTACTAGACCATGATGAACCTACGAACTATGAGGAAGCGATGATGAGCCCAGATTCCGCAAAATGGCTTGAGGCCATGAAATCTGAGATGGGATCCATGTATGAGAACAAAGTGTAGACTTTGGTTGACTTGCCCGATGATCAGCAAGCCATAGAAAATAAATGGATCTTCAAGAGGAAGACGGAAGCTGATAGTAGTGTTACTATCTACAAGCTAGACTTGTCGAAAAAGATTTTGAAAAAGTTCAAGGTGTTGACTACGATGAGATTTTCTCACTCATAGCGATGCTTTAAGTCTGTCCGAATCATGTTGGCAAATTGCCACATTTTATGAAATCTGATAAATGGATGTCAAAACTACATTCCTTAATGGATTTCTTAAAGAGGAGTTGTATATGATGCAACCAGAAGATTTTGTCGATCCTAAAGGTGCTAACAAAATGTGCAAGCTCCAGCGATCCATCTATGGACTGGTGCAAGCATCTCAGAGTTGGAACATACGCTTTGATGAGTTGATCAAAGCATATAATTTTATACAGACTTGTGGTGAAGCCTGTATTTACAAGAAAGCGAGTTGGAGCACTACATCATTTCTGATAAATATATGTGAATGACATATTGTTGATTGGAAATAATATAGAATTTTCTGGAAAGCATAAAGGAGTATTTGAAAGGAGTTTTTCAAATAAATACCTCGGTGAAGCTACTTACATATTGAGCATCAAGATCTATAGAGATAGATCAAGACGCTTGTTAAGTTTTTTCAATGAGTACATACCTTGACAAGATTTTGAAGTAGTTCAAAATGGAACAGTTAAAGAAAGAGTTCTTACCTATGTTACAAGGTGTGAAATTGAGTAAGACTCAAAGCCCGACCACGATAGAAGATAGAAAGAGAATGAAAGTCATTCCCTATGCCTCAGCCATAGTTTCTATAAAGTATGCCATGTTGTGTACCAGATCTATTTGAAGGAATAATGCCCTAGAGGCAATAATAAAGTTATTATTTATTTCCTTATTTCATGATAAGTGTTCATTATTCATGCTAGAATTTTATTAACCGGAAACATAATACATGTGTGAATACATAGACAAAGAAAGTGTCACTAGTATGCCTCTACTTGACTAGCTCGTTAATCGAAAATGGTTGAGTTTCCTAGCCATGGACATGAGTTGTCATTTGATTAACGGGATCACATCATTAGGAGAATGATGTGATTGACTTGACCCATTCCGTTAACTTAGCACTTGATCATTTAGTATGTTGCTATTGCTTTCTTCATGACTTATACATGTTCCTATGACTATGAGATTATGCAACTCCCGTGTACCGGAGGAACACTTTGTGTGCTACCAAACATCACAACGTAACTGGGTGATTATAAAGGTGCTCTACAGGTGTCTCCAAAGGTACTTGTTGGGTTGGCGTATTTCGAGATTTGGATTTGTCACTCCGATTATCGGAGAGGTATCTTTGGGCCCACTCGGTAATGCACATCACTATAAGCCTTGCAAGCATTGTAACTAATGAGTTAGTTACAGGATGATGTATTACGGAACGAGTAAAGAGACTTGCCAGTAAGGAGATTGAACTAGGTATTGAGATACCGACGATCGAATCTCGGGCAAGTAACATACCGATGACCAAAGGAGCAACGTATGTTGTTATGCGGTTTGACCGATAAAGATCTTCGTAGAATATGTGGGAGCCAATATGAGCATCCAGGTTCCGCTATTGGTTATTGGCCGGAGACGTGCCTCGGTTATGTCTACATAATTCTCGAACCCGTAGGGTCCGCATGCTTAAAGTTTCGGTGACAATTGTATTACGAGTTTTTGTGATTTGATGTACCGAAGGTAGTTCGGAGTCCCGGATGAGATCGGGGACATGACGAGGAGTCTCAAAATGGTCGAGACGTAAAGATCGATATATTGGACGACTATATTAGGACATCGGAAAGGTTCCGAGTGATTCGGGTATTTTTGGAGTACTAGGGAGTTACAGGAATTCACCGGAAGAAGTATTGGGCCATACGGGAATAGAGGAGAGAGGCCAAAAGGAAGGAGGCGCGCGCCCCCCCTCTGGTCCGAATTGGACAAGGGGTGCAGCCCCCTTTTCCTTTTCCCTCTCCCCCTCTTTCCTTCTCTCCTACTCCGGAAAGGAAAGGGGAATCCTACTAGGACTTGGGAGTCCTAGTAGGACTCCCCACACTTGGCGCGCCCCCTCTAGGGTCGGCCTCTCCCTCCCTCCTCTATATACGGGGGCAAGGGGCACCTCTAGACACACAAGTTGATATGTTGATCTCTCACAGCCGTGTGCGGTGCCCCCCTCCATCATAATCCACCTCGATCATATCGTAGCGGTGCTTAGGTGAAGCCCTGCGTCGGTAGCATCATCATCACCGTCATCATGCTGTCGTGCTGACGGAACTCTCCCTCGAAGCTCTGCTGGATCGGAGTTCGTGGGACGTCATTGAGCTGAATGTGTGCTGAACTCGGAGGTGTCGTACATTCAGTACTTGGATCGGTCGGATCGTGAAGACGTACGACTACATCAATCGCGTTGTGCTAACGCTTCCGCTTTCGGTCTACGAGGGTACGTGGACACACTCTCCCCTCTCGTTGCTATGCATCACCATGATCCTGTGTGTGCGTAGGAAAATTTTGAAATTACTACGTTACCCAACAGTGGTATCCGAGCCTGGTTTTATGCATAGATGTTATATGCACGAGTAGAACACAAGTGAGTTGTGGGCGATACTAGTCATACTGCTTACCAGCATGTCATACTTTGGTTCGGCAGTATTGTCGGATGAAGCGGCCCGGACCGACATTACGCGTACGCTTACGCGAGACTGGTTCTACCGACGTGCTTTGCACACAGGTGGCTGGCGGGTGTCAGTTTCTCCAACTTTAGTTGAACCGAGTGTGGCCACGCCCGGTCCTTGAGAAGGTTAAAACAACACTAACTTGACGAACTATCGTTGTGGTTTTGATGCGTAGGTAAGAACGGTTCTTGCTCAGGCTGTAGCAGCCACGTAAAACTTGCAACAACAAAGTAGAGGGCGTCTAACTTGTTTTTGCAGGGCACGTTGTGATGTGATATGGTCAAGACGTGATGAGATATAAGTTGTTGTATGAGATGATCATGTTTTGTTGAAGTTATCGGCAACTGGCAAAAGCCTTATGGTTGTCTTTCTATTGCATAAGATGCAAGCGCCCAAATAATTGCTTTACTTTATCGCTATGCGATAGCAATAGTTGCAAGAGCAATAGTTGGCGAGACGACCATGTGACAACACATTGATATAGATCAAGATGATGGAGATCATGGTGTCATGCCGGTGACGATGGAGATCATGACGATGCTTTGGAGATGGAGATCAAAGGCACAAGATGATGATGGCCATATCATGTCATATATTATGATTGCATGTGATGTTTATCTTTTATACATATTATTTTGCTTAGTTCGGCGGTAGCTTTATAAGATGATCTCTCACTAAATTTCAAGGTATAAGTGTTCTCCCTGAGTATGCACCGTTGCGAAAGCTCTTCGTGCTGAGACACCACATGATGATCGGGTGCGATAGGCTCTACGTTCAAATACAACGGGTGCAAAATAGTTGCACGCGCGGAATACTCAGGTTAAACTTGACGAGCCTAGCATATGCAGATATGGCCTCGGAACACTAAGACCGAAAGGTCGAGCATGAATCATATAGAAGATATGATCAACATAGTGATGTTCACCATTGAAAACTACTCCATCTCACGTGATGATCGGACATGGTTTAGTTGATTTGGATCACGTGATCACTTAGATGATTAGAGGGATGTCTATCTAAGTGGGAGTTCTTAAGTAAGATGATTAATTGAACTTTAATTTATCATGAACTTAGTCCTGGTAGTATTAGCATATCTATGTTGTAGATGAATAGGTCGCGATGTTGCTCCCCATTTATTGTGTTCCTAGAGAAAAACTATGTTGAAAAATGTTAGTAGCAATGATGCGGATTGGGTCCGTGATCTGAGGATTATCCTCATTGCTGCACAAAAAAATTATGTCCTTAATGCACCGCTAGGTGACAGACCTATTGCAGGAGCAGATGCAGACGTTATGTACGTTTGGCTAGCTCAATATGATGACTACTTGATAGTTTAGTGCACCATGCTTAATGGCTTAGAATCGGGGCTTCAAAGACGTTTTTAACGCCATGGAGCATATAAGATGTTCCAAGAGTTGAAATTGGTATTTCATACTCATGCCCGTGTCGAGAGGTATGAGACCTCTGACAGTACTTTGCCTACAAGATGGAGGAGAATAGCTCAACCAGTGAGGATGTGCTCAGATTGTCTGAGTACTACAATTGCTTGAATCAAGTGGGACTTAATCTTCCAGATAAGAGAGTAATTGACAAAGTTCTCTAGTCACTATCACCGAGTTACTAGAACTTAGTGATGAACTATAATATGCAAGGGATGACAAAAGTAATTCCCAAGCTCTTCGTGATGCTGAAATCGACGAAGGTAGAAATCAAGAAAAGCATCAAGTGTTGATGGTTGACAAAGACCACTAGTTTCAAAAAAAGGGCAAAGGGAAGAAGGGGAACTTCAAGAAGAACGGCAAGCAAGTTGTTGCTCAAGTGAAGAAGCCTAAGTCTGGACCTAAGCCTGAGACTGAGTGCTTCTACTGCAAAGGGACTGGTCACTAGAAGTGGAACTGCCCCAAGTATTTGGCGGATAAGAAGGATGGCGAGGTGAACAAAAGGTATATTGGATATACATGTTATTGATGTGTACTTTACTAGTGTTTATAGCAAGCCCTCGGTATTTGATACTAGTTCAGTTGCTAAGAGTAGTAACTTGAAACAGGAGTTGCAGAATGAATAGAGACTAGTTAAGGGTGAAGTGACGATATGTGTTGGAAGTAGTTACAAGAATTATATGATCATCATCGCACACTCCCTATACTTTCGGGATTAGTGTTGAACCTAAATAAATGTTATTTGGTGTTTGCGTTGAGCAAGAATATGATTTGATCATGTTTATTGCAATACGGTTATTCATTTAAGTAAGAGAATAATTGTTATTCTGTTTACATGAATAAAACCTTCTATGGTTATACACCCAATAAAATGGTTTATTGGATCTCGATCATAGTGATACACATATTCATAATATTAAAGCCAAAAGATGCAAAGTTAATAATGATAGTGCAACTTATTTGTGGCACTGCCGTTTAGGTCATATTGGTGTAAAGCGCATGAAGAAAATCCATGCTGATGGGCTTTTGGAATCACTTTATTAATGAATCAGTAGATGCTTGCGAACCGTGCCTCATTGGCAAAGATGACTAAGACTCCGTTCTTCGGAACAATGGAGCGAGAAACTGACTTATTGGATATAATACATACTGATGTATGAGGTCCGATGAGTGTTGAGGCTCATGGCGGGTGTCGGTGTCAAAACCGGCGGATCTCGGGTAGGGGGTCCCGAACTGTGCGTCTAGGCCGGATGGTAACAGGAGGCAGGGGACACGAAGTTTTATCCAGGTTCGGGCCCTCTCGATGGAGGTAAAACCCTACGTCCTGCTTGATTAATATTGATGATATGGGTATTACAAGAGTTGATCTACCACGAGATCAGAGAGGCTAAACCCTAGAAGCTAGCCTATGGTATGATTGTTGATGTGTATGTTGTCCTACGGACTAGAACCCTCCGGTTTATATAGACACCGGAGAGGGTTAGGGTTAAATAGAGTCGGTTACAATGGTAGGAGATCTGAACATCCGTATCGCCAAGCTTGCCTTCCACGCCAAGGAAAGTCCCTTCTGGACACGGGACGGAGTCTTCAATCTTGTATCTTCATAGTCCAGGAGTCCGGCTGAAGGTATAGTCCGGCTATCCGAACACCCCCTAATCCAGGACTCCCTCAGTAGCCCCTGAACCAGGCTTCAATGACGAGTCCGGCGCGCAAATTGTCTTCGGCATTGCAAGACGGGTTCCTCCTCCAAGTACTTCATAGAAGATTTTGAACACAAAGATAGTGTCCGGCTCTGCAAAATAAGTTTCCACATACTGCCATAGAGAGAATAATATTTACACAAATCTAATCTGCTGACGTATTCCGTGGTGCGACACACCACGGCCAAGCCTTTATCCGGGTTGTTTAATTACCCACCTCAGCGTGTTATGCGAGGTGGTTTCCCTGGCACGTCTTGTTAAAGCAGAGATCGTGTCCCCTTATTACGGGATTCTCATCAATACGGGCGTGGGTAACCCAACCGCTTCTAGGACTCCTAGATCATAGGCAAGTCCAAACGGACACAGGGAGGACGCTTGATATCCACCCTCTTTATAAAGGGACAAAGCTTTTTACTTTTCCCTCCCGTGCTCAATCGAATCCTTCCCCCGCCTCAAGCTCAAACGCCTAAAGCTCATGTCAGGTGCTCCGAACCTTTAGTCATGTTCGGATTCAGCCTTCAAGGCCGATGGATGCCCTCTCCATCATGGAAGAAGACATCAAAAAGTTGAGGGAGGCCAGGTATCTGACCGCCGAAATGTCGCATCGGCTGCCTCCCCGGGGGCAGGCCGTCCCCTCTCCCAAACCCAACGAGAGCGTCGTGTTTGTCTCCCACTTCCTCCGAGGTCTAGGTTTTGCTCTGGATCCTTTCGTCGGGGGCTTGATGTTTTATTACGGGCTAGATTTCCATGATCTAGCTCCGGACTCCTTCCTGCATATCATGACTTTTGTTGTCGTATGCGAGGCCTTCCTCCGGGTTACCCCCCACTTTGGCTTATGGCTCAAGACCTTTGAAGTAAAGCCGACGGTGATCGAAGGGCAACATGCAGTGTGTGGAGGCGCCTCAATACGCAAGATGACGGGAGCTCCGTGGCCCAAAGGTTCCATCCCAGAGGTGTCTGCATTTTGGCAACAGGAGTGGTTCTACATCACGACTCCTAGAAGCGCCAAGTGGGCGGCCGCCCCCGTTTTTCGCTCGGGCCCTCCACCACGACTGATGTCATGGATCAGCAGAGGACTGAGCTGGGGTCCAGCCAAGGACGTGCCTTTACTGCAGAGCCGCATTCGAGATCTCTTCAATGATGATCTCAGTTTGGTTGCGGTAATACAAGTTATGCTGGTTCGTCAAGTCCATCCTTGCAAACGTCGGCCCCTTCGCTTGTGGGAGTTCAATCCCGAGGGTCCGCGTGCCATTCAAAATTTTCTGGGCCTGATGCACGAGGATATGTATAAGTTATTCTTCGGACCTCAAGTAGAGTGTCCGGAAATCACCGAGGACGTGGGCCTGAGCAGTAACCGCGCCGCCGAACAGGTAAGGAATCTTCCGGCCGAACATTTTATCTTTCCTTCGTTACGAAGTTATTTCTGAGAGTTTGCTTTTTCGACCAGGACTGGCTAACAAAGGCGAATTTGATTCGGTGTTCGGCCCCCCTCCCTGAGGGTTTGGAGAATCCGGTATTGGAAAAGATGCTCCAGACCGCACCTTGCCCGGATCCCTTGAAGGAAGATACTATGGAGGGTAATGCGGGCAGACACGGGCCCCCAATGCTGCCTATTCTAACCGAGGGAGCGAGCGTCTCCATGAAGGAAGACGACCGGAAGAGGAAAAGGACTGCGCCCGGGAATTCGGAAGCCGAAGCTTCAAAACGGGAGAAGAAATCTTCCACCGGGGGCGCTGCTGCCGCACAAAGTCCGCGTGGGGATCAATTCTCCCGGGAGTCGTAAGTGACCCGAAAACTTTAATAGTACAGATATGCCATCCTTTTCTTCTGAGAAAATAACCACCGCATATATTTGTGCAGTTCGGGCCTTAGCCCCTCTCAAATGAGCTCGTCTTTGGGGGATCTTCTTCCAGAGATGATGGAGAGCGAGACGCCTCCTCCGGACTCCTCCGCTCCGGAAGCGGGCGACCCTGAAGTGTCGTCGCGGAGGGCCTCTCCGAGTGCGGAGAAGCCAGAAGGTGATCCAATTGATCCCCGAGGCTCCCAGTGTCCGGCTCCCTAAGAGAGTAGACAAAAGAATCCGGCGCCGTCTAGTGTGCGATCGGACGTTCTGAGGGAGTTGGTGGGGCGAGCGGCCATCTCAGATGATCACCGTGTGCTGATGAATATGGTGATGGAGAGGATATCGTCCGCCGAAAGTGGATTGCATGAAGCTTTTATGAGTCTACTGACAGGCTTTGAGGTATGTAAAAAGGAATGTGTAATAGTCCTGCACATGTTAGGTGTGCCCTGTGTAGATAGTAGCCCCTGAGACTCCGGTTGTCGTCGGAAACGATGACGAACGGAGGATCATACTCCTAGGTAATAACCATACTGCCTTTATGTGCAGGAGATGGAAGCTCCGATGGCCAGCCGGACTAGCCAGTTTGACCGTTTAGAACAGCAGTTGGATGCGGCAGATGCCGACATCGAGCTTGTTAACAGAAGGCTTGACGAGGCGCAGGGTAAGTATCCTTGTCTGGTAAACGCCACATAGGAAGAGTATGATGCCAGTGTTTTTAACATGTTATGACTGCAGATGGAGCTGCCACTGTTGAAGCCTTGCGGGCGGAACTTGCCCGAGCCAAGGAACAAGCAAGATTGGGTGATGCGGCTACTTTGAAGGTGGCCGAAGAGTTGCGAGCTGAGAAGGACGCACATGGCGAGAGCCGGAAGAAGATGGACAATAGGGCCGTAGAATTAAAAGCCGCCGTAGACCGTTGCCGGGCTCTTGAAAAGGAAAACCAGGCGAAGGCATCGGACCTTGAGAAGGCTGCTGTAACGGGAAAAGACCTCCGCTCTGCTATGAGGGCGAAGAAGGAGGAGCTGCGGGAAGCCGGGGATATTGTAGCCGGGAAGTCCTTTATGCTGCAGAGGAAGTACGGAGATCCACGGTATGCCCCTTTGGATCGGCTGTGGAGTTCGGAGGATGCGTATATGGATTTGGCGGCGAGCGCTGCCGATGCGGCCAAGTACTTCCAGAGTCAGACGGACCGTGAAGTAGACCAGCTATTTTGGAAGCAATTCCTTTCTCCCGAGCGTCCGCTTTCATTGACGGACCAATTAGCCGAATGGGCCGAACTAAATAGGTTGTCCAGACTCTCCATGAGGTCTGTTGTGGATCAACTATGGCCAGGAAGGTCAAAACCGAGCAGCTATTTCAGCTTGGTGCAGCAGGTCCTCTATGTGGCGCCGCACATAAATGCGATGAAGAGGTCGGCGTGCATAGAAGGCGCACGGATGGCCTTTGCCCGTGCTAAAGCATACTGGGCAGAGATGGATGCTACCACTGTTGCAGCGCAGGATTCGGCCATAGGTCGACGGGCTGCTGAGCACTACTTTGAGGAAGTTCTTGAGGGTGCTCGTTTGATAGAGACCCAGTGCTCAAAAAATATTATGTTTGAATGACATGTAATCTCATTGTAAGTGAAATGCTTTTTAAATTTTTATGAGGCTACTTTTATACTTTTTCCTGAAAGTAATGTGATGCCTCCTGGGCGGCCGTTTATGTATACATGTGTATAACCTGAAAGATTGCAGTCGTCGGCTTCAACCCCCACGCATATAATGCGGAGGTGTTCGCAGAAACACGCGTTCACACTTAACCCAACGTCTTGGTCCTATTAAGGAGGTGATAGCGGAGCGAGCGAGGCAACCGGACTATAATGCTTTAACACTTTCACTTAGCCGTAGGAGTTTGACAATGGAGCTACTAGATAGCCCCTGGTGGCTCCGCACTCTCCCGATCCCGGGGTGCGTATATGCCTGGCCGGAAAGCGGCCCTTCGTTAAGGCGGAGGAATTCTAACATTCCCATGGGTCATCGAGTGGTTGACCAGTCTCACGCTAGATCATGACAGTCAGTTTTCGGCTTTCTCTACTGAGGTGCTCGTCCGGATGAACCAGAGCACAATCGCAGTAGTTCTCCTGGTGCTACCTTAGCCGGTAAAGCGGAACGTAAGGCACCAAAACACAGGAGCCGGGCAAACCCAACATTTGACCAAAGACAATGATTCGGAGCTGATGCATATAGGGCCAAACTCGCGATGCCGAACACTCCCTAAGGTATTCGGTCTTTGTGGTATAAACCGGGCCTGAAGAATGGCCTTTGTAAGAAGCCCCTTGTGTCCAGGTACGTGCATTGTTCTGGCGTGACCACATGCCAAGACGTCAGCATCCTTCTCAACGGTGGATATGTATCAACAAGAGACAGTAAAAAAGGTTTACACAGGGTCTTAATCTAAAAAAGAATCCTTGGGTCGGGTCCCTGCTGCACGTCTGCGCCTGTGTCTCCGTTGTGCCGTATCCTGGACGGGTGTAGCACGATGATCATCTGTAAAATAGAGGAATTTAGGTAAAAAGGTTGTCGTGCAAAAGGATAGTTTTCTAAAGAAACCATGTATAATTCAAGATAAGAAGAAATCGCCACTCGTCTGCGTGCGTTGAGCCCCTTGTGCTTTTGAAAGATAGGGGTGTGACCGTTTATTTGATATGAGTAGCGGCGCCGGACTTGATTAGTTGTGTCTGAGGTCTTGACGACCTATTGGATGCTTTTGCTGGTCCGAGCGCCTTTAGTGTGCGGTTGCCAAGGCAGCCTCACTCTCTTCGGCGCGCAGAGATCACTTGATACTTCCGTGCACTGAAATGATGCCACGTGGGCTGGGCATCTTGAGTGTTAGGGAGGCGTAGTGTGGTATTGCATTAAAGCGAGCGAAAGCTTCGCGTCCGAGTAGTGCTTGATAGCCACTTTTAAACAGAGCGATGTGGAAAGTTAAATGCTCGCGACGGAAGTTATCGGGGGAGCCGAATATAACTTGTAGTAGGAGGGAGCCCGTACAACGAGCCCCTGGGCCTGGCGTTACTCCTTTAAAGGTAGTATTGCTATGGCGAATTTGTGTTGGGTCTAACCCCATCCCGTGGATTGTATCCTGATATATTAGGTTTAGGCTACTGCCGCCATCCATCAAGACTCGTGTGAAGTGGTATCCGCCAATTACTGGGTCTAATACCAGTGTGGCCCATCCTGCGTGTCGGATACTTGATGCGTAATCACGATGGTCGAAGGTGATCGGTTGAGACAACCAGTGGTGGGACTTCGCGGTGACAGGCACTTGGGTATATTTTTCAGGGAGTGCCGCATTGTTTTTTCTCTTGATCACGTGTAACACGTTTACTGTTTTGACTTCGGGTGGAAATTTCTTTTGTTCCCCCTTGTCTTGCTTGGGAGGTTCGTCCTCGTCTTCACTTGGTGTATCCTCCCCCTTGTGTATGGCGTTAAGCTTGCCGGACTGCTTGAAGACCCAACATTCTCTGTGGGTATGATTAGCAGGTTTGCTAGGGGTACTAAGGATCTGACATACTTGGTCCAGAATTTTGTTGAGGCTGGATAGTTCATCCCTGGTGCCTTTGGAGGGCGGCTTTTGGTTTGGCTGAGGGACTTTGAATCCGGCATTTACTGTCGTGCCCTTCGTGCTGTCTTCTTTATTCCGGCGTTTGTTATTGCTGTTGCGCCGTGATTTCCCGTTTCCATCTCTAACTTCAGATGTACTGGGGTCGCTGGTGCTGCATCTGGCTAGCTAGCTGTCCTCACCCGCGCAAAAGTGGGTCATGAGGTTTGTTAATGTGGCCATCGTTCTCGGCTTGTTTTGGCCGAGGTGTCTGGCGAGCCATTTGTTGTGGACGCTGTGCTTGAAAGCCGCTAAGGCTTCGGCGTCCGGACAGTCGACAATCTGGTTCTTTTTAGTAAGAAACCTATTCCAAAGCTTTCAGGCTGACTCTCCGGGTTGTTGAGTTATGTGACTCAGGTCGTCCGCATCCGGAGGTCGGACATAAGTCCCTTGAAAGTTTGCCCGAAAGGCGTCTTCGAGCTCTTCCCAACTTCCAATGGAGCTTTCGGGGAGGCCCTTGAGCCAGTGACGAGCTGGCCCTTTGAGTTTGAGAGGTAAGTACTTGATGGCATGGAGATCATCCCCTCGAGCCATATGTATATGAAGGATATAGTCCTCAATCCAGACCCCAGGGTCTGTTGTTCCGTCGTATGCCTCTATGTTTACAGGCTTGAATCCCTCTGGAAATTCATGGTCCAGCACCTCATCGGTGAAACATAGGGGGTGTGCGGCACCCCTGTAGCTGGGTGTGCCGCGTTGTTCGGATGTTTGTTGTGTTGCATTGTATGCTGGGGCGCGCTTGCGTGGTCCATAGATGGATCTTGTTGCACCGTCCTTTGGGTGCGAGCCCTCGCATGGGTCGCGTGTTGCATTGTGAGCAGCGTTGAATGCCGTTCTGTGGTGGTAGAGGGGTCGTCTATCCGACCAGGTGGCTGCTTTGATATTTGGTTGTGGGGGGTCTGAGGCCTCCTCATCGAATTCGGGTAGCAGCTTCCGCTTTGGGTAGCTCTTGGAGGGGTGATTGTCGCCGTACCTTGCTACAGTGTTGAGTATTTTGCTCCATTTGAATTGGAGCGTGTTTTGCGCGGCCTTGAGCCTCCGCTTCTGCTTTTTGAGGCTCCTTGCGGTGGCAACGAGCCTTTTACGGGCATTCTGCTGCTCTGAGTGCCTGTCCGGCGTTATGTCGTTCGGACCATTATCATTGATAGGATTTGTTTGTTCGGTTTGATTATCCGGATTGCCGTTGTCTGGCAGCGGTTCGTCCTGCTCCAGCGCTGGATCAGTGTGATTGCTATTTCTGTTGAGGCGGGATTTCGGGCGGCGCTTGCGTCGCCGCTTTGACTGCTTTTCGAGGGAACAACCCTTCGGTGCGTCCTTCCGCTCCTCGTCGTCATCTTTGGGTGCGTCCACCATGTATACGTCATATGACGAGGTGGCGTTCCAGGGCTCGATAGGCGCTGATTCTTCATCGTCTCCTTCATCGGCGTCCATACCGTCAATGTCGTCGGAGTTGAAGTCGAGCATGTCGGTTAAATCATCGACAGTGGCTACCAAGTGGGTGGTGGGTGGGCTTTGAATTTCTTCATCGTCCGAATCCCAACCTTGCTGACCGTAGTCCGGCTAGGGCTCTCCTGATAAAGAGAGAAACTTCAGTGACTTCAGGATATCGCCGAAAGGCGAGTGCTGAAAGACGTCCGCGGCCGTAAACTCCATGATCGGCGCCCAATCGGATTCGCTCGGCAGGGGCGTGGAGAGTTCGGAGTCCGGAGAAGAATCCGGCTCCATGGAGTCATGAGTCTTGCAGAGTACGGGGCTGGTGTTCGGCTCAACTGCCGTTGGGATCACGGCCCTCGAGGTGGCGTCCAACCGCCTATCCTCGATCGGCGCGGTCGGCTCCGAACTAAGGGTCGGAGCCGATGCGGGTGCGGCCTCCAGGGCACTGTTCAGCGACAGAGCTAGATCATGCTCGTCGTGACAGTGCGGCGCGCTCGGCAGTGGTTCAAATCCGTCGAAGATCAAGTCCCCGCGGATGTCTGCCGTGTAGTTTAAACTTCCGAATCTGACCTGACGGCCAGGGGCGTAGCTTTCGATCTGCTCTAGATGGCCAAGTGAATCGGCCCGCAGTGCGAAGCCGCCAAAGACGAAGATCTGTCCAGGGAGGAAGGTCTCACCCTGGATGCATCACCATTGATGATCGTAGGAGCCATCGGGCCTGACGGCGACGGCACAGAGGAACTCTCAATGAAAGAACCAATGTCGGTGTCAAAACCGGCGGATCTCGGGTAGGGGGTCCCGAACTGTGCGTCTAGGCCGGATGGTAACAGGAGGCAGGGGACACGGAGTTTTCTCCAGGTTCGGGCCCTCTCGATGGAGGTAAAACCCTACGTCCTGCTTGATTAATATTGATGATATGGGTATTACAAGAGTTGATCTACCACGAGATCAGAGAGGCTAAACCCTAGAAGCTAGCCTATGGTATGATTGTTGATGTGTATGTTGTCCTACGGACTACAACCCTCCGGTTTATATAGACACCGGAGAGGGTTAGGGTTACATAGAGTCGGTTACAATGGTAGGAGATCTGAACATCCGTATCGCCAAGCTTGCCTTCCACGCCAAGGAAAGTCCCTTCCGGACACGGGACGGAGTCTTCAATCTTGTATCTTCATAGTCCAGGAGTCCGACTGAAGGTATAGTCCGGCTACCCGAACACCCCCTAATCCAGGACTCCCTCAGCGGGTATCGTTATTTTCTGACCTTCACAGATAATTTGAGCAGATATGGGTATATCTACTTGAAGAAACATAAGTCTGGAACATTTGAAAAGTTCAAAGAATTTCAGAGTGAAGTGGAAAATCATCGTAACAAGAAAATAAAGTTTCTACGATCTGATCATGGAGGAGAATATTTGAGTTGCGAGTTTAGTCTTCATTTGAAACAATGCGGAATAGTTTCGCAACTCACGCCACCCGGAACACCACAGCGTAATGGTGTGTCCGAACATCGTAACCGTTAGATATGGTGCAATCTATGATGTCTCTTTCCAATTTACCACTATCATTTTGGGGTTATGTATTAGAGACAGCTGCATTCACGTTAAATAGGGCACCATCTAAATCCGTTGAGACGACACCATATAAACTGTGGTTTGGCAAGAAACCAAAATTGTCGTTTCTTAAAGTTTGGGGTTGCGATGCTTATGTGAATTTTTTTTCATCCTGATAAGCTCAAACCCAAATCGGAGAAATGTGTCTTCATAGAATACCCAAAGGAGAAAGTTGGGTACACCTTCTATCACAGATCCGAAGGCAAGACATTCGTTGCTAAGAATGGATCCTTTCTAGAGAAGGAGTTTCTCTCGAAAGAAGTGAGTGGGAGGAAAGTAGAACTTGATAAGGTAATTGTACCTTTTCCCGAATTGGAAAGTAGTTCATCACTAAAATCAATTCTAGTGATGCTTACACCAATTAGTGAGGAAGTTAATGATGATGATCATGAAAGCTTCAGATCAAGTTACTACCGAACCTCGTAGGTTAACCAGAGTATGTTCCGCACCAGAGTGGTACGGTAATCCTATTCTGGAGTTCATGTTACTTGACCATGACAAACCTACGAACTATGAGGAAGCGATGATGAGCCCAGATTCCGCGAAATGGCTTGAGGCCATGAAATCTGAGATGGGATCCATGTATGAGAACAAAGTATGGACTTTGGTTGACTTGCCCGATGATCTGCAAGCCATAGAAAATAAATGGATCTTCAAGAAGAAGACAGACGCTGATAGTAGTGTTACTATCTACAAAGCTAGACTTGTCGAAAAAGGTTTTTGACAAAGTTCAAGGTGTTGACTATGATGAGATTTTCTCACTCGTAGCGATGCTTAAGTCTGTCCGAATCATGTTAGCAATTGCTGCATTTTATGATTATGAAATTTGGCAAATGGATGTCAAAACTGCATTCATGAATGGATTTCTGGAAGAAGAGTTGTATACGATGCAACCGGAAGGTTTTGTCGATCCAAAGGGAGCTAACAAAGTGTGCAAGCTCCAGCGATCCATTTATGGACTAGTGCAAGCCTCTCGGAGTTGGAATAAACGTTTTGATAGTGTGATCAAAGCATATGGTTTTATACATACTTTTGGAGAAGTCTGTATTTACAAGAAAGTGAGTGGGAGCTCTGTAGCATTTCTGATATCATATGTGGATGACATATTGTTGATTGGAAATGATATAGAATTTCTGGATAGCATAAAGGATATTTGAATAAGAGTTTTTCAATGAAATACCTCGGTGAAGCTGCTTATATATTGGGCATCAAGATCTATAGAGATAGATCGAGACGCTTAATTGGACTTTTACAAAGCACATACCTTGACAAAGTTTTAAAGAAGTTCAAAATGGATCAAACAAAGAAAGGGTTCTTGCCTGTGTTGCAAGGTGTGAAGTTGAGTAAGACTCAAAGCCCGACCACGGCAGAAGATAGAAAGAGAATGAAAGTCATTCCTTATGCCTCAGCCATAGGTTCTATAAAGTATGCCATGCTGTGTATCAGATCTATTGTATACCCTACACTGTTTTTGGCAAGGGAGTACAATAGTGATCTAGGAGTAGATCACTGGACAGCGATCAAAATTATCCTTAGTGGAATAAGGATATGTTTCTCGATTATGGAGGTGACAAAAGGTCCGTCGTAAAGAGTTACGTCGATTCAAGCTTTGACACCGATCTGGATGACTCTAAGTCTCGATCTAGATACATATTGAAAGTGGGAGCAGTTATCTAGAGTAGCTCCGTGCAGAGCATTGTTGACATAGAAATTTCCAAAATACATACAGATCTGAATGTGGCAGACCCGTAGACAAAACTTCTCTCACAAGCAAAACATGATCACACCTTAGTACTCTTTGGGTGTTAATCACATAGCGATGTGAACTAGATTATTGACTCTAGTAAACCCTCTGGGTGTTGGTCACATGACGATGTGAACTATGGGTGTTAATCACATGGCGATGTGAACTATGGGTGTTAATCACATGGTGATGTGAACTATTGGTGTTAAATCACATGGCGATGTGAACTAGATTATTGACTCTAGTGCAAGTGGGAGACTGAAGGAAATATGCCCTAGAGGCAATAACAAAGTTATTATTTATTTCCTTATTTCATGATAAATGTTTATTATTCATGCTAGAATTGTATTAACCGGAAACATAATACATGTGTGAATACATAGACAAAGAGAGTGTCACTAATATGCCTCTACTTGACTAGCTCGTTAATCGAAGATGGTTGAGTTTCCTAGCCATGGACATGAGTTGTCATTTGATTAATGGGATCACATCATTAGGAGAATGATGTGATTGACTTGACCCATTCCGTTACCTTAGCACTTGATCATTTAGTATGTTGCTATTGCTTTCTTCATGACTTATACATGTTCCTATGACTATGAGATTATGCAACTCCCGTTTATCGGAGGAACACTTTGTGTGCTACCAAACGTCACAACGTAACTGGGTGATTATAAAGGTGCTCTACAGGTGTCTCCAAAGGTACTTGTTGGGTTGGCGTATTTCGAGATTAGGATTTGTCACTCCGATTGTCAGAGAGGTATCTCTGGGCCCACTCGGTAATACACATCACTATAAGCCTTGCAAGCATTATAACTAATGAGTTAGTTACGGGATGATGTATTACGGAACGAGTACAGAGACTTGCCGGTAACGAGATTGAACTAGGTATTGAGATACTGACGATCGAATCTCGGGCAAGTAACATACCGATGACAAAAGGAACAACGTATGTTGTTATGCGGTTTGACCGATAAAGATCTTCATAGAATATGTGGGAGCCAATATGAGCATCCAGGTTCCACTATTGGTTATTGGCCGGAGACATGTCTCGGTCATGTCTACATAGTTCTCGAACCCGTAGGGTCCGCACGCTTAAAGTTTCGATGACGATTGTATTATGAGTTTATGTGATTTGATGTACCGAAGGTAGTTCGGAGTCCCGGATGAGATCGGGGACATGACGAGGAGTCTCGAAATGGTAGAGACATAAAGATCGATATATTGGATGACTATATTCGGACATCGAAAAGGTTCCGAGTGATTCGAGTATTTTTGGAGTACTGGGGAGTTACAGGAATTCACCGAGAGAAGTATTGGGCCTTATTGGGCCATACGGGAATAGAGGAGAGAGACCAAAAGGAAGGAGCCCCCCCCCTCTGGTCCGAATTGGACAAGGGGTGCAGCCCCCTTTTCCTTTTCCCTCTCCCCCTCTTTCCTTCTCTCCTACTCCGGAAAGGAAAGGGGAATCCTACTAGGACTTGGGAGTCCTAGTAGGACCCCCCACACTTGGCGCGCCCCCTCTAGGGCCGGCCTCTCCCTCCCTCCTTTATATACGAGGGCAAGGGGCACCTCTAGACACACAAGTTGATATGTTGATCTCTCCCAGCCGTGTGCGGTGCCCCCCTCCACCATAATCCACCTCGATCATATCGTAGCGATGCTTAGGCGAAGCCCTGCGTCGGTAGCATCATCATCACCGTCATCATGCCGTCGTGCTGACGGAACTCTCCCTCGAAGATCTGCTGGATTGGAGTTCGTGGGACGTCATCGAGCTAAACGTGTGCTGAACTCGGAGGTGCCGTATGTTCGGTACTTGGATCCGTCTGATCGTGAAGACGTACGACTACATCAACCGCGTTGTGCTAACGCTTCCGCTTTCGGTCTACGAGGGTACGTGGACACACTCTCCCCTCTTGTTGCTATGCATCACCATGATCCTGTGTGTGCATAGGAAAATTTTGAAATTACTACGTTACCCAACACTATTGTAAACCCTACACTGAGTTTAGCAAGGGAGTACAAATAGTGATCTAGGAGTAGATCACTGGACAACGGTCAGAATTATCCTTAGTGGAATACGGATATGTTTCTCGATTATGGAGGTGACTAAAGGATCGTCGTAAAGGGTTACGTCGATGCAAATTTTGACACTGATCCAGATGACTCTAAGTCTCAATCTGGATACATTTTGAAAGTGGGAGCAATTAGCTAGAGTAGCTCTGTGCAGAGCATTGTTCACATAGAAATTTGCAAAATACATGCGGATCTGAATGTGGCAGACCCGTAGACTAAACTTCTCTCACAAGAAAAACATATCACACATTAGTATTCTTTGGGTGTTAATCACATAGCGATGTGAACTAGATTATTGACTATAGTAAACCCTTTGGGTGTTGATCACATGGTGATGTGAACTATTGATGTTAAATCACATGGCGATGTGAACTAGATTATTCACTCTAGTGCAAGTGGGAGACTGAAGGAAATATGCCCTAGAGGCAATAATAAAGTTATTATTTATTTCCTTATTTTATGATAAATGTTTATTATTCATGCTAGAATTGTATTAACCGGAAACATAATACATGTGTGAATACATAGACAAACATAGTGTCACTAGTATGCCTCTACTTGACTAGCTCATTAATCAAAGATGGTTAAGTTTCCTAACCATAGACATGAGTTTTCATTTGATTAACGGGATCACATCATTAGGAGAATGATGTGATTGACTTGACCCGTTCTGTTAGCTTAGCACTTGATCGTTTAGTATGTTGCTATGCTTTCTTCATGACTTATACATGTTCCTATGACTATGAGATTATGAAACTCCCGTTTACCGGAAGAACACTCTGTGTGCTACCAAACATCACAACGTAACTGGGTGATTATAAAGGTGCTCTACAGGTGTCTCCGAAGGTACTTATTGGGTTGGCGTATTTCGAGATTAGGATTTGTCACTCCGATTGTCGGAGAGGTATCCCTGGGCCCACTCGGTAATACACATCACTTAAGCCTTGCAAGCATTGCAACTAATGAGTTAGTTACGGGATGATGTATTACGGAACGAGTAAAGAGACTTGCCGGTAACGAGATTGAACTAGGTATTGAGATACCGACGGTCGAATCTCGGGCAAGTAACATACCGATGACAAAGGGAACAACGTATGTTGTTATGCGGTTTGACCGATAAAGATCTTCATAGAATATGTAGGAGCCAATATGAGCATCCAGGTTCCGCTATTGGTTATTGAACGAAGACGTGTCTCGGTCATGTCTACATAGTTCTCGAACCCGTAGGGTCCGCACGCTTAAAGTTCGATGATGGTTATATTATGAGTTTGTGTGTTTTGATGTACCGAAGGTAGTTCGGAGTCCCGGATGAGATCGGGGACATGACAAGGAGTCTCGAAATGGTCGAGACATAAAGATCGATATATTGGACGACTATATTCAGACATCGGAAAGGTTCTGAGTGGTTCGGGTATTTTTCGGAGTACCGGGGAGTTACGGGAATACGGGGGAAGAAGTATATGGGCCTTATTGGGCTTTAGGGGAGAGAGAGAGAGGAGCCCCCCCCCCCAATCACTAGTCTGAATTGGACTAGGGGGATGGGCGGCGCCCCTCCTTCCTTGTCTCCTACTCCTACTACTTGGAAGGGGAGGAATCCTACTCCCGGTGGGAGTAGGACTCCTCCAGGACGCGCCATAGGGGCTGGCCCTCTCCCCCTCCTCCACTCCTTTATATACGTGGTCAGGGGCATCCCATAGAGACAACAATTGATCCCTTGGATCTCTTAGCCGTGTGTGGTGCCCCTCTCCACCATAGTCCACCTCGATAATATCGTAGCGGTGCTTAGGCGAAGCCCTGCGACGGTAGAACATCAACATCGTCACCACGCCGTCGTGCTAACGGAACTCCCCCTCAAAGCTCGGCTGGATTGGAGTTCGAGGGACGTCATCGAGTTGAACGTGTGCAGAACTCGGAGATGCCGTGCGTTCGGTACTAAATCGGTCGGATCGTGAAGACGTACGACTACATCAACCGCGTTGTGCTAACGCTTCCGCTTTCGGTCTACGAGGGTACGTGGACACACTCTCCCCTCTCGTTGCTATGCATCACCATGATCTTGCGTGTGCGTAAGATTTTTTTTGAAATTACTACGTTCCCCAACAAAGGTCGGAGGGGGGTCGGTGATGGGGACGACGGCGCGGATGATGGATGGGGCTCCTAGATTTCTGTAAAAACAAAAACCCTATAAGCTATCAAGTAATCAAATGCATACGCCTTGCATAGTGCTCTCCAATTTTAGCATTCAAATTAGGAGTACTTTTCCAATTTGATCATTCAATAAGCAAAACCAAATCGTAAAATAAAGTAGTATTCAAATTAGCATGCATTCAATTATAAGCAAAACTACATCATCTCTTGCGTCCGTACATCGTCGAATATTATCACTAATACTCCTCGAATACTATCATACATATAGCATCGCTAATACAGCTAGAACCGTAGCGCCCAACGGGTATCGGCGCGGGCGGTGGACACCCAAAGAGAAGGAACCATCACAGGATCATAGGTCCAGTGAGATCCCTGAAGAACCTACCAGGTATTGTCGGACCTTCCCTTCAACGCAACCATGTAGCAACGGACGTGCCCGTCCTCCTCGCTGACACGGTGACGTACCACCTCCGTGGTGTCCGGAAGCCTCGGCACCGTCGTTGGCCCACGCGACCGCCACCAAACAAGGATCGGGTCAACGGCGGGCTGGCTCCTCACCAACCTACGCCTAGTCCCGGACATGGCCCCTCTGATCAAGCCGTCCACCTCCGCCGAGTCGACGACGAGGATGCGGGATAGGCATCATCGACGCCGATGCGGGAATAATTGCTTGAACTAAAAAAATAAACTATTTCTATTAATTTTCTTGCTAAAAATAAACTACTTCTATAGTAAAATAAAGTAGTTTTATTAAATCAACTAGCTAGTTCAACTACTAAGCACTTACTATAAATAAAATAAAGTAGTACTTACTAAAAATAAACTACTTCTATATATAGTAAAATAAAGTAGTTTTATTAAATCAACTAGTTCAACTACTAATTAAGCACTTACTATAAATAAAGTAGTTTTATTAAATCAACTAGTTCAACTACTAATTAAGCATTTACTATAAATAAACTAGTTTAACTAGTTCAACTACTAATTAACCACCTCCGCGGTGTCCGGAAGAAGAAAAAAAAGAGGAGAAGAAGAAAGGATTAATAGAGAAGATCGGAAAAAAGAAGAAAATTCTTCTCCTCTATTCCTTTCTTCTTTTCCTCCTTTTCCTTCTTCTTATTTATTTCTCCTCTTTTTTGTGCAAACGTTGCAGGTCCTCTCGTGCCTTAGCTATATCTTTTGTCTTCCCATACACGCCCAAGAAGCCTAGCAGGTTCATGCAAAGGTTCTTCGTCACGTGCATCACATCGATTGAAGAGCGGACCTCTAGGTCTTTCCAGTGGGGTAGGTCCCAAAATATAGATTTCTTCTTCCACATGGGTGCACGTCCCTCATCGTCATTCGGAACAGCTAGTCCGTCGGGACCCTTTCCAAAGATTACGTGTAAATCATTGACCATAGCAAGTACGTGATCACCGGTACGCATGGCGGGCTTCTTTCGGTGATCTGCCTCGCCTTTGAAATGCTTGCCTTTATTTCGACATTGATGGTTGGTCGGAAGAAATCGACGATGGCCCAGGTACACATTCTTCCTGCATTTGTCCAGGTATATACTTTTGGTGTCAGCTAAACAGTGCGTGCATGCGTGGTATCCCTTGTTTGTCTATCCTGAAAGGTTACTGAGAGCGGGCCAATCGTTGATGGTTACAAATAGCAACGCGTGGAGGTTAAATTCCTCTTGTTTGTGCTCATCCCACGCACGTACACCGTTTCCATTCCACAGCTGTAAAAGTTCTTCAACTAATGGCCTTAGGTACACATCAATGTCATTGCCGGGTTGCTTAGGGCCTTGGATGAGAACTGGCATCATAATGAACTTCCGCTTCATGCACATCCAAGGAAGAAGGTTAAACATACATAGAGTCACGGGCCAGGTGTTGTGATTGCTGCTCTGCTCCCCGAAAGGATTAATGCCATTCGTGCTTAAACCAAACCATACGTTCCTTGGGTCACGTGCAAACTCAGCCCAGTACTCTCTCTCAATTTTTCTCCACCGCGACCCGTCAGCGGGTGCTCCCACCTTCCCGTCTTTCTTACGGTCCTCACTGTGTCATCGCATCAACTTGGCATGCTCTTCGTTTCTGAACAGCCGTTTCAACCGTGGTATTATAGGAGCATACCACATCACCTTCGCAGGAACCCTCTTCCTGCGAGGCTCGCTGACAACATCACCAGGGTCATCCCGTCTGATCTTATACCGCAATGCACCGCATACCGGGCATGCATTCAAATCCTCGTACGCACCGCGGTAGAGGATGCATTCATTAGGGTATGCATGTATCTTCTACACCTCCAATCCTAGAGTGCATACGACCTTCTTTGTTGCGTACGTACTATCGGGCAATTCGTTATCCTTTGGAAGCTTCTTCTTCAATATTTTCAGTAGCTTCTCAAATCCTTTGTCGGGCACAACATTCTCTGCCTTCCACTGCAGCAATTCCAATACAGTACCGAGCTTTGTGTTGCCATCTTCGCAATTGGGGTACAACCCTTTTTTGTGATCCTCTAACATGCGATCAAACTTCAGCTTCTCCTTTTGACTTCCGCATTGCGTCCTTGCATCGACAATGACCCGGTGAAGATCATCATCATCGGGCACATCGTCTGGTTCCTCTTGATCTTCAGCAGCTTCCCCCGTTGCAGCATCATCAGGCACATCGTCTGGTTCCTCTTGATCTTCAGCAGCTCCCCCCGTTGCAGCATCACTGTATTCAGGGGGCACATAGTTGTCATTGTCCTCTTCTTCTTCGTTGTCTTCCATCATAACCCCTATTTCTCCGTGCTTCGTCCAAACATTATAGTGTGGTATGAAACCCTTATAAAGCATGTGGGTGTGAAGGATTTTCTGGTTAGAGTAAGACTTCGTATTCCCACATATAAGGCATGGACAACACATAAAACCATTCTGCTTGTTTGCCTCAGCCACTTCGAGAAAATTATGCACACCCTTAATGTACTCGGAGGTGTGTCTGTTACCATAAATCCATTGTCGGTTCATCTGCGTGCATTATATATAATTATGTGTGTCAAAGGTAAGAAAATCAGACAAGTATCTATCTAAAGTAAAAAATCAGAAAGAAGATAAGAACAAGATGCTCACCACGGTGGTGCCAGCGACGAGATCGGCGCGGGCGATCGACGGTGGTGAAGACAGGGACGGGGCATGACGGACCGCTAAACCTAGACAAATCTCGGGAAAAATGAAGCTCGGAGGTCGAGCTTTGAGAGGAGAAAACTTAACTAGCGTGGCTCGGGCATTTCATCGAACACCTCATGTGCATAGGAGGTGAGCTAGAGCACCCAAATACCCTTCCCTCGCCGGCCAAAACAACAGAGCAGTGTGGACTGCTCTGCTGGCCGGCGAGGGGGTATATATAGGCAACTCATTTGTCCCAGTTCATGGCTGGAAGCGGGACTAAAGGCCCCCCTTCTATCCCGGTTCTAGGCACGAACCGGGACCAATGGTTGTGGGCCAGGATCGAGGCCCATTGGTCCCGGTTCGTGCCTAGAACCAGGATAAATGGGTCCACATAAACCGGGACAAATTCCTCCTGAGGCCCGGCCGGGCCCCTGGGCGCACGAACCGGGACGTATGCCCCCCATGGGTCCCGGTTCTTGAGTGAACCGGGACTAATGGGCTTGGCAGGCTCGAACCAAAGCCCTATTTTCTGCTAGTGTATGGCAGGTACTTTTTCTGATCATCCAAATTTGTTTTTCTTTTAGAATCTATCTGAAGGTAAATGATCACTGGGAGGTGTGTGTGACTACCTTGCAGACCAAATCGCCAACTATTTGATGGGCATTGTGAACAGGACAAACAAGTGCGCTAACATGAAACTGGATACTGTGAAGGGCTACCTATGGGTATTTGTTAATGCTCTCATTGAAGACCCTGCCTTTGATTCACCAACCAAAGAGACCTTGATCACTCCTCAGAGAAGCTTTGGGTCCAAGTGTGAGCTCTGCGAATATTTCCTTAGGAGGGGTATGTGATTAGATAATTTTGGTATCATCCTTGATTTGTCTATTGAGGCTGCACCACTAATGATAATGTTCACTTCTTACAATTGCAGTCGCTAGCGTTGGTGTTGTCGGCAAACTCCTTTCTTTGGCCGAGTACAAACTAAGCAAGGAAGCCAATCTGGATCCTCTCCCACATTCATCTACTCCTATGCAGCATATGCAGGCCCCACCAAGACCCACCCAAATATTTTCAAAGATACATGGAGTACATCATAGAGAAACCAAGAAACGTGACCATGACGATGTGTTCCTTGAGAGATACCTAAAACTGAAGCGGGAAGAAATTGATCGGTTTGCTGCAATTGAGGAGAGGAAGCTGGAGGATCCATGCAGCATTACCAAGTGTATCACAACAATCGAAAAGTTACAAGGTCTGCAAGTAGGTGATATTTTAGTGGCAGCAGATATCTTCGAAAGTAAGAAGAATAGGGAAGTTTTATTATCCTTCTCTACAGATGTTCTTCGGTTGGCTTGGGTTAAAAGGGAGATTGTGCTCAGCCAATTGCGGTCACGCATTAGTGAAGCTTTTATTCAGTAGGTAGCAATACCTTTGGTCTGTTTAATCAGACGTAGTGACCCAGATGACAAATATCTATTTTGGTAGTACCTAGATGGCGGAACTTTCATTGTGGTGGCTTCATATGTACGATTCATATATCATGTCAAGGCGTGAGAAAATAATTTAAATCAACAAATAATGTTTCAACTAATGGTAATGAACTTGCATCTCATATTACATTTTCTGAGAACCCATATCTGCTATAGCATCTCCTTTTGATTTCTGACTTCTCTGGAGTAATTAAATGCATGAATATCTCCATGATAGTTGTGGTCTCTGTTTGTTACAGCAACAATCCTTTGTAGATGAATGGCCAAGGAGCATTGTTGCGCTAGGACATCTCTCCATTACGCAGTCGTGTGAAATTATGAATAACACAAGCAGCAACAGATATGCAATCTTTTTGTGAACCGAGTGATGTGAAATGAAACAACTTTTAGTATAGGAATATTTTTCAGCATACCAATAGTCCTCTGACTATAATTTCAAAGTTGTGAATTACAAAGGTTGAATAGTTCCTGATCATCTTTGGGCTTCTGACGAGTCCTTGTTCTTGTAACTGATATCTAGTAACTACGATGTGAAGCAAGAAATTATGGCATGCTTGTATATAGCCAACATCTACAAGATAAAATTTACCAGGAGGTACTTCAAAACCATGGTTAAGTACATTTTGTAGAACCCTTGGATCTGAAGCCGACCCATGGACACCAATTGAAAATGTCAAGTGTTTGAACCCTATCCTGTTTCCCCCTCGAGCCATCCGCATCATCAACCTCTAAATTGTTATAATTTAAATTCTCACCTAAATGCTCTTGTTCTACTAGTTTTTAAGTGAAAAAAGAGAATCTTCAGTATCATTATCCGACCGACGTCCCAAGCACCACACTGATGCTAGATATATTTAAAGAAATAACAGAAATAGACATACTCTTCTTTTCCGAGAACTAGGCATACTTGATGATCTACTTTAAGTAAAGTACATAGATTCTTGATTGTGCCATGTGCATTGCGCTGCCCATGCCTCATCAACATTGTCCCGAAGACCAAGTCGCTCATTGCATCAAAGATCGTCCTTGTGTGGTAGGTCGAAGCAAACTTCTCTATCTCACCAACAGTTTGGCTATAGCTTCCGGTTAAGGATGGCAATGGGTAGGGTATGGGCAGGGTAGAGCAATACCATACCCATACCCGTTTAGTTAGTGGTTACAAAATTCTACCCATACCCGTACCCATGAGTATGAAACTTTACCCATACCCATACCCGGCGGGTACCCGTACCCATTGGGTACTCAAGGGTAGAACAAATAGTCCACAAGTTGTTCACAATTTTACGCTCATTGAGTAAATGACCAAGTAGATGAGTCAATAACAAGTAGATGAGTAAATGATCAATATCAAAATTTAGAAACCACAACATACTCTGAAGTCAATAGCAGTAGACGAGTCATATGGCAAATTAATGACTAATTAACGATAAATTCACATTAATTCACAAACGGGTAGGGTATGGGTATACCCGCAGGTACAAGGCTATACTCGTACCCTACCCATGACTTAACAGGTAGGGTATGGGTACTACCCATGGGTATATATAAAAGTGTACCCATACTCTGCCCATGCGGGTACGGTACCCGCGGGTAAAATTGCCATCCTTACTTCCGGTGAATACCCATAACAAAGCATCACGTTGTACTGGTGTCATGGAGCCATTGGTCTTCTAGTGAATACTCCAATTGTAACATGGGTATAGCTTCCTGAATAGCAAGGCTAAATGGTGCATCACAGCAGTGCCCAACTCCAACTGCCATGATGCACGACGGTGCACTGATCATGAAGTTGTAGTTGGGCATTGCTATGATCATTGCATCATGGCATTGCGTTGATTACTTATTGTGGTCCACTAAACTGACAAGGCTGTGAAGATGGAGTGGAACACCGCTGGTCAACGGGTCCATGTCGTTGTTGGCACGAAGGATGCCGAGGACATCATCTCGACGAACCGCTGTGTCAAGAGGGCGGTTGTGCCGGGCAAGATCGCTGAGATGAGCAAGCCTGTGCGGATTGGCCGCATGCCAAGGCTTAGCCATGAGGAGGGAGCAAGGATCCACTCATGTTCTACATGCAAATCAAGGACGCCGAGGACATTGCCATGCTGGTAATTCCCAAGGCCTTCTGAACCGTGATGAAGCACTGGCTCATCCTGAAACCTCCACATGTCATCAGACTGTGTGCAAACAAGTGGTGCGAGTTATGGGTTCAGGTGCAGATCTTTCAGGGGGAGATGGTGGTGGCGAGTGGCTGGAACTACTCCTACAACAAGTACAAGATCATCCCCGGCGACCTACTCATCCTCAAGATGTCGGGTCTCGGCTTCAATGTGGAGATCTACACCATCGGCACCTCCATCATTTGTCGGCTCAGGTGCACCAATCGCACTACTACCAAGGTGACCTGACTCGTACACTTGCTCCTGTCTGGATTGCTATCTTTTTTGCTATGATCTGTATATTTTGCCTAGGATCAGCACCCTGGGGTTGTGCGGGGGCACCCCATGCCCTGTTGTCTTAAAACAAATGTAATGTTAATTGTGTGGTTGTGTGCACTGTGTAATTGCGTGGTACATTTATGAGAATCCATACTTTCAATAGGCAAGAGCCAGCTCGAAGATCAACTTGTGTAGGGGTATTGTTAATTGTGTTTCTACTTGATATGTCTGGTGTTGTTGTGAAGTGTGTTGCATTAGTTCATCAAATTTGAAAGGGGTGAGCAGAACAACACAATCTACATGGCCAAACAGATGTGATTTGCATCTGCTCACCCTGAAGCATAATGCAAGCTACCAAACAGCCGACATGAAATTCATGCTACCAAACCATGTGCACAATATGGTTTTCAGTCTATAGTTGCTCAGCGTGTCCAAGATGAGCCACAGATGGCAAAAATACGACGGAGGCCACGAAACAAGCACATAGGGTTTATCTGTCTTTTGAGTTCTAAGAATCAAACTTGAGAGAGAGAAGCTTAAGTATGGGATGTTGATAAGCACACGTGTGAACCCGAGAAAATGGTGGGCCGGGCCGGGTTTATAAAAGCCCGGCCTTCATTTCTTAAGCCTGAGCCCAGCCCAAAGCCCGAAATACTCCCTGTTTTCAAGCCCGAGCCCGGCCCGAATGTTGTTCTTTAGTATGCGCACGTGCAAGCCCGGACCGAAGCCCGAAAGCCCGGTCCAAAATACAGGAAAATAGAAGCCTGAGCCCGACCCGAACTATCTTCCAGACTACAAAGCAAAGCCCCAGCCCAGGCTCAGGTTGGGCTGTCCATGCCTGGATTTACGTGTGGCACAAACACATGCCAACTCCGATCGTCTTTTATGACAAGTTTAGTGACGTGAGAATGATAACTTTAGTTGTCAACCATGGAAACTTTCTTTTCAGATGGCAAGTTCAACTTTTTTTGGTTTGTTTTTCCTTTTTTAATGGCAATTTAGTTGTAAAAAAACATTAGGGCCTAAGTGTTTCATGCCACACGAGTAGCACTTATCATTTGGGTAAGTAAAAGGCTGATGTAAAACGTCTAAGACAACTACTTAACCGTAAATAGTAACTGGTTTGTCATGGCGCATCACGACCATGGATTATGATGAGGTGACTTGGAGCGATCTCAGCCCTTCGTTAACTGAATGTAAACCGCAGCGTTCTTCAGGCTTATCGTAGCACCATGTTTTACACTCACACGTTCCTTACTATTTGGGCTCGCAAGATTAGAAATGAGAAAATTCCTTATTTGACACTACCTTAAAATCTGCTTCTTTATTTGATATTGAAAAAAAAAATCTTTTCTATTTGACACAAGTTTTAAGTTTTATTCCCTATATGACATTTTCGTTCATTTTGAGTCTAAATGACACCTAAAAAGACTCTTTTGCCTCTCATGTGGTATGTGTGGGGAAGACAATAGCGCACACACGCAGCACCAGTGCGAAGGCAGGAGCACACACGCAGCAATACATACACATGCACCAACACACACGCGCACGCACACACGCAACAACACGCATGCGCACGTGCACACACACACGCAGCAACACACATGCACTCGCGCGCGCGCACACACACGCACACACATGCATACGCACACACACATACACACACGCAGCAGCAGCACACACGCAGGCAGCACATAGGCACGCAACAGCACACACACGCGCGCATATACACACGCAGTAGCAAACACACGCAACGGCACACATGCACACACACATGCAGCAGCAGCACACATGTGCGCGTGCACACACACACGCAACAGCACACACGCGCACACACATACCGCATGAGGGGCAAAATTGTCTTTTCAGGTGTCATTTAGGTTCAAAATGAACGAAAGTGTCGTATAGGGAATAAAATTTAGGACTAGTGTCAAATAGGAAAGAAAAACTTTTTCAGTGTCAAATAAGGAACCAGATTTTAAGACAATGTCAAATAAAAGAAATTTCTCATTAGAAATGGGGACAGATTTGTTGCCATCCGCCCTAACCGCGTATCCTGGAATGGAATGGAGTCAATGGACGTCCTGGAATGGAAACGAACACTGCCACCGCGCTCGACTCTGGATTCTAAAATAGAGTCCTCACGACCACCGCGCTCACCGCCAGCCGTCGCCACGGACGTCAAGCACTCCACCTCCGGCTCTTCATCTAAAGGCGGCCAAGCCGGGACCGGCCGGAAACAGCCTCTTCCCACTCGCCGGAGTTCGCGCGATCCTTGGCATACCTCGGCCCCTTTCCCGATGGCAGAGGCAGACCTCGAACGGTCAATACCTTCTTCAATGGTGGACGGCCTTAAACCAGGGCAAAGGAAGGTTCTATTCTGCTCGTTCAAGAGGAACTTGATTGAAGAAACTAAGGTGTGTGCGTGCCAAAGTGTTCGTGAATTTATTTTGTGGTAGAAAAGAGTTGTTGAATTCGCGCATTTGGAGTCATCAATCATGGCATATATTCCTGAATTCGTTGCGCCTTCGTTGGCTACAGGTGTCGCACTTGGCTGCTTATGTGTCGGAACACGCAGCATACCACCATGGCGATCAGAGTCTGGCAGGCATAATCATAGGAATGGCTCAAGATTTTGTTGGCAGCAACAATGTCAGTCTTTTGGAGCCCCGCGGCCAGTTCGGTACCAGGTGCCTAGGGGGCGAAGATGCTGCTGATGCCGCTGATATCTTCACCAGATTAGCACCTATCACCCGTTTAATTTTTTCCAAGGACGATGATGTTCTTCTCGACTATTTGAATGAAGATGGAAAGTCGATTGAACCCAGTTGGTAATGCTCTCTTCGAATTAGCACTCATCCTGCATGATTGCAAAATGGATTGATTTTTGTATGCCTAAAACATGCCGTCTTTTCTTCAGGTATGTGCCAATCATTCCCATGGTTTTGGTCAATGGAACTGGCATTGACAATGGGTCAAACAGCTATGTCCCAAACTATAATCCAAGAGACATTATCGCTAATCTAAAACGGTTGCTTAATGACGAGACTGTTGTACCAATGGACCCTTGGTACAGGGGGTTCAAGGTCAGCTAGTCCTGACACATTTTTCTAATGCAAATTTGGCTCCTTAATTCAACATTGATTTTTCATGCAAATTTTCTGCTCATAACCTGACAAGGCTCTTTGAAGGAAACAAGTTCAAAGGAAGCTGGTGTCACATATACCATCACTGGTGTTATAGAGGAAGTTGATGACACCATGCTTAAAATTACGGAGCTTCCCATCCGCTGCTGGACTGCCGATTACCAGGAGTTCCTTGAATCCATGTGCCCTTGGTGGCATGATGAGGACAAGGAACCACCATTTCTAGAGGTAGGTAATAGTCATACAAATAGTTCCTTCTCTGGGTTTCAGATGATTTGACTTTATTCGACCGCAACCAATTTATAGGGAATATCGTCGCAATGTGATGATGATGATGCAAATGTGGAGTTTGATGTTATCTTGAGTCAGCAAAACATGAATGTAGCTAAGCAAGAAGGCCTCGAGAAGAAATTCAAGTTGACAAGCAGAGTAGAAACAACAAACATGCAATTGCTTGACTCGGATGGGAAGATTCGAAAATATGACACCCCAGAGGACAGTGAGTATCTCTATCTAATATGGACACAACTACAAACCCCTTCTCTTCTTGTGGATTTGAATCTGAAATAGTGTTACCTTTTCAGTACTTAAAGATTTCTTCAAACTGAGGCTCAAATTCTATGGCAGAAGAAAGGTACTCCTCTGTTCACAAATAGAAGATGTTTTAACTATTTTTCTGAATCTGATGTATATAGACACGTTTTAGATGTATTCCATATTGAAATATTCAAAATATCTTATATTTGTGACGGAGGGAGTACATGTTAACCTTTTCCTTTGCGATGGTGTTGTCGAAATGCAAACTGCCACATTAACTGATTTATGTTGTGCAGGAAGTAATGTTAGATAATATCAGAAAAGAGTTGTTGATGCCTAAGAACAAAGTGAGGTTTATTCTTGCTGTTATTTCTGGGGACATCATAGTCAATAACAGGAAGAGGGCAGAGCTATTCCTGGAGCTTAAGCAGAAGGGGTATGAGCCTTTCCCAGAGGAAAAAATTACGGCCGAGCCGGTTGCTGTAGGAGCTACAGCAGTAGATGAAGCTGCAGCAGGAGTTAATGCGAGTGAATATGAGTATCTTTTCGCAATGACAGATGGTACCTTGACTCCGGAGAAGATACAGGAGCTCATCGCACTGCACAAGAATTTAGAGGACAAAGTTGAGAGTCTCTGCAAAACAACTCCAGAGACTCTTTGGCTGAGAGACCTTGCTGCTCTTGAAAAGGAATTGGATGTAATTAAGCAGTGTTTCTCTCAAATGTTTTGCCTGATGTAATGTGTTTCACCGCTTCTCACTTGCTGATTTTGATACAGGTGATTGATGCCAAATTTGAAGCTGAAGAACAGGTGCGGAAGAAAGCAGCACTACTCAAGGAACAGCGTTGGAACACTCTTGTCAAATCTCAGAAGGTACAGAGTAACACAAGTGATAAAGTTCTTAAGTTAGAGAGGACTAAGGCAGTACATGTTGCTCTTTACTAATAAAAAAATTCATAGGCAAGTGCACCGGTGACAGATGACGAGGACGAAGCATTCGAACTAAAACATCGTCTGCTTGCTTATAATCTTGATGGCTCCCTCTCCAGAACGTAGTGGTAATGCCCATGTACAATGCTGTGTGTTTGTGCACATGAAATATCCATCTCTTACAGAAGATTAAGCTGATGGCGTAACCACTTTTGCAGGCACGGAAACTGAGAATGCAGAAGGACAGCAGAAAAGGGGAAAGAAAAGAAGGAACGAGCCAAGCAAAAGAGGCAGCAACTGCAGTGCACCTTCTCCTGCGAAGAAGGTGCGAAAGATGAGGGAATCCCCCTTCAACAAGAGGAGCGGATTCGATTTGCGTGAGCACTTCAGCTGCAATAGAAGATGCTGATCTGCTCAGCCTAAGAGGAAAGCAATCCACATCCATTCCGGCCGCGTGTAGGGTGGCGTAGTCCCAGTTCCCTGCGATCCTGATGGGCAGATGGGGATAGCCCAGTTCTGCACCATGTGGGTTTGCGCATCATGTCTTTTGCTGCTGTTCTGTGTGCCAGTTTCGCTTTAGTTCCTGGTGGTTTGTAAGACACTGGCTTCTGTTAATAGAAATCAGAGAGGGGGCTCTCTTTATCAACAAAAAAAAAACATTCCGGTCGGAAGCGGCGATATTGACTCTAGATGAAGAAGTGTACTGGACTTGAGTGACGATAATGGCTACTCCCATGAAGAGTAAACTCCTAAGCACAATGGCCCAAAGAGTGTGTGGGCTGCAGTGAGACTGTCTAGTTTCCGTGTCGGGGTACTCCGTTTGTGGCCCATGCGTTGAGATGATCGCTATGGAGGGGGCACTCATTGTGCGTTGAGTCAGCATTTTCCGGCTTGGGTATGTAGGGTGTGCCAGGATCGCTGGGCAGGAGGGAACTTGGATTTAGCGGATTAGGAAGTGAGAGCTGAATACCACACAACTACAGAGATGAATTGTCTCTGGAATATAACATCTATCTATATATATATCTTCTAAAATAAGGGAATTGTTATTAAGGCAGAAGAAAGGGAACGGCTTAGATTAAGCAACAACAAATAATAGCAATGAACGGTTCAGATTGACATGTAAAAGATAACTAATTTAGCAGCAAGTCAGGAGATAGACAGAGTCATTGATGTAATTTTATTTTTTACTGGTCGCTTTATTTTTCATTGTCTTTCCATTGTACTAGCTATTATCTTTCTTGATAATTATAATATATAAGATGCCCTTTCAGTATCTTTTTTTTAAGAAAGACTAGTAATGAAAAAATAGTGAACATAATTCTCCTTGAAATGGATGTGCCTACAATTTCAAGGCCCGGCTAAAAATTTGGGCTGAAACCATGCCGTTATTCTACCCTATTGCATAGACCCACCCTCAGGTGTCACTGATTTGTCAAGTTACCATCACAGCGAGATGAAAGATGGAAACTAACTGAAATCCCAGGAAATGCTGACTCGTAGATCAGGTCCAGATGCTCGGCTCAAATATGCACATGGTGATTTCTGAGGCAAACCAAAATAACATTTCACCTAGAGTGAAACTTATGTCCAGGGAGAAATAGTTCAAAGAAGCAAGCTTCCCCTTCCTTTCTTGATTTTACTTGCCTGCTACGAATGCTATCTAGAGGTGTGCACTCACTAATTTAAGATTACCTGAGCAGAAGGCTACATGATGTTCTAGCATTCCAGATACTCCTTTAGATCCAGCTTCAATGAACTATTCCAGTATATCTCAGAGCTACCACGCTCAGAAATTGTTGAAGTGGCTGGCTCCAATGAAACGCCCTCCAGGGCCTCAGCTAAATCTGAATCCCAAAGCCCTAAACTGCAAGCCTTCCTGTAGACATCAAAACCTGCAGCTTTCAGACCTTCTGAGAAGAAATTATTTAGTGAGGGACTCTCCAAGCTTATGTCTCTTAGTAATTCACTTGCAGTATCAGAACTACGAAATATCAAAGCTGAGCATGTCTTGTCCAACAATCTTAGATCAAAATCCTTTGAGAAGACATGATGCAATCTTGCAAGGCGGGATCTCAGCTCTTCTGCAGATGTCTCCCTAAAGCCCCACAAGAAAACAACACTCTGGGTGCTCGCTGTCCTTGTGGTATCTGGCTCATTAGTGCAGTCAACACCATCAGATTCTTCCACCATGCAACCGGGATAAAGAATGTTACGGTGATCTTCAACTGTGTAATGCTGCTCACCAGACTGAGATTGACAATTGGGAGTGATTTTAAGTAACTTGCTTAGCTTAGCAAATAATTTTGTTATTCTCAGAACATTTTCCCCACTTTTTGTGACACCCTTGGTACCATCTGTGCAAACCGAGAAAGAGAGAGCGGGAGTTCAATTCAAAATGCCGCTAAGAAAGCATTAAAATGATGTATGCAACAATTTAAGGCTCACACCTACTACTAGTTACAAATAATATACTCCATTTTCTAAAATATGATGAGCAAGGAGAAACTCCATAGTTTATTAGCAACATGGTGTGTTAATTAAGTTAGCTGGAACTGTACCTTGCAGTGGTATTTCTATTTCCATTGGCACAAAGTACTGTCTCTGTAAGTAACTCAGAGCTGCTTGTATATTCTTCGCTTTTCTCAAAGGGCTAATTTCTCGCCACAAGTGGCCAATATCAACAACACTAGAGAAAACCAGCCTCGAAGAACACATAAATTCATGCAGGTTCGGCGGAAGAGGCGCAATAAATTGTGTGTGCATCATTGTTAGGTCTGAGAAGAAAAAAATAAGTTATACTATTTTAGAAATGACAGGTCGATAAAAAATTAGTGATGCATCAACATACCATTCAAGCAATTGTATGATATGATTGGTTTCTCTGAAGATGCTACTAGATCAATAACTTCCCGAAATCCGCGAAACTTCAAATTCTGCTCATCTTCCAATTTTTGGATGTCCATCTGAAAAAAAAGAGTTCCCAAAGAAGAAAAAAAGAAACCAGATTAAGATTACGCCATTTAGTTACATTTAAATGGTGTTGCCAAGTTTTAGGGATACAAACCAGGAGAAGATTTTTATCCTCTGCAGAACTAGTAAAGATCACACGCACAGCCCTAGGCACCCCACCTTTATCCGGAACAACAAGAGGTACAAGATCACCAGAGGTACCATTTACTGTCTGCAGTATAGCTCAACATCATCAATGATTTGGAGTTAAATTTTATACAGATTGCGCCCTACGGGTGAGCACATACAAATCAGACCCTGCTAAAAGCATGTCATCTATTCCACATTTGTCAGTTCTTTATCACAACACCTAGCTCTTGTAGCCAAAACAACAGTAAAAATACTAAAGAGCATGAGAAAGTGAATATATTATGTTTTTCCTTGGAGGAGTCTAATAGTGTCACATTCGTAAAAAAAAGAGTCTAATAGTGTTAAGAAAATGACAAAAAGAATTTGGGAAAAAACATGAAATGTAAAGTAGAGAAACCACACCTCCAAAACAAGTTGAACTTGGCGATCACTGCAAACATCGATGGTCATACTGGGCCTTGAACCATATGATTCACTGCCCATGATTAGTTTTCTGAGAGAACTAACTAAAGATCCTGCACGGTAAGACTTCATGTTAGGAGATATCTAACTATCTAAATAATACGGAGTAGCCTTAGTATTATTTATCGAAAGTGCCCTACCATCAGCTGTTTTACTGGGTTCTGCACATCCTTTACGCCAATGCTGAATTCTTGACTTAATTCTAGTTGTAAAAACTGAATCAGCAACGGATGCACTTGCTGATGGAGATGGCTGCTGAAGATGAGGGCTGAAAGTCTTTTGCCTAGCCAAGGATTCTTGCACCCTTGATAGGTAAGATATACCTGCCAATATAAAAATTAAGCCCTCTATCAAATAACCAAATTTGCCATTTGTTTGGGTGCATGATGTAGGACTCACCATCATAAATGCACATATTAAAATCAAAACCATCACGGGCCATCGATGAAAAGTAAGATGATTGGCAGGAGAAACTATAAGAAGGCATTCCAAGCTGTAGTTCATCTCTGGGAAACAAGTGGAAATTGTACCTGTACAACCAAAAGACCGACAGGAGCATCAGTAATGATGACAGAAATCAATAGACTGGAGCACAGAAACAGAGCAAGCATAATCCTCAAAAGGATGAAACCTGGATTAATTAAATGAACCCAAAGTGTAAAATTAAACAGACATTTACAAGCAATAACTCAGATGATCCATAATAAATGGAGATTTTAGTCCTACAGTCATAAGATATAGTCATTACACATGACAGAACATCGACCAAAGAATATTCTTTGGGGTAGCAGCGCGAGCAACAGAATTTAGTATGACAAAACTGAAAGCAGGTTTGGCAGGCAATCCTGAGATTTTTCAAGCAGCTTTATTGCTCTTTCATATGTCATTTCTGTGAGATATTTCATGTCCCTGTCAGTTGCTTGCTAGTTTGGAAAGTATGATTTTCTTCGTTTTTATGCAAGGAAAAGTATGCTTCATTTTATTACCAACGATCCAGCTCCTTGATTCACAGGAGGATTTTGGTAACTCCCTTTTTTCGAACAGGGTGTTAAAACCTCCGACCTCTACATCATTGTTATGCACACAACCATCTTTATTGAAATTGATGCAAGGCAGCGAGGCCAAAGACATCAACAAAAGGAGTACAAGACATAGACAACTACGGTAGAAACATCACAAGATATGAATTTAACACCTACGATTAAGTCCACTTCTTCCGCAACAGCGCCATCAAGAATGGATAAACACCCACGCGCCATCGTTGGCACGTCCGGCCGGAGACAGTCAGGAAAAGTATTTGATCCAGGTTGCCGAAACCAAACACTGAAGACCAGCATCGGCAATGAGACAACACCTTGAACAAGGTAACGACACAACTTCGTTGCTACTAAGCCCAATCAATAAATAAAGGCCAGAACAAGGGTTTCATCCCAGACATGAAGTGGTGTTTCAGTCACCATCTTCATGATAGATCTTTCCATAGTCACGCCAGTTAGAACTCCATGGCAGTCCTGAGCGGCGCTACCAAATGGTGGGATGAATTCCACCTTAGACCGTCACACCGGGAGGCCAGTCATGTTGCAGCACAGAGCTAGCCGCTGCCACTCCACACTGGCATGCCCCGACTTGCATATTCCCAGGACCGTTGCCCCGGCATCCTCCGTGTGAACAGAAGCATATGCCACCCTGCTTGATGCAGACAGAGAACCACTGACAAACTCAAACCCATCAGCACGGTGCTTGTGCCGCCCTTTCTTACCAGCGTATTTGCTAAACATGATCAGCGTAAAAAGGTCCACCTACATACCAACCTGATCCCATCTTGACATTTCCTCAGAACAGGAGTAGCAAAGTTTCGTTTATGCACACAAGGTGTTCAACGAAATGCCTCAACGAGCACACAAGACATAGCCTGATGGGCCACCGCTCCAACATACTAGCTACACTATCTTACGACTGACTTCAGTCCGCACAAGATGTTTGACAGAGCACCACGCCGCAAATCCTACTTGTTGGTGGTGCTTCTTGCGGAGGAATATGAGCGAAAGGGCTGCTTACGGGTAGGCGACAACGTCGGAGCCGGAGGCGGAGCCCAAGCGGAACGGGCAGACGGCTATGTGGAGAGGCTGGAAGGACTCGGAGGCGAATTTGGCCTTGAGGTACGCCGTCTCCGCCGTGTCGACCGGCAGCGCGCGTCGCCACCCGGTGGGGGCGCCCGTCTTCAGCGCCGCGATAGCCACGTAGTCGCACTCCTTCACGTGAGCCGCCAGCTCCCGCAGAGCCTCCGGGAAGTTCCTCCTGGTGACCTGCCTCGCCGACGCGGCGGCGGCCATTGGTGGCGGAGGCAGCAGCTGAGCACGGCCGAGGTGAGGAACGAGGCGTGCAGTCTGCTCGGATCGGGGAACCGGGGGGAGGCGGCGGGCCTGAGGGTGAGGTCGGAGAACAGCGGCGACGTGGAGGCGGGGCACTGGAGAGTGGTGTCAGGCGGCGGCGGTGGCGGCGGTCGCGGGAACAGGGGTGCCGTGGAGGTGGTCGTGGGGGCAGGGCGGCGCCCAGAGACCAGACGCTGCGCTGGGGCGCTGCTATTCCCTGCTTAATGGGCCGAAGACAGTGTGGTCAATTTCACATTGGTCTTTTGTTGCAGTAGAATTTATTGTTGAAAATGTACAATCTAATAATATAGGAGTATAATATAAATAAATTAATAAGAAATAAGTAAAAAAAACTCATATTGTTATAATAAATGCGCATGTAAATAAAATAAAATAATCATACTTTTCGTAAAAGTGTTCATATGCTTTTTTAAAACATTCATGTATTTTCAAAAAGTATTAAAATAATTTAAAAAGTGTGCATGTGCTTTAAACGATGTTTGCATATTTAAAAAAACTATGTATGCAATTTTCAAAAGATTTGACGCACTTTCAAAAAATCTCGTGTATTAAAAGAATGTTGAACGATTTTAAGAAGATGTGTGTGTGATTTTTAAAAACTTTTCACGTATTTTGAAAAAGATTCATTTTTTAAAAAGGTGTATTTATCAAAAATATTTGTATTTTATTAAATAAAAAATAAATAGAGAAAAAGAAATGGGAAAATAAAAATAAAAATAAAAACTGCAAAAAAAACAACTTGGAAATAACTAAAAATAAAAAATGGAAAATGGAAAAAAGGAAAGATCAAAACTAAAGCAGAAAAAATGTGAAAGAGAAAAAGGGAAACCAAAAAAGGGGACGCAACTAAGATACCTTTCCCGTCCAAACCTTGCGTTAGCCCAACTTCTACCAGTCCGCCGCCGTCACCAACCCTACGGTTTTGTCTGGCAACACCCGACGGCTATTCTGTTACTAGTAATAAAATATTATTCTGTTATCATCGGGCTCTATATAAAAGCGATATGCAAATTCCCTATCCGGAGAAACTTCAATCCGCATGCAAAAGCCCACCCGGCCACCCCACCACCTCGTCCCCTCCCTCTTATCGGCAAAACTCACTCCCCACCGGCCATCCCGCGCCCCACCGCCTCTCGGCCATCCGGCGCCCCGCCGTCGCCCTGCCACCCAGCGCCCCGCCGTCGCCCGGCCATCCCGCGCCCCGCCGCCGCCCGAGCCTCCTGCTGGCTACGCGCACACTCCTCCCGGCAACGCGCCCCGCCACCTCAATGCGTAGGCTGTTCACCTCGGCCGCCCCAGGCTGTTCACGTCCGCCACGAGTGTCGGTTCAACGCCGCCCCGACAAACCAGCGCACGTGGAGAACTACAAAAGAGGTTCAATTTCTGAACTTCTGAACGCCAAGAGGTTCAGTTCAGAACTTGGTATGGTGGGTGTACTACTGATAATCTCAAACTTGTTCCTCTCAACTTCAGCAAAAAGAATTTTTGGGAATATATAAATGTGTGTATGCATAGTGTCGTGTGATGGGATGCGGCCTGTGGCTGGGTTAATTAGCTATGCCAGGGCAGATGCTTTGTGTCCGTATAGTTTAGGCCAAGAAGAGAAGCTAATGTGCTGCTCATCATTTGCCATCATCCATCTCTACTCAATTATGTTCATCTTTTTCAGTTCATCTTTGAAATTTCGGTCCATTTTCTTTTGGCAGGATGCGTCAAAAAAACAAAATCAAAGGCAGCAGCTCAAAAATAGATGAATATTGGAAGGAAGATGTATAAGGCTGAGAGGAAATGGCATCTTGAGGTCTGTTACCCTTCAACTTATAGACGTATATGCTCAATTATTGTTGTGTAACATAGAGTTACCCTGGATGTAAATGCTCCTTCTCTTGTGTATTTCACTTCAACAATTGGTGGTTCTTCAGGACACTTTATCATGCACTTTTTGTTGGAAATATGCCCTAGAGGCAATAATAAAATGGTTATTATTATATTTCCTTGTTCATGATAATTGTCTATTGTTCATGCTATAATTGTGTTATCCGGAAATCGTAATGCGTGTGTGAATACATAGACCACAACACGTCCCTAGTGAGCCTCTAGTTGACTAGCTCGTTGATCAAAAGATAGTCATGGTTTCCTGACTATGGACATTAGATGTCATTGATAACGGGATCACATCATTAGGAGAATGATGTGATGGACAAGACCCAATCCTAAGCATAGCTCAAAGATCGTGTAGTTCATTTGCTAGAGCTTTTCCGAATGTCAAGTATCATTTCCTTAGACCATGAGATTGTGCAACTCCCGGATACCGTAGGAATGCTTTGGGTGTGCCAAACATCACAACCTAACTGGGTGACTATAAAGGTGCACTACGGGTATCTCCGAAAGTGTCTGTTGGGTTGGCACGAATCGAGACTGGGATTTGTCACTCCGTATGACGGAGAGGTATCTCTGGGCCCACTCGGTAATGCATCATCATAATGAGCTCAATGTGACCAAGTGGTTGATCACGGGATCATGCATTACGATAACGAGATTGAACGAGGTATTGGGATACCGACGATCGAGTCTCGGGCGAGTAACGTACCGATTGACAAAGGGAATTGTATACGGGATTGATTGAATCCTCGACATCGTGGTTCATCCGATGAGATCATCGAGGAGCATGTGGGAGCCAACATGGGTATCCAGATCCCGCTGTTGGTTATTGACGGGAGAGTCGTCTCGGTCATGTCTGCGTGTCTCCCGAACCCGTAGGGTCTACACACTTAAGGTTCGGTGCCGCTAGGGTTGTTGAGATATTAGTATGCGGTAATCCGAAAGTTGTTCGGAGTCCCGGATGAGATCCTGGACGTCACGAGGAGTTCCGGAATGGTCCGGAGGTGAAGAATTGTATATAAGAAGTCCAGTTTCGGCCACCGGGAAAGTTTCGGGGGTCACCGGTATTGTACCGGGACCACCGGAAGGGTCCCGGGGGTCCATCTGGTGGGGCCACCTATTCCGGAGGGCCCCATGAGCTGAAGTGGGAGGGGAACCAGCCCCTGATGGGCAGGTACGCCCACCTTGGGCCTCCCCCTGCGCCTAGGGTTGGAACCCCTAGGGGTGGGGGCGCCCCACTTGGCTTGGGGGGCAAGCCACCCCCCTTGGCCGCCGCCCCCCCCCCATCTAGATGGGATCTAGAGGGGCCGGCGCCCCCCTGGACCCCTATATAAAGAGGGGAGGGAGGGCTGCGCACCCTAGCCCCTGGCGCCTCCCTCTCCCTCCCGTGACACCTCTCCCTCTCGCCGAGCTTGGCGAAGCCCTGGCGAGATCACCACTGCTTCCACCACCACGCCGTCGTGCTGCTGGATCTCCATCAACCTCTCCTTCCCCCTTGCTGTATCAAGAAGGAGGAGACGTCTTCCCTAACCGTACGTGTGTTGAACGCGGAGGTGTCGTCCGTTCGGCGCTCGGTCATCGGTGATTTGGATCACAACGAGTACGACTCCATCAACCCCGTTCTCTTGAACGCTTCCGCTCGCGATCTACAAGGGTATGTAGATGCACTCCCCTTTCCCTCGTTGCTAGATAACTCCATAGATTGATCTTGGTGATGCATAGAAAATTTTAAATTCTGCTACGTTCCCCAACAGTGGCATCATGAGCCAGGTCTATGTGTAGTTTCTATGCACGAGTAGAACACAAGTTGTTGTGGGCGTTGATTTTGTCAATTTACTTACCGTTACTAGTCTTATCTTGATTCGGCGGCATCGTGGGATGAAGCGGCCCGGACCGACCTTACACGTACGCTTACGTGAGACTGGTTCCACCGACTGACATGCACTAGTTGCATAAGGTGGCTAGCGGGTGTCTGTCTCTCCCACTTTAGTCGGATCGGATTCGATGAAAAGGGTCCTTATGAAGGGTAAATAGAAATTGGCATATCACGTTGTGGTTTTGGCGTAGGTAAGAAACGTTCTTGCTAAGAAACCTATAGCAGCCACGTAAAAAATTTGCAACAACAATTAGAGGACGTCTAACTTGTTTTTGCAGCATGTGCCGTGTGATGTGATATGGCCAAAAGGATGTGATGAATGATATATGTGATGTATGAGATTGATCATGTTCTTGTAATAGGAATCACGACTTGCATGTCGATGAGTATGACAACCGGCAGGAGCCATAGGAGTTATCTTAATTTATTTATGACATGCGTGTCAATATATAACGTCATGTAATTACTTTACTTTATTGCTAAACCGTTAGCCATAGTAGTAGAAATAATAGATGACAAGACAACTTCATGAAGACACGATGATGGAGATCATGATGATGAAGATCATGGTGTCATGCCGGTGACGACGATGATCATGGCGCCCCGAAGATGGAGATCATGAGGAGCAAAGTGATATTGGCCATATCATGTCACTATTTGATTGCATGTGATGTCTATCATGTTTTACATCTTATTTGCTTAGAACGACAGTAGCTTAAATAAAATGATCCCTCGTAATAATTTCAAGAAAGTGTTCCCCCTAACTATGCACTGTTGCGAAGGTTCGTTGTTTCGAAGCACCACGTGATGATCGAGTGTGATAGATTCTAACATTCGAATACAACGGGTGTAAGCCAGATTTACACATGCAATACACTTAGGTTGACTTGACGAGCCTAGCATGTACAGACATGGCCTCGGAACATGGAAGACCGAAAGGTCGAGCATGAGTCGTATAGAAGATACGATCAACATGAAGATGTTCACCGATGTTGACTAGTCCGTCTCACGTGATGATCAGACACGGCCTAGTTGACTCGGATCATGTTTCACTTAGATGACTAGAGGGATGTCTATCTGAGTGGGAGTTCGTTGAATAATTTGATTAGATGAACTTAATTATCATGAACTTAGTCTAAAATCTTTACAATATGTCTTGTAGATCAAATGGCCCACGCTAATGTTGCCCTCAAGTTCAACGCGTTCCTAGAGAAAACCAAGCTGAAAGATGATGGCAGCAACTATACGGACTGGGTCCGGAACCTGAGGATCATCCTCATAGCTGCCAAGAAAGATCATGTCCTAGAAGCACCGCTAGGTAACGCACCCATCCCAGAGAAGCAAGACGTTATGAATGCTTGGCAGCAGTGTGCTGATGATTACTCCCTCGTTCAGTGCGGCATGCTTTACAGCTTAGAACCGGGGCTCCAAAAGCGTTTTGAGCAACACAGAGCATATGAGATGTTCAAAGAGCTGAAAATGGTTTTCTAAGCTCATGCCCGGGTCGAGAGATATGAAGTATCCGACAAGTTCTTCAGTTATAAGATGGAGGAAAATAGTTCTGTCAGTGAGCACATACTCAAAATGTCTGGGTTGCACAACCGCTTGACTCAGCTGGGAGTTAATCTCCCAGATGACGCGGTCATTGACAGAATCCTTCAGTCGCTTCCACTGAGCTACAAGAGCTTTGTGATGAACTTCAATATGCAGGGGATGGAAAAGATGATTCTTGAGGTATATTCAATGCTGAAATCAGCGGAGGTGGAGATCAAAAAGGAACATCAAGTGTTGATGGTGAATAAAACCACTAAGTTTAAGAAAGGCATGAAGGAAATATGCCCTAGAGGCAATAATAAAGTTATTATTTATTTCCTTATATCATGATAAATGTTTATTATTCATGCTAGAATTGTATTAATCGGAAACATAATACATGTGTGAATACATAGACAAACAAAGTGTCACTAGTATGCCTCTACTTGACTAGCTCGTTAATCAAAGATGGTTATGTTTCCTAACCATGAACAATGAGTTGTTATTTGATTAACGGGATCACATCATTAAGTGAATGATCTGATTGACATGACCCATTCCATTAGTTTAGCACCCGATCGTTTAGTATGTTGCTATTGCTTTCTTCATGACTTATACATGTTCCTATGACTATGAGATTATGCAACTCCCGTTTGCCGGAGGAACACTTTGTGTGCTACCAAACGTCACAACATAACTGGGTGATTATAAAGGAGCTCTACAGGTGTCTCCAAAGGTACATGTTGGGTTGGCGTATTTCGAGATTAGGATTTGTCACTCCGATTGTCGGAGAGGTATCTCTGGGCCCTCTCGGTAATGCACATCACTTAAGCCTTGCAAGCATTGCAACTAATGAGTTAGTTGCGGGATGATGTATTACAGAACGAGTAAAGAGACTTGCCGGTAACGAGATTGAACTAGGTATTGAGATACCGACGATCGAATCTCGGGTAAGTAACATACCGATGACAAAGGGAACAACGTATGTTGTTATGCGGTCTGACCGATAAAGATCTTCGTAGAATATGTAGGAGCCAATATGAGCATCCAGGTTCCGCTATTGGTTATTGACCGAAGACATGTCTCGGTCATGTCTACATTGTTCTCGAACCCGTAGGGTCCGCACGCTTAAGGTTACGA
This sequence comes from Triticum urartu, assembly GCF_056163025.1. Lineage (NCBI taxonomy): Eukaryota > Viridiplantae > Streptophyta > Magnoliopsida > Poales > Poaceae > Triticum > Triticum urartu. The sequence goes on along the minus strand of NC_141877.1, from coordinate 59,961,471 downwards.
TGACAGTTATATTATGAGTTTATGCATTTTGATGTACCGAAGGTTGTTCGGAGTCCCAGATGTGATCACGGACATGACGAGGAGTCTCGAAATGGTCGAGACATAAAGATTTATATATTGGAAGCCTATGTTTGGATATCGGAAGTGTTCCGGGTGAAATCGGGATTTTACCGGAGTACCGGGAGGTTACCGGAACCCCCCCGGGAGCTATATGGGCCATAGTGGGCCTTAGTGGAAAAGAGAAGGGGCAGCCCAAGATGGGCCGCGCGCCCCTCCCCTCCCTTGGTCCGAATAGGACAAGGAGAGGGGGCCGGCCCCCCTCTCTCTTTTCCCCCCTCCGCGAATCCTATTCCAACTAGGATTGGGGGGGGGGAATCCTACTCCCAGAGGGAGTAGGACTCTCCTGGCGCTCCTCTCCTAGGCCGGCCGCACCCCCCCCTTAGTCCTTTATATACGGAGGCAGGGGCACCCCAGAGAGACACAAGTTGATCCACGTGATCTTATTCTTAGCCGTGTGCGGCGCGCCCTTCCACCATAGTCCTCGATAATATTGTAGCGGTGTTTAGGCGAAGCCCTGCGACAGTAGTACATCAAGATCGTCACCACGCCGTCGTGCTGACGGAACTCTTCCCCGACACTCTGCTGGATCGGAGTTCGGGGATCGTCATCGAGCTGAACGTGTGCTAGAACTCGGAGGTGCCGTAGTTTCGGTGCTTGATCGGTCGGGCCGTGGAGACGTACGACTACATCAACCAAACGCTTCCGTTGTCGATCTACAAGGTATGTAGATCACACTCTCCCCTCGTTGCTATGCATCAATATGATCTTGCATGTGCGTAGGAAAATTTTGAAATTACTACGTTCCCCAACAGTGGTATCAGAGCCTAGGTTTTATATGTTGATGTTATATGCACGAGTAGAACACAAGTGAGTTGTGGGCGATATAAGTCATACTGCTTACCAGCATGTCATACTTTGGTTCGGCGGTATTGTTGGACGAAGCGGCCCAGACCGACATTACGCGTACGCTTACGCGAGACCGGTTCTCCCGACGTGCTTTGCACAGAGGTGGCTTGCGGGTGACAGTTTCTCCAATTTTAGTTGAACCAAGTGTGGCTACGCCCGGTCCTTGCGAAGGTTAAAACAGCACCAACTTGACAAACTATCATTGTGGTTTTGATGCGTAGGTAAGATTAGTTCTTGCTTAAGCCCGTAGCAGCCACGTAAAACTTGCAACAACAAAGTAGAGGACGTCTGACTTGTTTTGCAGGGCATGTTGTGATGTGATATGGTCAAGACATGATGCTGAATTTTATTGTATGAGATGATCATGTTTTGTAACCGAGTTATCGGCAACTGGCAGGAGCCATATGATTGTCGCTTTATTGTATGCAATGCAATCGCGATGTAATGCTTTACTTTATCACTAAGCGGTAGCGATAGTCGTGGAAGCACAAGCTTGGCGAGACGACAACGATGCTACGATGGAGATCAAGGTGTCACGCCGGTGACGATGGTGATCACGACGGTGCTTCGGAGATGGAGATCACAAGCACAAGATGATGATGGCCATATCATATCACTTATATTGATTGCATGTGATGTTTATCTTTTATGCATCTTATCTTGCTTTGATTGACGGTAGCATTATAAGATGATCTCTCACTAATTATCAAGAAGTGTTCTCCCTGAGTATGCACCATTGCGAAAGTTCTTCGTGCTGAGACACCACGTGATGATCGGGTGTGATAGGCTCTACGTTCAAATACAACGGGTGCAAAACAGTTGCACACGCGGAATACTCAGGTTATACTTGACGAGCCAAGCATATACAGATATGGCCTCGGAACACGGAGACCGAAAGGTCGAGCGTGAATCATATAGTAGATATGATCAACATAGTGATGTTCACCAATGAAACTACTCCATCTCACGTGATGATCGGACATGGTTTAGTTGATTTGGATCACGTAATCACTTAGAGGATTAGAGGGATGTCTATCTAAGTGGGAGTTCTTTAAGTAAATTAACTGAACTTAAATTTATCATGAAACTTAGTACCTGATAAGTATCTTGCTTGTTTATGCTTGATTGTAGATAGATGGCTCGTGCTGTTGTTCCGTTGAATTTTAATGCGTTCCTTGAGAAAGCAAAGTTGAAAGATGATGGTAGCAATTACACGGACTAGGTCCGTAACTTGAGGATTATCCTCATTGCTGCACAGAAGAATTACGTCCTGGAAGCACCGCTGGGTGCCAGGCCTGCTGCTGGAGCAACGCCGGATGTTATGAACGTCTGGCAGAGCAAAGCTGATGACTACTCAATAGTTCAGTGTGCCATGCTTTACGGCTTAGAATCCGGACTTCAACGACGTTTTGAACGTCATGGAGCATATGAGATGTTCCAGGAGTTGAAGTTAATATTTCAAGCAAATGCCCGGATTGAGAGATATGAAGTCTCCAATAAGTTCTATAGCTGTAAGATGGAGGAGAACAGTTCTGTTAGTGAGCATATACTCAAAATGTCTGGGTATAATAATCACTTGATTCAATTGGGAGTTAATCTTCCAGATGATTGCGTCATTGACAGAATTCTCCAATCACTGCCACCAAGCTACAAGAGCTTCATGATGAACTATAATATGCAAGGGATGAATAAGACTATTCCCGAGCTCTTCGCAATGCTGAAAGCTGTGGAGGTAGAAATCAAGAAGGAGCATCAAGTGTTGATGGTCACGACGATGGTGATCAAGGTGTCGCACCGGTGACGATGGTGATCACGACGGTGCTTCGAAGTGTTCTCCCTGAGTATGCACCGTTGCGAAAGTTCTTCGTGCTGAGACACCACGTGATGATCAGGTGTGATAGGCTCTACGTTCAAATACAACGGGTGCAAAACAGTTGCACACGCGGAATACTCAGGTTATACTTGACGAGCCAAGCATATACAGATATGGCCTCGGAACACGGAGACCGAAAGGTCGAGCGTGAATCATGTAGTAGATATGATCAACATAGTGATGTTCACCAATGAAACTACTCCATCTCACGTGATGATCAGACATGGTTTAGTTGATTTGGATCACGTAATCACTTAGAGGATTAGAGGGATGTCTATCTAAGTGGGAGTTCTTAAGTAATATGATTTATTGAACCTAAATTTATCATGAACTTAGTACCTGATAGTATCTTTCTTGTTTATGTTTGATTGTAGATAGATGGCCCGTGCTGTTGTTCCGTTGAATTTTAATGCGTTCCTTGAGAAAGCAAAGTTGAAAGATGATGGTAGCAATTACACGGACTGGGTCCGTAACTTGAGGATTATCCTCATTGCTGCACAGAAGAATTACGTCCTGGAAGCACCGTTGGGTGCCAGGCCTGCTGCTGGAGCAACACCAGATGTTATGAACGTCTGGCAGAGCAAAGCTGATGACTACTCGATAGTTCAGTGTGCCATGCTTTACGGCTTAGAATCGGGACTTCAATGACGTTTTGAACGTCATGGAGCATATGAGATGTTCCAGGAGTTGAAGTTAATATTTCAAGCAAATGCCCGGATTGAGAGATATGAAGTCTCCAATAAGTTCTATAGCTGCAAGATGGAGGAGAACAGTTCTGTCAGTGAGCATATACTCAAAATGTCTGGGTATAATAATCACTTGATTCAATTGGGAGTTAATCTTCCAGATGATTGTGTCATTGACAGAATTCTACAATCACTGCCACCAAGCTACAAGAGCTTCATGATGAACTATAATATGCAAGGGATGAATAAGACTATTCCCGAGCTCTTCGCAATGCTGAAGGCTGCGGAGGTAGAAATCAAGAAGGAGCATCAAGTGTTGATGGTCAACAAGACCACTAGTTTCAAGAAAAAGGGCAAAGGGAAGAAGAAGGGGAACTTCAAAAAGAACAGCAAGCAAGTTGCTACTCAAGAGAAGAAACCCAAACCTGGACCTAAGCCTGAAACTGAGTGCTTCTACTGCAAGCAGACTGGTCACTGGAAGCGGAACTGCCCCAAGTATTTGGCGGATAAGAAGGATGGCAAGGTGAACAAAGGTATATGTGATATACATGTTATTGATGTGTACCTTACTAATGCTCGCAGTAGCACCTGGGTATTTGATACTGGTTCTGTTGCTAATATTTGCAACTCGAAACAGGGACTACAGATTAAGCGAAGATTGGCTAAGGACGAGGTGACGATGCGCGTGGGAAACGGTTCCAAAGTCGATGTGATCGCAGTCGGCACGCTACCTCTACATCTACCTTCGGGATTAATATTAGACCTAAATAATTGTTATTTGGTGCCAGCGTTAAGCATGAACATTATATCTGGATCTTGTTTGATGTGAGACGGTTATTCATTTAAATCAGAGAATAATGGTTGTTCTATTTATATGAGTAATATCTTTTATGGTCATGCACCCTTGAAGAGTGGTCTATTCTTATTGAATCTGGATAGTAGTAACACACATATTCATAATGTTGAAACCAAAAGATGCAGAGTTGATAATGATAATGCAACATATTTGTGGCACTGCCATTTAGGTCATATCGGTGTAAAGCGCATGAAGAAACTCCATACTGATGGACTTTTGGAACCACTTGATTATGAATCACTTGGTACTTGCGAACCGTGCCTCATGGGCAAGATGACCAAAACACCGTTCTCCGGTACTATGGAGAGAGCAACAGATTTGTTGGAAATCATACATACAGATGTATGTGGTCCGATGAATATTGAGGCTCGTGGCGGATATCATTATTTTCTCACCTTTACAGATGACTTAAGCAGATATGGGTATATCTACTTAATGAAACATAAGTCTGAAATGTTTGAAAAGTTCAAAGAATTTCAGAGTGAAGTTGAAAATCATCGTAACAAGAAAATAAAGTTTCTACGATCTGATCGTGGAGGAGAATATTTGAGTTACGAGTTTGGTGTACATTTGAAAAATTGTGGAATAGTTTCGCAACTCACGCCACCCGGAACACCACAACGTAATGGTGTGTCCGAATGTCGTAATCGTACTTTACTAGATATGGTGCGATCTATGATGTCTCTTACTGATTTACCGCTATCATTTTGGGGATACGCTCTAGAGACGGCCGCGTTCACGTTAAATAGGGCACCATCAAAATCCGTTGAGACGACGCCTTATGAACTGTGGTTTGGCAAGAAACCAAAGTTGTCGTTTCTGAAAGTTTGGGGCTGCGATGCTTATGTGAAAAAGCTTCAAACTGATAAGCTCGAACCCAAATCGGAGAAATGTGTCTTCATAGGATATCCAAAGGAGACTATTGGATACACCTTCTATCACAGATCCGAAGGCAAGACTTTTGTTGCTAAATTCGGAAACTTTCTGGAGAAGTTGTTTATCTCGAAAGAAGTGAGTGGGAGGAAAGTAGAACTTGACGAGGTAACTGTACCTGCTCCCTTATTGGAAAGTAGTACATCACAGAAAACTGTTTCTATGACACCTACACCAGTTAGTGAGGAAGCTAATGATGATGATCATGAAACTTCAGAACAAGATACTACTGAACCTCGTAGATCAACCAGAGTAAGATCCACGCCAGAGTGGTACGGTAATCCCGTTCTGGAAGTCATGCTACTAGATCATGATGAACCTACGAACTATGAAGAAGCGATGGTGAGCCCAGATTCCGCAAAATGGCTTGAGGCCATGAAATCTGAGATGGGATCCATGTATGAGAACAAAGTATGGACTTTGGTTGACTTGCCCGATGATCGGCAAGCAATTGAGAATAAATGGATCTTCAAGAAGAAGACTGACGCTGACGGTAATATTACTGTCTATAAAGCTCGACTTGTCGCAAAAGGTTTTCGGCAAGTTCAAGGGATTGACTACGATGAGACCTTCTCACCCGTAGCGATGCTTAAGTCTGTCCGAATCATGTTAGCAATTGCCACATTTTATGATTATGAAATTTGGCAGATGGATGTCAAAACTGCTTTCCTGAATGGATTTCTGGAAGAAGAGTTGTATATGATGCAACCAGAAGGTTTTGTCGATCCAAAGGGAGCTAACAAAGTGTGCAAGCTCCAACGATCCATTTATGGACTGGTGCAAGCCTCTCGGAGTTGGAATAAACGCTTTGATAGTGTGATCAAAGCATTTGGTTTTATACAGACTTTTGGAGAAGCCTGTATTTACAAGAAAGTGAGTGGGAGCTCTATAACATTTCTGATATTATATGTAGATGACATATTACTAATTGGGAATGATATAGAATTTCTGGATAGCATAAAGGGATACTTGAATAAGAGTTTTTTAATGAAAGACCTCGGTGAAGCTGCTTACATATTAGGTATTAAGATCTATAGAGATAGATCAAGACGCTTAATTGGAGTTTCACAAAGCACATACCTTGACAAAGTTTTGAAGAAGTTCAAAATGGATCAAGCAAAGAAAGGGTTCTTGCCTATGTTAGAAGGTGTGAAGTTGAGTAAGACTCAATGCCCGACCACTGCAGAAGATAGAGAGAATATGAAAGATGTTCTTCAACCATAGGCTATATCATGTATGCAATGCTGTGTACCAGACCTGATGTGTGCCTTGCTATAAGTCTAGAAGGGAGGTACCAAAGTAATCCAGTAGTGGATCACTGGACAGCGGTCAAGAACATCCTGAAGTACCTGAAAAGGACTAAGGATATGTTTCTCGTATATGAAGGTGACAAAGAGCTCATCGTAAATGGTTACGCTGATGCAAGCTTTGACACTGATCCGGACGATTCTAAATCGCAAACCGGATACGTGTTTACATTAAACGGTGGAGCTGTCAGTTGGTGCAGTTCTAAACAAAGCGTCGTGGCGGGATCTACGTGTGAAGCGGAATACATAGCTGCTTCGGAAGCAGCAAATGAAGGAGTCTGGATGAAGGAGTTCATATCCGATCTAGGTGTCATACCTAGTGCATCGGGTCCAATGAAAATCTTTTGTGACAATACTGGTGCAATTGCCTTGGCAAAGGAATCCAGATTTCACAAGAGAACCAAGCACATCAAGAGACGCTTCAATTCCATCCGGGATCTAGTCCAGGTGGGAGACATAGAGATTTGCAAGATACATACGGATCTGAATGTTGCAGACCCGTTGACTAAGCCTCTTCCACGAGCAAAACATGATCAGCACCAAGGCTCCATGGGTGTTAGAATCATTACTGTGTAATCTAGATTATTGACTCTAGTGCAAGTGGGAGACTGAAGGAAATATGCCCTAGAGGCAATAATAAAGTTATTATTTATTTCCTTATATCATGATAAATGTTTATTATTCATGCTAGAATTGTATTAGCCAGAAACATAATACATGTGTGAATACATAGACAAACAAAGTGTCACTAGTATGCCTCTACTTGACTAGCTCGTTAATCAAAGATGGTTATGTTTCCTAACCATGAACAATGAGTTGTTATTTGATTAACGGGATCACATCATTAAGTGAATGATCTGATTGACATGACCCATTCCATTAGCTTAGCACCCGATCGTTTAGTATGTTGCTATTGCTTTCTTCATGACTTATACATGTTCCTATGACTATGAGATTATGCAACTCCCGTTTGCCGGAGTAACACTTTGTGTGCTACCAAACGTCACAACGTAACTGGGTGATTATAAAGGAGCTCTACAGGTGTCTCCAAAGGTACATGTTGGGTTGGCGTATTTCGAGATTAGGATTTGTCACTCCGATTGTCGGAGAGGTATCTCTGGGCCCTCTCGGTAATGCACATCACTTAAGCCTTGCAAGCATTGCAACTAATGCGTTAGTTGCGGGATGATGTATTACAGAACGAGTAAAGAGACTTGCCGGTAACAAGATTGAACTAGGTATTGAGATACCGACGATCGAATCTCGGGTAAGTAACATACCGATGACAAAGGGAACAGCGTATGTTGTTATGCGGTCTGACCGATAAAGATCTTCGTAGAATATGTAGGAGCCAATATGAGCATCCAGGTTCCGCTATTGGTTATTGACCGGAGACATGTCTCGGTCATGTCTACATTGTTCTCGAACCCGTAGGGTCCGCACGCTTAAGGTTATGATGACAGTTATATTATGAGTTTATGCATTTTGATGTACCGAAGGTTGTTCGGAGCCCCGGATGTGATCACGGACATGACGAGGAGTCTCGAAATGGTCGAGACATAAAGATTTATATATTGGAAGCCTATGTTTGGATATCGGAAGTGTTCCAGGTGAAATCAGGATTTTACCGGAGTACCGGGAGGTTACCGGACCCCCCCCCCCGGGAGCTATATGGGCCATAGTGGGCCTTAGTGGAAAAGAGAAGGGGCAGCCCAAGATGGGCCGCGCGCCCCTCCCCTCCCTTGGTCCGAATAGGACAAGGAGAGGGGGCCGGGCCCCCTCTCTCTTTTCCCCCCTCCGCGAATCCTATTCCAACTAGGATTGGGGGGGATCCTACTCCCAGAGGGAGTAGGACTCTCCTGGCGCGCCTCTCCTAGGCCGGCCACCCCCCTTTAGTCCTTTATATACTGAGGCAGGGGCACCCCAGAGAGACACAAGTTCATCCACGTGATCTTATTCTTAGCCGTGTGTGGCGCCCCCTTCCACCATAGTCCTCGATAATATTGTAGCGGTGCTTAGGCGAAGCCCTGCGACAGTAGTACATCAAGATCGTCACCACGCCGTCGTGATGACGGAACTCTTCCCCGACACTCTGCTGGATCGGAGTCCGGGATCGTCATCGAGCTGAACGTGTGCTAGAACTCGGAGGTGCCGTAGTTTCGGTGCTTGATCGGTCGGGCCGTGGAGACGTACGACTACATCAACCAAACGCTTCCGTTGTCGATCTACAAGGTATGTAGATCACACTCTCCCCTCGTTGCTATGCATTAATATGATCTTGCGTGTGCGTAGGAAAATTTTGAAATTACTACGTTCCCTAACAAGGCAAGGGTAAGAAGAACTTCAAGAAGGACGGCAAGTGGGTTGCCGCGCCCGGTAAGCAAGCTGCCGCGAAGAAGCCAAAGAATGGACCCAAGCCCGACACTGAGTGTTTTTATTGCAAGGGAAGTGGTCACTGGAAGCGGAACTGCCCCAAATACTTAGGGGACAAGAAGGCCGGCAACACTAAAGGTATATGTGATATACATGTAATTGATGTGTACCTTACCAGTACTCATATTAGCTCCTGGGTATTTGATACCGGTGCGGTAGCTCACATTTGTAACTCAAAGCAGGAGCTGCGGAACAAGCGGAGACTGGCGAAGGACGAGGTGACGATGCGCGTCGGGAATGGTTCCAAGGTCGATGTGATCGCTGTCGGCACGCTACCTCTACATTTACCTACGGGATTAGTTTTGAACCTCAATAATTGTTATTTAGTGTCAGCTTTGGGCATGAACATTGTATCAGGATCTCGTTTAATTTGAGATGGCTACTCATTTAAATCCGAGAATAATTGTTGTTCTATTTATATGAGAGATATGTTTTATGGTCATGCCCCACTGGTGAATGGTTTATTCTTAATGAATCTCGAGCGTAATGTTACACATATTCATAGAGTGAATACCAAAAGATGTAAGGTTGATAATGGTAGTCCCACATACTTGTGGCACTGCCGCCTTGGTCACATAGGTGTCAAACGCATGAAGAAGCTCCATGCAGATGGACTTTTGGAGTCTCTTGATTATGAATCATTTGACACGTGCGAACCATGCCTCATGGGTAAAATGACCAAGACTCTATTCTCAGGAACAATGGAGCGAGCAACCAACTTATTGGAAATCATACATACTGATGTGTGCGGTCCAATGAGTGTTGAGGCTCGCGGTGGCTATCGTTATGTTCTCACTCTCACTGATGACTTGAGTAGATACGGGTATGTCTACTTAATGAAACACAAGTCTGAGACCTTTGAAAAGTTCAAGGAATTTCAGAGTGAGGTTGAGAATCAACGTGACAGGAAAATCAAGTTCTTGCGATCAGATCGTGGGGGAGAATACTTGAGTCACGAATTTGGCACGCACTTAAGGAAATGTGGAATAGTTTCACAACTCACGCCGCCTGGAACACCTCAGCGTAATGGTGTGTCCGAACGTCGTAATCGCACTCTATTGGATATGGTGCGATCTATGATGTCTCTTACCGATCTACCGCTGTCATTTTGGGGCTATGCTTTAGAGACTGCCGCATTCACTTTAAATAGGGCTCCGTCGAAATCCGTTGAGACGACACCGTATGAATTATGGTTTGGGAAGAAACCTAAGCTGTCGTTTCTAAAAGTTTGGGGATGCGATGCTTATGTCAAGAAACTTCAACCTGAAAAGCTCGAACCCAAGTCGAAAAAATGCGTCTTCATAGGATACCCTAAAGAAACTATTGGGTATACCTTCTACCTCAGATCCGAAGGCAAGATCTTTGTTGCTAAGAATGGATCATTTCTAGAGAAAGAGTTTCTCTCGAAAGAAGTAAGTGGGAGGAAAGTAGAACTTGATGAAGTATTACCTCTTGAACTGGAAAGTGGCGCAACTCAGGAAAATGTTCCTGAGGTGCCTGCACCGACTAGAGAGGAAGTTAATGATGATGATCATGAAACTTCAGAACAAGTTGCTACTGAACTTCATAGGTCCACAAGGACACGTTCCGCGCCAGAGTGGTAGAGCAACCCTGTCTTGGAAATCATGTTGTTAGACAACGGTGAACCTTCAAACTATGAGGAAGCGATGGCGGGCCTAGATTCCGACAAATGGCTAGAAGCCATGAAATCCGAGATAGGATCCATGTATGAAAACGAAGTATGGACTTTGACTGACTTGCCCGATGATCGGCGATCCATAGAAAATAAATGGATCTTTAAAAAGAAGGCAGGCGCAGATGGTAATGTGACCATCTACAAGGCTCGACTCGTCGCTAAGGGTTATCAACAAGTTCAAGGGGTTGACTACGATGAGACTTTCTCACCCGTAGCGAAGCTGAAGTCCGTCCGAATCATGTTAGCAATTGCTGCATTCTATGATTATGAGATATGGCAAATGGACGTCAGAACGGCATTCCTTAACAACTTTCTTAAGGAAGAATTGTATATGATGCAGCCGGAAGGTTTTGTCGATCCTAAGAATGCTAACAAGGTGTGCAAGCTCCAACGCTCAATCTGTGGGCTGGTGCAAGCATCTCGGAGTTGGAACATTCGATTTGATGAGATGATCAAAGCGTTTGGGTTTACACAGACTTATGGAGAAGCCTGTGTTTACAAGAAAGTGAGTGGGAGCTCCGTAGCATTTCTCATATTATATGTGGATGACATACTGTTGATGGGAAATGATATAGAATTCTTGGAAAGCATAAAGGCCTACTTGAACAAGTGTTTTTCAATGAAGGACCTTGGAGAAGCTGCTTATATATTAGGCATCAAAATCTATAGAGATAGATCGAGACGCCTCATTGGTCTTTCACAAAGTACGTACCTTGACAAGATATTGAAGAAGTTCAATATGGATCAGTCCAAGAAGGGGTTCTTGCCTGTATTGCAAGGTGTGCAATTGAGCACGGCTCAATGCCCGACCACGGCAGAAGATAGAGAAAAGATGAGTGTCGTCCCCTATGCCTCGGCCATAGGGTCTATTATGCATGCCATGATGTGTACCAGACCTGATGTAAACCTTGCCGTAAGTTTGGTAGGAAGGTACCAAAGTAATCCCGGCATGGAACACTGGACAGCGGTCAAGAATATCCTGAAGTACCTGAAGAGGACTAAGGATATGTTTCTCGTTTATGAAGGTGACGAAGAGCTCGTCATAAAGGGTTACGTCGATGCTAGCTTCGACACAGATCTGGATGACTCTAAGTCACAAACCGGATACGTGTATATTTTGAATGGTGGGGCAGTAAGCTGGTGCAGTTGCAAGCAAAGCGTTGTGGCGGGATCTACATGTGAAGCAGAGTACATGGCAGTCTCGGAGGCAGCACAAGAAGCAATCTGGGTGAAGGAGTTCATTACCGACCTAGGAGTCATTCCCAATGCGTCGGGCCCGATGACTCTCTTTTGTGACAACACTGGAGCTATTGCCCTTGCCAAGGAGCCCAGGTTTCACAGGAAGACCAGGCATATCAAGCGTCGCTTCAACTCCATTCGTGAAAGTGTTCAAAATGGAGACACAGATATTTGTAAAGTACATACGGACCTGAATGTAGCAGATCCGTTGACTAAACCTCTCCCTAGAGCAAAACATGATAAACACCAGAACTCTATGGGTGTTCGATTCATCACAATGTAACTAGATTATTGACTCTAGTGCAAGTGGGAGACTGTTGGAAATATGCCCTAGAGGCAATAATAAAATGGTTATTATTATATTTCCTTGTTCATGATAATTGTCTATTGTTCATGCTATAATTGTGTTATCCAGAAATCGTGATACATGTGTGAATACATAGACCACAACACGTCCCTAGTGAGCCTCTAGTTGACTAGCTCGTTGATCAAAAGATAGTCATGGTTTCCTGACTATGGACATTAGATGTCATTGATAACGGGACCACATCATTAGGAGAATGATGTGATGGACAAGACCCAATCCTAAGCATAGCTCAAAGATCGTGTAGTTCGTTTGCTAGAGCTTTTCCGAATGTCAAGTATCATTTCCTTAGACCATGAGATTGTGCAACTCCCGGATACCGTAGGAGTGCTTTGGGTGTGCCAAACGTCACAATGTAACTGGGTGACTATGAAGGTGCACTACGGGTATCTCCGAAAGTGTCTGTTGGGTTGGCACGAATCGAGACTGGGATTTGTCACTCCGTATGACGGAGAGGTATCTCTGGGCCCACTCGGTAATGCATCATCATAATGAGCTCAGTGTGACCAAGTGGTTGATCACGGGATCATGCATTACGGTGCGAGTAAAGTGACTTGCCGGTAACGGGATTGAACGAGGTATTGGGATACCGACGATCGAGTCTCGGGCGAGTAACGTACCGATTGACAAAGGGAATTGTATACGGGATTGATTGAATCCTCGACATCATGGTTCATCCGATGAGATCATCGAGGAGCATGTGGGATCCAACATGGGTATCCAGATCCCGCTGTTGGTTATTGACCGGAGAGTCGCCTCGGTCATGTCTGTGTGTCTCCCGAACCCATAGGGTCTACACACTTAAGGTTCGGTGACGCTAGGGTTGTTGAGATATTAGTATGCGGTAACCCGAAAGTTGTTCGGAGTCCCAGATGAGATCCCGGACGTCATGAGGAGTTCCGGAATGGTCCGGAGGTGAAGAATTGTATATAGGAAGTCCAGTTTCGGCCACCGGGAAAGTTTCGGGGGTCACCTGTATTGTACCGGGACCACCGGAAGGGTCCCGGGGGTCCACCGGGTGGGGCCACCTATCCCGGAGGGCCCCATGGGCTGAAGTGGGAGGGGAACCAGCCCCTGATGGGCTGGTGCGCCCCCCTTGGGCCTTCCCCTGCGCCTAGGGTTGGAAACCCTAGGGGTGGGGGCGCCCCACTTGGCTTGGGGGGCAAGCCACCCCCCTTGGCCCCCGCCCCCCATCTAGATGGGATCTAGAGGGACCGGCGCCCCCCTGAACCCCTATATAAAGAGGGGGAGGGAGGGCTGCGCACCCTAGCCCCTGGCACCTCTCTCTCCCTCCCGTAACACCTTTCCCTCTCGCTGAGCTTGGCGAAGCCCTGCCGAGATCACCGCTGCTTCCACCACCACGTCGTCGTGCTGCTGGATCTCCATCAACCTCTCCTTCCCCCTTGCTGGATCAAGAAGGAGGAGACGTCTTCCCCAACCGTACGTGTGTTGAACACGGATGTGCCGTCCGTTCGGCGCTCGGTCATCGGTGATTTGGATCACGACGAGTACGACTCCATCAACCCCGTTCTCTTGAATGCTTCCGCTCACGATCTACAAGGGTATGTAGATGCACTCCCCTTTCCCTCGTTGCTAGATAACTCCATTGATTGATCTTGGTGATGCGTAGAAAATTTTAAATTCTGCTACGTTCCCCAACACTTTTAGTACATCTTCCAGGTGAAGGAGCTCCCCTTCAGTTAATTTTGTTTGTGTAGAAAAAAGATTGTGTCAAAAAATTGAAGGCATCAGTTCAAAAGGGTATAAGGCTGACAGGAAGTGGCCTCAGATCATGAAATTTCCTCTAAGAAAAAATAGCCACAAACAGGTTGAGTTCACCACATGGAATCTGTGAGTTCAAAAGAGAAACAAGCTCATTGTTACAACCGGCGAATGCCATGTCCAAGAAATTGGTTTGTGATACTGATACTGTGGGTTTTCCAAGGCAAAAACTTTAGTTTCCTTCAATTTATAATTATAGTTTAGTTCAATTTCTAATTTTAGTTCAGTTCAATATTCTAATTTTAGTTCAGTTAAATTCTTATTTTAGTCTATATTCTTGTGCTTACATCTAGTCTATATCAAAGTTTTGGTTGTGCCATGCATCACTCTTCAAATCAAACATTTGTTGTTGCTAGATAACAAAAAAGAGTTGTTAAATTTAGTAACAACTTACTGGTGGAGTTGTTTCTACCAAGAAACTCATGGAATTTATACTAGAATGCTACTACAGATTACTGCACACTGACTATCTCACCTTTGCCATATTTGTGCAGACTCTTAGACTTTCACATGCTCTGCCTTCATTCATGTAGATCTGCAACCCAATTGTTGGCTTACTGGTGAGTACCAACCTAAACATAGTTCTTGTGATGAAAAATGCCCTGCAACAGCATAAGATCCATTTCATCATAGTATTGGTGCTAGATACTTTTACACATAGTTCATACTAAACTATAAGTTATCTATGAAGCACTCTGTGCAGGAAATTATCTCATGAGTTGTGTGTAGCATTTGTGCCTGGTGGGTGTTCGTATAAATACCTAGGTGGCCACTGTTGGCTAGTTTTGTGTGCTTCAAATTCTTATCTAAACAAATTATTAGTATGACAGAGGATTTTTTATTTTGCTGAACATCCATGGAAGTTTAGAATACATCAGCAGTCTATGTGCGTCCAGCAGAGGTGATTTTTTCTGCTCACTAATGCAAGCCTTTTTTGTGTGCTACTTAGTAGTTTATATAAATGCTAATGAGATGAATAGCTATAGAAGTTGTTTGTGCTGATAATACACGGCTCATATTTTTCCTAACGGATACTTATGCAGAACACTCGAGCCACAACAGCTCCCAGGCCGTTCACCGTCGGCACCATAGTCCGTTCACCGCCGACACCCAAGGCCGTTCACCGACGCAATGATGAGGTCTGGCCGTCGTCACCCACGACCGCGCTCTCGCATCTCTCCAGCTTCAAGTAGTGTCCTCCTCAGCTGCAGGTCGCGTTCTCCTCCAGCTGCTATGGTGCACATTCAAGGCAGCAAGCACGCCACAGGTCGCAGCGCCGCCGTCGACCACATGTGCGCATGCGTGCGATTGATGCGTGTGTGCTTTAGGTATGCATCTCAATGCTTCCACCCTTCCTCTTCATGTAGCATATTCTAAAAAAATTAGGTGCTTTCAACTAAATAAAAAAATGCGCCACACAAGTTCAGGTATAACTGCTGCAGGATTTCAGAAATCTAAACAACAAAGCTCAAACCAAAAGCTAATGTATGTGTGATGTCCAGTTTCTTCTTTTGGTTCAGTTCAATATCTAAAATCTGTTCAGTTTAATTCGTATGCATCGTCCCGACAACGCATCAGGCAGCCACCGACCTCCTCTGCTTGGGCCACACCACCACCGGCCGGTCCACAATGGTTGCTGACAGCTGTCCAAGTTGAGAGCTGATGGTAGTCCTCTGCATGTGTCAACGACACACTCACGACAATCTCTCTCTCTCTCTCCCACTTTTGTTCTGCTATTAAAATGCGTACATGCCGTCTGCTAATTGAGTAGTTGGGGAGATGTGAAAAAGAACACGCTCTTTAGGTGTTCAGTACAATTTATTATTTTAGTTTAGTTCAAAAAAATCTTATTTTAACCTTGTAATATACATGGTTGGCAAAAAGATGACTATAGTTGTTATAGCAAAAGCAGTACAAACTTTTTAAAAGTTTATTTTTTGAACTTCTCCCAATAAAATACATGAACTTGATTATCTTTTTAACATCACTTACATCAGCTCGTTTGAATTTGTGCATGTGCTTGTAACACAATCAGTTCAGATCTCGAGAAAGCATAAGTTTGTTGACAAATATGTATATTAGTTCAGTTCTATTTTTGCGACTTTGCATGTTATGTTTGCCCACTATGCAAGTGTTCATGTTGCTGCTTCTAGAGAGTCCTAAATTTATAGAGGTTTTTACATTCTTTTTGGTTTTTGCTTTTTGGTTTTCATTTTTTATCTCTTCTTTGTCCCAGAGGGAAGCATCACTGGTTGGGATAGTTCAAAAAATAGAACTAGCAAGTTCTTGGCAAGAGCTTTCGCTGAACAGTTTTATGAACTTGCGCATGACCATGAAGTAGAAGAAAGCATAACATCAGTCCAACTGGTGGACGTGGAGGTGATTTTTGTATCTAAAAAAGCAAAACATCAGTCCGGCTGGTGGACGTGGAGGTGATTTTTGTATCTAAAATCATGTGTGCTTTTCTGTCCAATTGATTGTGTTAAAGGTAGCAAGGAAAAGCTATGAGAGAAGATTTTTTGTTCTAGAAGTGAACTATGTTTTTGTAAAAATTGTGTATGATAGTGAAGCTGTGCATGAGTATGTAATGTCTACAGAAAGGAAAATCATGCGTGTTGATTGATGAAAGTTCAATGTAAAATAGTAGTGCACATGGATATACTTTTTCCGCTCTGGTGTAGCAGTTCAACATGTATTATATTCTCAATGCATAATGAAACGCGGAAAAGGTTCAATATGTGTAGAGAAATTTGAAAACAGTTCAAAGAAAAACATCATGCGAACATGGAGTGAACATGGACAGATGAATGCGTTGCTAAACAGGGCTTCTGAATTTGCATTATCACCATGCTTTTTCCATTCGTATTCAGGTTGCAAAAATGTTCTTGTATGAGTACAAGCTAGTTGATCGATCTATCCACTGGATTCATTCCAGATGCTAGCTTATTCTTGGGAAGTCTTGATTTGAAGGAAAAAATCATGTTGACTAGCTGTTGTTATGCCTCAAAGTAGAGACTTTACCTTACATTTTGATATCTAATGTTGGTTTATAATTCTCTGAATTTATTTATCCATTATGATCTATTACTAGAACATCCTTTACTTGTTTTCTGCCGCGCGCCGTCCCAGCCTCCCTCCGCCGCCGCGCACCGCCATCCCCGCCCTGTGCCGCCACCCCAAGCTCCTCCGCCGTGCGCCGCCACTCCGAGCCCCGCCGCCCTGCGCCTGTCACCCCTCGCCTTGCGCAGCATCCTACCGACCGGACCAGCCGCCGGCCGAATCCAGCCTCACACCTGAGCTTCGTCTTCTTCCTCGCCGAGACACACGACAGCCACCCCAGTTCGGTCGTAGTAAGTACCTCAGCACGAGTTAAAAACGGTGGTCCGTTCGAAATAAAAGAAATGACAGAAATTCAAATTGTAAAAGTTCAAGCAAAAAAAGAAACCCCATGAAAATCCTGCTTAGTAAGTACCTTAGTACAAGTCGTAAAATGAGAGAAGTTCAGAACATCGTTATCAAAAAAATGTTGAGTTAAAAAAAGAAATAAAACAAAACATTTTCTTTTTGAATAAAATACCATTCAGTTCGATGATACAAACCATGCAAGTACAGGGGCGACGATAGAGTAAACTGTTGAAAATTTACGAGCAAAAAAATTACCCAAAAACAGAGCAAAGTCTAGTTAGTGTAAACATACTTAGTACAGACCCATGCAAACATCAGTACAAGTACTTTTTTTTTCCAGAATAATTCAAAATTACTCTAAAAAAATAGCTCAGTACAAACACACACATATATCAGTATGAGTACTCTATTTTTCAGACGGGAAAACAGCATGATCCATCTTGCCATATTCAAAATTACTCTTAAACGATTGTGAATTTGAGAAAACGTCCAATCTCTACTTCTGATGGAGCAGTTGGTAGTCTCCGCCGGTCAATTTTCGTCCCACCTCCCTTGGTTTTTTTTGGTACCTCCTCCCACCTTCCGCTACCCAAGGATCCCCCACTTCCTCCCTCCAGACCGACAAAAAAAAGGCATGCTACAACTAGGCCCGTTGTGAAACGCTACGGTTCAGCGATAGAAAATCGACCTAAAAAAATTTACGACGGTTAACCTACGAAAATTAACCGGTTAAAAAAACAGTAACGAATCTCGTCACCCCGCTCGATCTGGATCACCCCGCTCGATCTGGATCTCGTCGGCGGCGGCTCCTCCCCACGCACCGACGCATCCCCAGAGCCCTCCCCACCTCCTCCCAGAACCGGCGACTTCGCCTCCCGCCGTGGCCCCCTCTCTTCCCCTCCCCTCGTCGCAGATCGAGCGACAACCGCGGTGTGGGCGGGCGACGCCAACGCGCTGCTCCTGCTCGGCCACCCGGGCCCGTCCATCGCCTGCTCGCCTCCCGCAGCGTCTTCTCCGAGCACACAACCGACGGTGGCCGGAGGCTGTACACGCTTGTGCTGTCGTGGCCGCGGCTCCACAAGGCCGTGCGCGACCCAGCCAGCGCCAAGCCCTTCGCGCACGCCCACGCCGGCGTCCCCGCCTAAACCTACTACACCCAGGACCGGGAGGCGAACAGGTGATGCTCGACGACGAACATCTGCTTGAGGACACCTTGCTCGACGATGCTCGTCTCCGCTAGCATCTCCATTGCATGGTGAGCTTCCCCTGTCTCCTCCCTTTAAATTTGGAGTACTGCTTGGGTACAGATTAGGAGTAGGGTTCAGTTTATTTGTATGTGTATGGGTACAGATTATGAGTAGGAGATGTAGTCGTAGGCACAGTTTTAGTAAAATTTCAGTAACTTGAATTATCCTGCTTGAAGTACTTTGAAAATATACTCAAAAAATGTACTGTTTGTACTGCTGATCTTGCAGATAGGGGGAGAGTTCTTGTACTCAGAGTAGCTGTTGATCTGCAGCAACTCTAGAAGTAGGATTTAGGATAATCATAGTTTCAGTTTGCCAAGCAGGGAGTATAATTTAACTGGAAATCAACCAACTATTGCTTTGAACTGGAGTATAATTACTGAAGCGGGTCGAAGTGGGACGATTTGGTTCGGTGGTCAACGACGGCTGCGCGGGATGCAGTATGGTATGGCTTGAGCATCTCGAGGAGGGGCTCTCTCTGCATGGCATCCTCTACGCCAGTACGTTCTCTGATCCGAACCTTCTTCTCTTCGCTCATGCACGCACCAACGCAGCTGACCTGTCGTTGACCAGCGGCGGAGGTGTTCGAGTAGTCTGTCCCGGGGCTGCGCGTGGAGCACGTCGACGTCTCCGTCTTGCCATTGCTCAGCACCGCCCTGCCGGCTGGGGTTCTTATTTGCCATCGAGGCCTTCCGCAACTGGGACCATGGTGCCTGATAGCTTCCTCTCCGGCTGGATCGGCAGTCTATCCACCCAGTAAATTTTTGCTCTTCTCTTAAATTTTCTATGTTTCTTTGTCTGATTCTCAATAAAGAGCTCAAACTCGAGATGAGTTTTTGGTTATGACCTGGCCTATGGGCGCCTCTGCGCTCCAGTCAAGTCTCATGTGTACGTTGATTTAAGTCAGTCTTCACATCATATATATTTGACCTACAGCAATTGGTTGTGTGCTTATATCCACTATTCAAACAATATTATTTTAAAACTTCCTTATTTACAGTTAACTTAGTTTATTGGCTGGCAGGAGGAGTGTAATGTTGAGATCAATGTCGGGATCCGCAGGTACTACTATATATTCAGAGTTCCTGTGGATTTTTTGTTCAGGCAAATGACAGCCTTCTTAAAATTGCATTATGGTGTTGGTGTTTTAGGTTTCTACGGCGTAGCATCAGATTAATATTGCCAAGCCTGAGCTGGCGGTTCATATGGAAGATCCCATGGGCCAGCAGCTGGAGCCTGGAAGCAGATGTTAATGCTCCATAGCAGAGAGTTTAGGTTTACAGCAAGCAGCGACTACCAATTTTTCCATGGTTAGTGTTGATTCCTAATGATATGTGGTTTATAACATTGATGACAACATCTAGGCTATCTCAAATTTACCATCAGATTAGTGATCTTTATGCATGATTGGTTTAAATTATTATTTTCATCCTAGCTCTTGTGTTTACAGTAGGATATAAACGGAAATTGTAATGGAGATGGTTGCCATCAGTTCCATTTTGTTGCACATCACAAGCCTTGCCACTCAGATCGTCGCTGTGGCCAGATCCGGCCGGGGGAGCCGCCATAGAGCCGACACCTCGGCGGCGCAGCAGCAGCCCGACAGAAGGTGGGTGCTCGAGCTCATCCAGCAGCTCGTCATCGACCAGGAGGCCTCTACCTCGACTGCAACCGTCCGTGGATCTCTATTGCAAGCACCTTGTATCTACTGATGTTCTTCCGCCCATCTAAATTCCACATGTTTTTTTTGACGGGATCTAAATTCCACATGTTGTTATATGAGTGGTACAGCTGCATGGATTGGCGATATGAGTATTTGTACAAACCGCCGAGGACCTCAAGTTCACATGGTTCGTGCTTCTTTACGTACGAACTCTACATATGACAACCAGCAGATCAATTGGTGCCATCTCCGATTTCACTGGATGCATGTATTTAACATACTACTTTTTTTAGTAGGCATCAAACTTGGTTCAGGTAGCTTTTTTTGTGAAAGAAAGTTATGTTTCTAAAGATCTGTACTCTGAATCCTAGATCTCATACTTGCTTTTTTTTGGCATAATAGTTTCAGGCCTGATGAGTATCAAGCAGATTGGGTTCTCCAAGGAATGCCAATACGAACTCACTTTTTGCAACACACATGCTCATCCAATTGGGCAGTCAGCTGGGAGGTAGACAATACCTTTTTCCTCTTTCACAAATAAAATATTTTGATACTCAAGATTGGATATCAAGGCATTATTTTATATCAATTTCTTGAGCCAAGGTCATGGAAGGAACTATTTTTTCTCTTGTTGCAACACACAGGCTCAAGGGTACAGGTGCATGAACCCCTACTTATATATAGGCATTTTCACGTGTGTGTTGGAGCTTTGTCTGATCGTATACACTGATTAGTGCATGGGTCCTGTTGATTGAGGATGCTTTGATGGGTAGGGGATTCCATGAAAGAGCTGGTGTGGATTAATATCCTTTGGGTTTCTACATGGCGTGGCCCTGACATTTATCAGGCACTAGAATAAATCTGAATTGTGTGTAGCGGTTGTCCATCTACTTAGTTATTGTAGGCATTATGTTTCACATAAATATAGATATATTTGAATCATGAGTAACTACATGTCCACTCTTCGTCCAAAGTTTTTGCTTCTACAATATGATTGGACTATTTAGTTCGCATCCTTCTCCCTTTGCAGATTCTAATGCATTTTGAAATTGTTCATGTGCTTCATTTTTGCACTCTTGCTACTCTCTGGAGAAATTATTTGCTCTACCTAAAGCATGGCTCCTATGTTGGTATTCATGGCCAATCTAGCTATTTTATGATTAGTAAATTGTTTGCACTAATGTACTACCTGCTTACTCTTGGGAGTGTGGATGACTATGATTTTCTTTATGCTTATTATGTGCAAGCATAGTGTTCTTTGCACAAGCATGATGATGATCGAATAAATTATAGTTCTCTGAATGCATCCTTTTGTCATTAGGTGATGTTTTAGGAAAAGATCCTTGTGTGTTGTTGAATTGTTTACAAGAAAACAACTATTCGGGAGTACATAGAGATAGAGTGCTTTTTATTAGTAGAAGCAAGATAGAGTTGATGTCGATTAGACTTAACCATGTTTCTTCAAATTTAATGGTTTGTCATATGAAAACTATTGAACTAAAAATAATCTAGCGAGCAATAATAAAATGAAGAATAAGGCATCCTATCCCAGAATCCTATGAGTGAATAGTAGCCCAATACAGTGGCGAAATAAAAATGCTTTGTTTGGATACCAGGCAAAAAAATAGTTCACATAGAGAGACTTTATTAGTTGCAGAGTAACAACACTACCACATACAAGGGTGTAATTAAAGAGACTAACTCATCAACTGGAGTGAGATACTTATTGCTCTATTTGTAGTGAAGATGGCCCCTTTTGGAGTGAGGCGCAGCTATAGTTGCTCTATGTTGTGAGAATACCCAAGCCCTCAAATGCCGAGAGGCTTCTCTGGTTATGGGTTGCACATTCAAAAAGCAAGATTGTAAGTTAATGATTCGCCGAGTTGTTTCTCTGCTAACTGTTTTCTGTTAATGGCTGAAACCTTGTGCTGATCCCTTTTTTCTGCTTGTTCTAATTAGAGTACACCGGCTAGATATGGTTCTCAAGTATGCATCAATACAAATTATTCCAAACATTGTTGCACTATGCTGCATGTAGCTTTTGGTGCGATATAACATTTTCTCTATCTTCTTACATTGTCTACTTAATTTCTTAGACAACTAGCTCGAAATTTGGATATGGTAATATGTGCCTTCAAGTTTCTAAGGTTCCTGGAGAGTTTAACCACTTCATACATCTCCCTTTTAGAAACTTGTACTTAGTAGGTCATTTGTCGTATGATATATCAGATTTATTTGTTTGATGAATATTGATAGTCAATCGATTTTTATATAAACGTGTAATAAGTAGTGACTGCTGCAAAGTTTACTTGGTCTTCTATTTTTATATTTCAGAAGACTGTCCTAGGGATGTTAGGTTTATATTTTAATTGCTGGTTATTTCATTACTGGAGCACCCAAAGTGGTTATTTCATCCGTATATAAAGCCCCAATTAGGCCTTGTTGCTTGAGATGGTGGTTAAGGCGACATGACAGCTGTCAAGGAGGAGAGGAGAGAATATTAGTTTGTCTCTATATGAATGCAAACCATATGTCAACATGATCGACATACATTTCTGAATTTAAACGATTGTTTAATCACTATTTTCCGTTAGTCCATTGGCAACACACAAACATTCAACTAACCATTGTTGCTGTGCTTCTTGTTGACAGTTCGGGGTTAGAAGGGAGAAGTTAGATTGATTTTCTGCGTGCGTGTGCAAGCTCGGTTTAACCTATGAGGCTCACTGGTATAGTTATTTTTTGAATATGCAATCTGAATAAACATAGGTAAAACATTATGGTGGAATCTTGCGACAGGGGCAGAAGTTAGAATCTTGAGACAATGCTATAACTCCTTGTCCTTGGTAGTTTGGACTTTGTAATAATTATCCTAGATAGATGCTAGAATGGTAGTAATACCCAGTAAACCCATATTTAGCAATGGCCATGCATGTCTTTTAGAAACAATCATCCTTTTAATATTAGGTAGAGATATCTAAACAGACTTGATGTTTTTCTATTAAAGTTTGTTTTATGTAGATACTGAAATTAGCAACGCCAAACTTTTAATCTGGAAATATCACTTATTCACTTTAGAGTACCTTGGTCTATAAATGTGTTGCGCTGCTGTATTTTAAAGACGCGGTTTGTATTGGAAAAGATTGCATTAAAGATGGTGTCGATACTGACGACGGGCTGCCTTGCACGGCAAGGGATGGGGGTACAAGGATTGGCCTGCGGTGCCGCACCTTGTTGTTCCCTGCCAGTGGCGGGCGAGCTGCGGGGGCGCAAGGCGTGGCATCTGCAGTGCCACTCCTGGGGCATGCCTCTCCGGTGACATTGCCAGTGTACACAACATACCTTATTGCATGGGGATTTCATCTCTGAAGTAAATATTACGTTAGAACTGAATATTACGTCCGAAGACTGAAACATCCAGAAAGCTTATTGAGACTATTCATTTATGGTGTTTCACTACTACACGAGGGAGGTAATTGTCTTTTATGTGCTTCCTTTTCCATTTCAATGCACCGTTGTGTTATTTTGGTTGAAAAATTAAAGTTACTACATATTTTCATGGTTTATGAAAAGTAGCTGAGATCCGTTGTTTTTTTCCTACTTAGTGAGGAAATTCCGGTGAAGCTAAAGTTGGTGGTGTTCATCTTTTTTTTTTCTCTACAATTTAGTACTCTTGACATCGTTGCTAAAATTTATCATTTCAAAAGATCAGTGTAGTAGTGCAGGCTAACAAAACCGTATTTTCTACAAACCTGAGGTAGACAAACATAACAACTGATGAAAGAAGAACATACTTGTACCTTGTTGCCCGCTGACTATAAACAGAAGAACATTGAAACACTCGTTACTGCATTATATTTTTTAATTGCAATAGTATTTTGATAATGCATGAAGAATATGCTGAGTGTTTCTTCATTTAGTTTCATGTGCCAATTAGGCATGGACAACGATGGCCACGATCCCATTATCGCCAGCTCACGGGAGGGAGACACACATCTCATCCAGTGGAAAAGCACGCTCCGAAAAATCCCTAACCCTCCATGGAGCCATTGTCAAGGTTACGAGATCAACGCCACCCACCACCACCACCGAGTTGTAGATGGCGTGTCGTGGTGCTCCCTGGCTCTTCCCGCCTCTTGAGAGACCACATGGGTTTCTGGCGCAATTTTTGGCCAAGGCTGGAAGCCAATAACACTTCTTAATTTTGATCATGGATGTCATATTGTGGTCGGCGGTGTGTGGTGCGGTGCAGTTCTTGCCTGGCGTATAACAACTAGATCGGCAGCGCGCCTTGGCGCAAGGTGCCGGTTTCAACGATGTAATGGTGAAGTTAGTAGAAAGCCAGGCTTATCATATGTATTCAATCAGGATAAAAAAATAATAAAAAAGAAATATTCAAGTGTAATCGGAGCAAGACAACATCAATGGATACCAAAACTACAGTACAACACATCTCCATAGCCACCAGAACGATAGTACAACACATTTGAAGAATGGAATGTTCATATACAGGGTAAATTAAAGGATGCAATGTTCATACACGGTAGATATTGGTCGTTGGAGGACTGAACACCGGTAATGGGCATGCACGGTGGACAGGTCCGTTCGTCTTGAACAGCAGTGTCAGAGAGAACGATGACACTCATTGTGTTCTCATTGAGCCCGAGTCTCAGATGGCCTTGTGAAGCCCAAGATGCTCTAACAGGAGATCAATCATCATTCTAACTGGGATCCTTACAATGCTTGTCTTGGCCTGTGTCATAGGAAATTTCAGAATGGTTATATAATTTTCCAGATTACTAAAGTTGACAGCAGTTGGTTTTATACCATGAAAACAAAGGTCTGGGTAACTAAAGGACATCAATCTTTGTTGTGCAAGAGTTTTATTAGATTCTTACTGTCCTGGTCGACAATTGAGACATAGTAATTGAAAAAAAAAATCAAATGCTACCATGAATCATAAGATAAACCAGCAGAAAATCTAAAGCCTAAACATCGGACAAAGTCACACACACGAGCAGATCGCTTCAAGTATTGTACAAAGAACAATGGCCTAGGAAACCAATCCACAATCCAGCGAGTTTGCTACAAAGAAAATCCTAAGGACAATCTGTACACACTCATACGCAAGCATCAATTCTGGTGTTTCCAACTTTAATGATAGGCTAATCGAAACGAGAGGCCAAGTCGTCTTGGATAATCATTTTGAAAAGTCTAATTAGACAATGTTAAGTGCAAGAGAGGCAAGGTGACTAATTCAACAATGCGCCAGGAACAGCCAGAAAAAGACGATTGCACCCACATGTCCATTGTAGTTCTTGTAGTCCTTGTTTGTTTTGCATCAGGCAGACCAATGTTACCAAGAATGGCATTAACGATAGAGTTTGGGCTGACCATCTCTTCAGTTAATGAGACACCAAACGATTCAATAGGTATAATATATTTGGAAACAGAATGTGTCAGGCCAGGCTCAAAAACAAGAATGAGACGACAAGTAAGAAAACAACGGTGGCACAAGTTAATATGTGAATAGGTGGCCTTTAGATCGTTTAATAGATTCATTATGTGAGTATACATACTAACTAAAAATCAATACCACAACTAAATTATAATCAATAGATTTGGAGTATTCTTTCTGAAAAGGGCAGCATTTTTATACACAGCCCGAATAACAGTAAGATCACTCACGTGAACCCTAGATCGATACTACTGAAGTACATAATTTATAAGCGACCAACAGCTCGTGTTTACCTTGTTCATTGGTGGCACCGTGGACTGCGTTTTCCATGTTCCTGTCGCCGGCATGGTGGACAGGAGTTCCCTCCATGCACTGATTGGTATTGAGTAGTCAGTTGCTTTCAGATCACAAAGAACTACATCAAACAAAGATCAATTTACCTAAAGGATGCATGTCCTGCATACAATAAAATTGTATATTAGACAATGCTAAGAGCTAGAAATATTGATTGGTGCAAGTTTGAAGAGAACAAATCTAAATTACATCGTACTTGAATCTTAGCAAAGCAAATGGTCAAATAATATATGTATGAGTGGTAGAAGAACAGCAATGGCCCAAAGCAGATACGCGGAACAACAATCAGGATCCAGGAAGTCCAAGGCAAGGCCTCTAAAAAGAATCTGCTCCACACAAGAAGAAACCAAAGGCATTTTTACAGCAACGTAGCCAGTCCTGCCAAATAGTACATGAATTAAACAAGGAAATGAGCTTACCCAGTAGGAGCATGACTGGCACGACCACCGGCAGTAGAGGCGAATGACAGAATCGTCCGTGGAAGGAAAAATCGAGCATGGCAAGTAACCTGCAGTGCAAACCATGCGTCAAATATAAAGCTGCAACCTAATTTTCCGCCACACACCAATATGAGTCTCAATCTAAAAAAGTAGAGCCAGACCAGGCCAAGACACTAATAGGAATCTCAATATAAGGGTACAATGACCAGGCCAAGAAAATAAAAAGTGTCATCAGTAAAGTAGTTGACAATAAACTATAAGCTCTAATCATAGAACTATTGTTGCAGGTCAAAACAACTGAAGTGATCCTAGAACAACCTATGTCAAGCATAACTCCAACACCGTGTTCACTTCCCGGACTCCGCCGAGAAGAGACCATCACGGTTACACACGCGGTTGATGTATCTTAATTAAGGTCAATTTTAGGTTTTCTACAACCGGACATTAACAAATTCCCATCTGCCCATAACCGCGGGCACGGCTTTCGAAAATTCAAATCCCTGCAGGGGTGTCCCAACTTAGCCCATCACAAGCTCTCACGGTCAACGAAGGATATTCCTTCTAGCGGGAAGACCCGATCAGGCTAGGAATCCCGGTTACAAGACATCCTCGACAATGGTAAAACAAGTCCAGCAACATCGCCCGAATGTGCCGGCAAATCCCGATAGGAGCTGCACATATCTCGTTCTCAGGGCACACTCAGATGAGCAGTCCGTACAACTAAAACCAGCTCTCGAGTTTTCCCGAGGTGGCGCTGCAAGGGGCTCTAGTTTGGACCAACACTCAGAGGAGCACTGGCCCGGGGGGGTTAGAATAATGATGACCCTTGAGTCTGCAGAACCCAAGGGAAAGAAAAGGCTAGGTGGCAAATGGTAAAACCAAGGTTGGGCATTGCCGAGGAGTTTTATTCAAGGCGAACTGTCAAGGGGTTCCCATTATAACCCAACCGCACAAGGAACGCAAAATCCGGGAACATAACATCGATATGACGGAAACTAGGGCGGCAAGAGTGGAACAAAACACCAGGCATAAGGCCGAGCCTTCCACCCTTTACCAAGTATATAGATGCATTAATTAAATAAGAGATATTGTGATATCCCAAACAAATAATCATGTTCCAACAAGGAACAACATAGCCATGTTCCAACAAGGAACAAACTTCAATCTTCACCTGCAACTAACAACGCT
The DNA here is from genome assembly GCF_056163025.1 of Triticum urartu. Lineage (NCBI taxonomy): Eukaryota > Viridiplantae > Streptophyta > Magnoliopsida > Poales > Poaceae > Triticum > Triticum urartu. Next base: position 59,933,581 of record NC_141877.1, on the reverse strand, counting down.
ATAAGAGGGGCTGAGCAAAGCGGTAACATAGCCAAACAACGGTTTGCTAGGACAAGGTGGGTTAGAGGCTTGGTTCAATAATATGGGAGGCATGATAAGCAAGTGGTAGGTATCGTAGCATAGGCATAGCAAAAGAGCGAGCAACTAGCAAGCAAATATAGAAGTGATTTCGAGGGTATGGTCATCTTGCCTGAAAAGTTATCAGAGTTGACTGGATCCTCGAAAGCAAACTCAACGGGCTCCTCGTTAGCGAACTCGTCTCCCGGCTCTATCCAAACAAGCAAACGGAACACAATCAACCACGTGCAAACTCAAACAACATGATGCAAACATGGTATGCCATGCGGGATGCGATGTGTGATGCATATGCAAGACTTGACAAGGAATGGATGAACCTGGCCTCAACTTGGAAATCCAAGTGTGCCACTGGAAAGGTGAGGTGATTTCGGTTGAAATCGATATAAAGAACACCGAAATTGGAGACACGGTTTGGAAATGGCAAGCAAAACAAATATGGCACCGGTCTGCGATATACAGCAAGTAGCCATCTAAATGCAACAAGACAAACATTCTACAACACTCAAACACGGCAACAAAGTACATGGCAGGGATCCACTCATGAAGCTTAACAAAATATGAACACTGAGCTACGGCCAATTCATCCGTTAACAGGTTCAAACAAGCATGGCAAAAGCGCAATTGGTAAACAGATTTCAGACTTAGTGAAATTAACACTTGTCTGGAATTTCAGATCAGGTAGCACACTTTGGAGCAATAAAACTATATGCTACAGGAACTTAACATGGCAAAGCAAGGCATGGCATGAAGCTACTCCAAGATCTTAACAAAAGTCCCTTAGTGACCTTGAGCCAAAAGGGATCAGAAAATACAATTGCAAGCATGTGAACATGACAAAATCATAATCAGATCTCAGACTTAGAGAAAAACTGGAGCATGCAAATCAGATATCAAGTAGACATGTTTACGAGCTCGATGCACTCACTACAGAGCAAGGCATGACAAACTAAGCATACACCCATCAAGAATACATGGCATAGAAACTAGACATGGCAAGAACAACAACATAGCATGCACGGATCAACTACAACATCCTCGGCAAAATCGCTAATAAGTAGACAATCTGCCCAGATTCACGAAATAGCAAAAGTAGAGCTCGATTGACTCTAGCTAGGGTGCTCCATAATTGCAAACAAAGGCATGGATGGATAGAGCACTACAAGATTAACAAAACATCCTTACTGATCATCTTCAAAAGAGGCACGGATCACTAGGAAACAACATGAACATATTAAAGGAAATATGCCCTAGAGGCAATAATAAAGTTATTATTTATTTCCTTATATCATGATAAAAGTTTATTATTCATGCTAGAATTGTATTAACCGAAAACATAATACATGTGTGAATACATAGACAAACAAAGTGTCACTAGTATGCCTCTACTTGACTAGCTCGTTAATCAAAGATGGTTATGTTTCCTAACCATGAACAAAGAGTTGTCATTTGATTAACGGGATCACATCATTAGTTGAATGATCTAATTGACATGACCCATTCCATTAGCTTAGCACCCGATCGTTTAGTATGTTGCTATTGCTTTCTTCATGACTTATACATGTTCCTATGACTATGAGATTATGCAACTCCCGTTTGCCGGAGGAACACTTTGTGTGCTACCAAACGTCACAACGTAACTGGGTGATTATAAAGGAGCTCCACAGGTGTCTCCAAAGGTACATGTTGGGTTGGCGTATTTCGAGATTAGGATTTGTCACTCCGATTGTCGGAGAGGTATCTCTGGGCCCCCTCGGTAATGCACATCACTGAAGCCTTGCAAGCATTGCAACTAATGAGTTAGTTGCGGGATGATGTATTATGGAACGAGTAAAGAGACTTGCCGGTAACGAGATTGAACTAGGTATTGGATACCGACGATCGAATCTCGGGCAAGTAACATACCGATGACAAAGGGAATAACGTATGTTGTTATGCGGTCTGACCGATAAAGATCTTCGTAGAATATGTAGGAGCCAATATGGGTATCCAGGTCCCGCTATTGGTTATTAACCGGAGACGTGTCTCGGTCATGTCTACATTGTTCTCGAACCGTAGGGTCCGCACGCTTAAGGTTTCGATGACAGTTATATTATGAGTTTATGAGTTTTGATGCACCGAAGGAGTTCGGAGTCCCGGATGAGATCGGGGACATGACGAGGAGTCTCGAAATGGTCGAGACGTAAAGATCGATATATTGGACGACTATATTCGGACATCGGAAAGGTTCCGAGTGATTCGGATATTTTTCGGAGTACCGGGTAGTTACGGGAGAAGCAATGGGCCTTGATGGGCTTTAGTGGGAAGAGGAGAAAGGGCCAAGGGGCTGCTGCGCCCCCCCTCCCCTCTAGTCCGAATTGGACTAGGGAAAAGGGGGCCGGCCACCTTTCCTTCTCCTCCACTTCCTTCTCCCTTCCTCCCCTCTTGGTGGACTCCTACTAGGACTTGGAGTCCTAGTAGGACTCCACATCCTGGCCGCACCAATTGCCTTGGCCGGCCTCCTCCTCCTCCATACTTTATATACTGAGGCAAGGGGCACCCCATGAACACAAGTTGATCTTCGTGATCGTTCCTTAGCCGTGTGCGGTGCCCCCCTCCACCATATTCCACCTCGGTCATATTGTAGCGGTGCTTAGGCGAAGCCCTGCGATGGTAGAACATCAAAATCGTCACCACACCGTCGTGCTGACGGAACTCCACCCCGACGCTTTGCTGGATCGGAGCCCGGGGATCGCCATCGAGATGAACGTGTGCCAAGAACTCGGAGGTGCCGGAGTAACGGTGCTTGGATCGGTCGGATCGTGAAGACGTACGACTACATCAACCGCGTTGTCACAACACTTCCGCTGTCGGTCTACAAGGGTACGTAGATCACACTCTCCCCTCTCGTTGCTATGCATCACCATGATCTTGCGTGTGCGTAGGAATTTTTTTGAAATTACTACGAAACCCAACAGTGGCATCTGAGCCTAGGTTTTTATGGTTTGATGTTATATGCACGAGTAGAACACAAGTGAGTTGTGGGCGATATAAGTCATATTGCTTACCAGCATGTCATACTTTGGTTCGGCGGTATTGTTGGATGAAGCGGCCCGGACCGACATTACGCGTACGCTTACGCGAGACTGGTTCTACCGCCGTGCTTTGCACACAGGTGGCTGGCGGGTGTCAATTTCTCCAACTTTAGTTGAACCGAGTGTGGCTACGCCCGGTCCTTGCGAAGGTTAAAACAACACCAACTTGACAAACTATCGTTGTGGTTTTTGATGCATAGGTAAGAACGGTTCTTGCTAAGCCCGTAGCAGCCACGTAAAACTTGCAACAACAAAGTAGAGGACGTCTAACTTGTTTTTGCAGGGCATGTTGTGATGTGATATGGTCAAGACGTGATGAGATATAAGTTGTTGTATGAGATGATCATGTTTTGTTGAAGTTATCAGCAACTGGCAAAATCCTTATGGTTGTCTCTCTATTGCATAAGATGCAAGCGTCCAATAATTTCTTTACTTTATCGCTATGCGATAGCAATAGTTGCAAGAGCAATTGTTGGCGAGACGACCACGTGACGACACATTGATATAGATCAAGATGATGGAGATCATGGTGTCATGCCGGTGACGATATAGATCATGACAGTACTTTGGAGATGGAGATCAAAGAAGCAAGATGATGATGGCCATATCATGTCACATATTTTGATTGCATATGATGTTTATCTTTTATACATCTTATTTTTGCTTAGTTTGACGGTAGCATTTTAAGATGATCTCTCACTAATTATCAAGAAGTGTTCTCCCTGAGTATGCACCGTTGCGAAAGTTCTTCGTGCTGAGACACCACGTGATGATCGGGTGTGATAGGCTCTACGTTCAAATACAACGGGTGCAAAACAGTTGCACACACGGAATACTCAGGTTATACTTGACAAGCCAAGCATATACAGATATGGCCTCGGAACACGGAGACCGAAAGGTCGAGCGTGAATCATATAGTAGATATGATCAACATAGTGATGTTCACCAATGAAACTGCTCCATTTCACGTGATGATCGGACATGGTTTAGTTGATTTGGATCACGTGATCACTTAGAAGATTAGAGGGATGTCTATCTAAGTGGGAGTTCTTAAGTAATATGATTAATTGAACTTAAATTTATCATGAACTTAGTCCTGGTAGTATTTTGCAAATTATGTTGTAGATCAATAGCTCGCGTTATTGCTTTCATATGTTTATTTTGATATGTTCCTAGAGAAAAATTGTGTTGAAAGATGTTAGTAGCAATGATGCGGATTGGATCCGTGATCTGAGGTTTATCCTCATTGCTGCATAGAGGAATTATGTCCTTGATGCACCGCTAGGTGATAGACCTATTGCAGGAGCAGATGCTGACGTTATGAAAGTTTGGCTAGCTAAATATGATGACTACTTGATAGTTTAGTGCACCATGCTTAACGGCTTAGAATCGGGACTTCAAAGACGTTTTGAACGTCATGGACCATATGAGATGTTCCAGGAGTTGAAGTTAATATTTCAAGCAAATACCCGTGTTGAGAGATATGAAGTCTCCAACAAGTTCTATAGCTAAAAGATGAAGGAGAATCGCTCAACTAGTGAGCATGTGCTCAGATTGTCTGGGTACTACAATCGCTTGAATCAAGTGGGAGTTAATCTTCCAGATAAGATAGTGATTGACAGAATTCTCTAGTCACCATCACCAAGTTAGTAGAACTTCGTGATGAACTATAGTATGCAAGGGATGACGAAAACGAATCCCGAGCTTTTCATGATGATGAAATCGATGAAGGTAGAAATCAAGAAAGAGCATCAAGTGTTGATGGTTGACAAATCACTAGTTTCAAGAAAAGGGCAAAGGGAAGAAGGGGAACTTCAAGAAGAACGGCAAGCAAGTTGCTGCTCAAGTGAAGAAGCCCAAGTCTGGTCCTAAGCCTGAGACTAAGTGCTTCTACTGCAAAGGGACTGGTCACTGGAAGCGGAACTGCCCCAAGTATTTGGCGGATAAGAAGGATGGCAAAGTGAACAAAAGTATATTTGATATACATGTTATTGATGTGTACTTTACTAGTGTTTATAGCAACCCCTCAGTATTTGATACTGGATCAGTTGCTAAGAGTAGTAACTCGAAACAGGAGTTGCAGAATAATCAGAGACTAGTTAAGGGTGAAGTAACGATGTGTGTTGGAAGTAGTTCCAAGATTGATATGATCATCATCGCACACTCCCTATACTTTCGGGATTAGTGTTGAACCTGAATAAGTGTTATTTGGTGTTTGCGTTAAGCATGAATATGATTTGATCATGTTTATTGTAATACGATTATTCATTTAAGTAAGAGAATAAATTGTTCTTCTATTTACATGAATAAAACCTTATATGGTTACACACCCAATGAAAATAGTTCGTTGGATCTCGATCGTAGTGATACACATAATCATAATATTGAAACCAAAAGATGCAAAGTTAATAATGATAGTGCAACTTATTTGTAGCACTGCCGTTTAGGTCATATTGGTGTAAAGCGCATGAAGAAACTCCATGCTGATGGGATTTTGGAATCACTTGATTATGAATCACTTGGTGCTTGCGAACCATGCCTTATGGGCAAGATGACTAAAGACTCCGTTCTCCGGAACAATGGAGCGAGCAACTGACTTATTGGAAATAATACATACTGATGTATGCGATCCGATGAGTGTTGAAGCTCGCGGTGGGTATCGTTATTTTCTGACCTTCACATATGATTTGAGCAGATATGGGTATATCTGCTTGATGAAACAGAAGTCTGAAACATTTGAAAAGTTCAAAGAATTTCAGAGTGAAGTGGAAAATCATCGTGACAAGAAAATAAAAGTTTATGATCGCAGAGGTAAAATATTTGAGTTACGAGTTTGGTCTTCAATTAAAACAATGTGAAATAGTTTCACTACTCACGCCACCTGGAACACCATAGTGTAATGGTGTGTCCGAACGTCATAACCATACTTTATTAGATATAGTGCGATCTATGTGTCTCTTACCGATCTACCACTATCGTTTTGGGGTTATGCATTAGAGACAGCTGCATTCACGTTAAAGAGGGCACCATCTAAATCCGTTGAGACGACATCGTGTGAAGTATGGTTTGGCAAGAAACCTAAGCTGTCGTTTCTTAAAATTTGGAGTTGCGATACTTATGTGAAAAAGTTCCATCTCGATAAGCTCAAACTCAAATCGGAGAAATATGTCTTCGTAGGATACCCAAAGGAGACAGTTGGGTACACCTTCTATCATAGATCCGAAGGCAAGACATTCGTTGCTAAGAATGGATCCTTTCTAGAGAAGGAGTTTCTCTCGAAAGAAATGAGTGGGAGGAAAGTAGAACTTGATAAGGTAATTGTACCTTCTCCCTTATTGGAAAGTAGTTCATCACAGAAATCTGTTCCTGTGACTACTACACCAATTAGTGAGGAAGCTAATGATGATGATCATGTAACTTCAGATCAAGTTACTACCGAATCTCGTAGGTAAACCAGAGTGAGATCCACACCAGAGTGGTACGGTAATCTTGTTCTGGAAGTTATGTTACTAGACCATGACGAACCTACGAACTATGAGGAAGCGATGATGAGCCCAGATTCCGCAAAATGGCTTGAGGCCATGAAATCTGAGATGGGATCCATGTATGAGAACAAAGTATGGACTTTGGTTGACTTGCCCGATGATCGGCAAGCCATAGAAAATAAATGGATCTTCAAGAGGAAGACGGACGCTGATAGTAGTGTTACTATCTACAAAGCTAGAATTGTCGCAAAAGGTTTTCGACAAGTTCAAGGTGTTGACTACGATGAGAGTTTCTCACTCGTATCTATGCTTAAATCTGTCCGAATCATGTTAGCAATTGCCGCATTTTATGAAATCTGGCAAATGGATAACAAAATTGCAATCCTTAATGGATTTCTTAAAGAAGAGTTGTATATGATGCAACCAGAAGTTTTTGTCAATCCTAAAGGTGTTAACAAAATGTGCAAACTCTAGCGATCCATCTACGGACTGGTGTAAGCATCTCGGAGTTGGAATATACGCTTTGATAAGTTGATCAAAGCATATAGTTTTATACAGACTTGCGGTGAAGTCTGTATTTACAAGAAAGTGAGTGGGAGCACTACAGCATTTCTGATAAGTATATGTGAATGACATATTGTTGATCGGAAATAATGTAGAATTATTCTGCAAAGCATAAAGGAGTGTTTGAAAAGAGTTTTTCAAAGAAAGACCTCGGTGAAGTTGCTTACATATTGAGCATCAAGATCTATAGAGATAGATCAAGGCGCTTGATAAGTTTTTTCAATAAATACATACCTTGACAAGATTTTGAAGTAGTTCAAAATGGAACAGTCAAAGAAAGAGTTTCTTGCCTATGTTAAAAGGTGTGAAATTGAGTAAGACTCAAAGCCCGACCACGGCAGAAGATAGAAAGAGAATGAATGTCATTCCCTATGCCTTGGTCATAGGTTCTATAAAGTATGCCATGCTGTATACCAGATCTATTGTATGCCCTACCACTGAGTTTGGCAAGGGAGTACGATAGTGATCTAGGAGTAGATCACTGGACAGCGGTCAAAATTATCCTTAGTGGAATAAGGATATGTTTCTCGATTATGGAAGTGAAAAAAGGTTCGTCGTAAAGGGTTACGCCGATGCAAGTTTTGACACTAATCTAGATGACTCTAAGTCTCGGTCTAGATACATATTGAAAGTGGGAGCAATTAGCTAGAGTAGCTCCATGCAGAGCATTGTTGACATAGAAATTTGCAAAATACATGCGGATCTGAATGTGGCAGACCCGTTGACTAAGATTCTCTCACAAGCAAAACATGATCACACCTTAGTACTCTTTGGGTGTTAATCACATAGCGATGTGAACTAGATTACTGAATCTAGTAAACCCTTTGGGTGTTGGTCACATGGCGATGTGAACTGTGGGTGTTAATCACATGATGATGTGAACTATCGATGTTAATCACATGGTGATGTGATCTAGATTATTGACTCTAGTGCAAATGGGAGACTGAAGGAAATATGCCCTAGAGGCAATAATAAAGTTATTATTTATTTCCTTATATCATGATAAAAGTTTATTATTCATGCTAGAATTGTATTAACCGGAAACATAATACATGTGTGAATACATAGATAAACAGAGTGTCACTAGTATGCCTCTACTTGACTAGCTTGTTAATCAAAGATGGTTATGTTTCCTAACCATGAACAAAGAGTTGTCATTTGATTAACGGGATCGCATCATTAGTTGAATGATCTGATTGACATGACCCATTCCATTAGCTTAGCACCTGATCGTTTAGTATGTTCCTATTGCTTTGTTCATGACTTATACATGTTCCTATGACTATGAGATTATGCAACTCCCGTTTGCCGGAGGAACACTTTGTGTGCTACCAAACGTCACAACGTAACTGGGTGATTATAAAGGAGCTCTACAGGTGTCTCCAAAGGTACATGTTGGGTTGGCGTATTTCAAGATTAGGATTTGTCACTCCGATTGTCGGAGAGGTATCTCTGGGCCCCCTCGGTAATGCACATCACTGAAGCCTTGCAAGCATTGCAACTAATGAGTTAGTTGCGGGATGATGTATTACGGAACGAGTAAAGAGACTTTCCGGTAACGAGATTGAACTAGGTATTGGATACCGACGATCGAATCTCGGGTAAGTAACATACCGATGACAAAGGGAACAACGTATGTTGTTATGCGGTCTGACCGATAAAGATCTTCGTAGAATATGTAGGAGCCAATATGGGCATCCAGGTCCCGCTATTGGTTATTGACTGGAGACGTGTCTCGGTCATGCCTACATTGTTCTCGAACCGTAGGGTCCGCACGCTTAAGGTTTCGATGACAGTTATATTATGAGTTTATGAGTTTTGATGTACCGAAGGAGTTCGGAGTCCCGGATGAGATCGGGGACATGACGAGGAGTCTCAAAATGGTCGAGACGTAAAGATCGATATATTGGACGACTATATTCGGACATCGGAAAGGTTCCGAGTGATTCAGGTATTTTTCGGAGTACCGGGTAGTTACGGGAGAAGCAATGGGCCTTGATGGGCTTTAGTGGGAAGAGGAGAAAGGGCCAAGGGGCTGCTGCGCCCCCCTCCCCTCTAGTCCGAATTGGACTAGGGAAAAGGGGGCCGTCCACCTTTCCTTCTCCTCCACTTCCTTCTCCCTTCCTCCCCTCTTGGTGGACTCCTACTAGGACTTGGAGTCCTAGTAGGACTCCACATCCTGGCCGCACCAATTGCCTTGGCCGGCCTCCTCCTCCTCCATCCTTTATATACTGAGGCAAGGGGCACCCCATGAACACAAGTTGATCTTCGTGATCGTTCCTTAGCCGTGTGCGGTGCCCCCCTCCACCATATTCCACCTCAGTCATATTGTAGCGGTGCTTAGGCGAAGCCCTGCGATGGTAGAACATCAAAATCGTCACCACACCGTCGTGCTGACGGAACTCCTCCCCGACGCTTTGCTGGATCAGAGCCCGGGGATCGTCATCGAGCTGAACGTGTGCCAAGAACTCGGAGGTGCCGGAGTAACGGTGCTTGGATCGGTCGGATCGTGAAGACGTACGACTACATCAACCGCGTTGTCACAACGCTTCCGCTGTCGGTCTACAAGGGTACGTAGATCACACTCTCCCCTCTCGTTGCTATGCATCACCATGATCTTGCGTGTGCGTAGGAATTTTTTTGAAATTACTACGAAACCCAACACATATGGCATATTGATAAAGACACATCAAGGACTTAGTGGAATTGCTAAGTCCCTGAAATCAGCATTAACGAATGCACCACTTTGCAAGCTTGTGCTAATCACCACACACATCACAAAAATACATGGATGGCACCTCTGGAAAGATGAAAAAACACATAACAAAACTCATGTAGAGCTCAGGAGCATATCATGCACACAATAATCATGGCAAAAATGACAAATAGCTATTTGGTGCAGCAGATCTGACAATTAACTCAAATAGCACTCTTTCAACAGTATTTCGGGCATCAAGATGAACTCGAATGAAAATGATGCAATGAGATGAAATGATGTGCTTTCTGAGACGAACATTTTGATATGCTACACGCGCAAAACGGAGCTACAGATGCAAAGTTACGACGTGATGAACATGGGCATTTGAAACATGGCAATCTCGGGGACTTGGTAGAAATATCTCACTCCGAGAACAGATCTAGGGTTCGTGCACGCGAACCGAGGCAACTCCGGCGAGCTCGACGCAACTCCGGCGAGGTCGAAGAAGCAGTGGGGAGGCGAGGGGGAGGCAGATCCGGCCTCTCCCGACCGGATCCGACGGCGGTGGGGCGGCTCCGGCCACCGCGGTGGTCGAGGAGGCGCGGCAAGCTCGCGGGGTGTCCGGCGGCAAGCTCCGGCCGGTGAGAAGAAGCGCGGCGGTCGCCGGCGCTGCAAGGGCGGCGGGGCAGCGACTGGTGCTGAGGAGGGAGACGGCGGGGCACGGGGCGCGGTCGCGGGCCTGAGCGGGCCGCGGCGAAGAGGGCGCACCGGCGCGGTGGCTCGGCCAGTCGCGGAGCGACACGTGGCGGCGGACGGCGAATCGGACATGTCCGGCGTGGTGGAAGAAATGTCTGGCGGCGGCGGGGAGAGTTAGGGTAGGGTTTGCACCGCGAATTTCGAAGGGGATCACATATATAAATATATAGGTAGAGGGAGCTAGGAGAGTCCAAATAAGGTGCGGTTTTCGGCCACGCGATCGTGATCGAACGACCGAGATGATGGAGAGAGTTTTGGTGGGTTTTGGGCCAAATTGGAGGGGTGTTGGGCTGCAACACACACGAGGCCTTCTCGGTCCCTCGGTTGACCGTTGGAGCATCAAACGAAGTCCAAATGGTACGAAACTAGACATGCGGTCTACCGGTAGTAAACCAAGGCCGCTTGGCAAGTCTCGGTCCAATCCGTAAATGTTTAACCCCCACACATGAAAAGAGGTAGAAAAGGGACACCGGATGACATAGGAGCGCCGGATTGCAAAACGGACAACGGGGAAAATGCTCGGATGCATGAGACGAACAAGTATGCAAATGAAATTCACATGATGACATGATATGCAATGCATGACACGCAAGCAAAGACAAGGCAACAACAGCGAATAAGCGGAGGACACCTGGCACATCGGTCTCGGGGCGTTACAGGGGGCTACTGAGGGAGTCCTGGACTAAGGGGTTGTAACGCCCTCGATGCGGCTATATCTTCCACGTGTCGAAGCACGACTTAGAGGCATAATCGCATTGAAAGCAATGTCGCAAGTGAGGTAATCTTCACACAACCCATGTAATACATAAGGGAAAAGATACATAGTTGGCTTACAATCGCCACTTCACACAAATACATGAATAAAGCATTACATCAACCAGATACAATCAAGGTCCGACTACGGAACCAATTTAAAAGAAGAACCCCAAATGCGACAAAGGTCCCCGATCGACCCCAACTGGACTCCACTACTGATCAACTAGAACGAAACAACACAAAGGACAAGATCTTCAAAGAGCTCCTCCTTGAGCTTGGTTGCGTCATCTGCACGGACTCATCGGGACCTGCAAGCTGGTTTTGGAAGAATCTGTGAGTCACGGGGACTCAGCAATCTCACACCATCGCGATCAATACTATTTAAGCTTATGGGTAAGGTAAAGGTATGAGGTGGAGCTGCAACAAGCGACTAGCATATATGGTGGCTAACATACGCAAATGAGAGCGAGAAGAGAAGGCAAAGCACGAACGAAGAACTATGATCAAGAAGTGATCCTATAACAACCTACGTCAAGCATTACTCCAACACCGGGTTCACTTCCCGGACTCCGCTGGAAAGAGACCATCACGGTAACACACGCGGTTGATGCATTTTAATTAAGGTCAACTTCAGGTTTTCTACAACCGGACATTAACAAATTCCCATCTGCCCATAACCACGGGCACGGCTTTCGAAAGTTCAAATCCCTGCAGGGGTGTCCCAACTTAGCCCATGACAAGCTCTCATGGTCAACGAAGGATATTCCTTTTAGCGGGAAGACCCGATCAGACTCAGAATCCCGGTTACAAGACATTTTGACAAGGTAAAACTAAACCAGCAACACCGCCTGAATGTGCCGACAAATCCTGATAGGAGCTGCACATATCTCTTTCTCAGGGCACACTCAGATTGTCTTAGGTACGGGTAGGCCAGCCCAGAGTTGCCCCTGGTGGCCACCGGCAGCTGACAGGTTGGACCAACACTCAGAGGAGCATTGGCCCGGGGGGAGGGTTAAAATAAAAATGACCCTTGAGTCTGCAGAACCCAAGGGAAAGAAAAGGGGTAGGTGGCAAATGGTAAAACCAATGTTGGGCATTGCTGGAGTAGTTTTACTCAAGGCGAACTGTCAAGGGGTTCCCATTATTACCCAACCGCGTAAGGAACGCAAAATCCGGGAACATAACACCGATATGACAGAAACTAGGGCGGCAAGAGTGGAACAAAACATCAGGCATAAGGCCGGGCCTTCCACCCTTTACCAAGTATATAGATGCATTAATTAAATAAGATATATTGTGATATCCCAATAAGTAAACATGTTCCAACAAGGAACAAACTTCAATCTTCACCTGCAACTAACAACGCTATAAGAGGGGCTGAGCAAAGCGGTAACATAGCGAAACAACGGTTTGCTAGGACAAGGTGGGTTAGAGGCTTGGTTCAACAATATGGGAGGCATGATAAGCAAGTGGTAGGTATCGCAGCATAGGCATAGCAAAAGAGCGAGCATCTAGCAAGCAAAGATACAAGTGATTTCGAGGGTATGATCATCTTGCCTGAAATCCCGCAAGGAAGAAGAACGAGTCCATGAAGAAGACAAACGGACGTAGACGAACGGGTCCTCACAAACGCGACGTTACCGAATCCAACCCGAAGAAGCAAACACCGGAAAGAAGCACACACCATAGTAAACAACCAACACATGAACATGGTATGATATGCGGGATGCGGTATGCGATGCATATGCATGATTTGACAAGGAATGATTGAACCTGGCCTCAACTTGGAAATCCAAGAGTGCCACTGGAAAGGAGAGGTGATTTCGGTTGAAATCGATATAAAGATCGCCGGAATCGGATGCACGGTTTGGAAATGGCAAGCAAAACAAATATGGCACCGGTCTGCGATATACAGCAAGTAGCCATCTAAATGCAACAAGTTAAACATGCTACGGCACTCAAACATGGCAACAAAATACATGGCAGGGATCCACTCAATAAGCTTAACAAAAGATGAACACTGAGCTACGGCCAATTCATCCTTTAACAGGTTCAAACAAGCATGGCAAAAGTGAAATTGGTAAACAGGTTTCAGACTTGGTGAAATTAACACTTGTTTGGAATTTCAGATCAGGTAGCACACTTTGGAGCAAGAAAATTATATGCTACAGGAACTTAACATGGCAAACTAAAGCATGGCATGGAGCTACTCAAAGAGCTTAACAAAAGTCCCTTAGTGAACTTGAGCCAAAAGGGATCAGAAAATACAATTGCAAGCATGTGAACATGGCAAAAACATAATCCGATTACAGACTTGGTGAAAACTGGAGCATGCAAATTAGATATCAAGTAGGCATGTTTACGAGCTCGATGCACTCACTACAGAGCAAGGCATGATAATCTAAGCATACACCCATTAAGAATACCCATTATATAAGCTAGACATGGCAAGAACAATAACATAGCATGCACGGAACAACTACAACATCCTCGGCAAAATCGCTAACAAGTAGACAATCTGCCCAGATGCACGAAATAGCAAAAGTAGAGCTCGATTGACTCAAGCTAGGTTGCTCCATAATTGCAAACAAGGACATGTTTGGATAGAGCACTACAAGATTAACAAAACATCCTTAATGATCATCCTCAAAAGAGGCACGGATCACTAGGAAACAACAAGAACATAAGGCATATTGATATAAACAGTTCAAGGACTTAGTGAAATTGCTAAGTCCCTGAAATCAGCATTAACGAATGCACCACTTTGCAAGCTTGTGCTAGTCACCACACATATCACAAAAATACATGGATAGCACCTCTGGAAAGATGGCAAAGCATATAACAAAACTCATGTAGAGCTCAGGAGCATATCATGCACACATTAATCATGGCAAAAATGACAAATAGCTATTTCGTGCAGCAGATCTGACAAATAACTCAAATAACTCTCTTCCAAGAGCATTTCGGGCATCAATATGAGCTCAAATGAAAATGATGCAATGGGATGAAATGATGTACTCTCTGAGGCGAACATTTTGATATGCTACACGCATGAATCGGAGCTACGGATGCAAAGTTACGACATGATGAATATTGCAAAAAAATCTGGGACTTAGAGAAAAAAAACCCTAGGGTTTGTCCGGATCAGATCTGGATCGCCGGCGCGCGGATCGAGGATCGCCGTGGTCGGCGCCGGAGCTCGACGGAGAGGCCGCCGGGGAAGAGGGCCGGCGAGGTTGGGGCGCCGGATCCCGTCAGATCCGAACCGGAGGGGCGACGGGGAGGTGCGGCTGTGACGGAGGAGAAGGCTGCGGTGGTGTGGTGCCGGCCGGAGGGAACGCCGGAGCTTGCCGGCGATGGCGTCTGCGGCGGCCGGACGCGAGGGAGGGCCGGGCGGCTCGCTGCGCGGGAGGAAGAGGGGAGGCGTCGGGCGGCACGCCTCTTCGCGCCGGGAGGGCCGGACGCGGGTCCCTGGCGGCGGCGGCGAAGTGGGCACCCGGGCGGGCGAATCAGGCGGCGGCGGCGGGGTGGAAATGGACATGTCCGTCGGTGGCGTTTTGTCCGGTCGCGAGGAGAGGGAGAGGGTTAGGGTTTCACCCGTGAATTTCGGAGGGGGTTCTTTATATAGGCATAGAGGGAGTTAGGAGAGTCCAAATGAGGTGCGGTTTTCGGCCACGCGATTGTGATCGAACGCTCTAGATGATGGAGAGGGTTTTGGTGGGTTTAGGGCCAAAATGGAGGGGTGTTGGGCTGCAAAACACACGAGGCCTTTTCGGTCCCTCGGTTAACCGTTGGAGCATCAAACGAAGTCCAAATGGTACGAAACTTGACATGCGGTCTACCGGTAGTAAACCAAGGCCGCTTGGCAAGTCTCGGTCCAATCCAGAAATGTTTAACCCCCACACACGAAAGAAAGGTAGAAAAGACCACCGGAGGAGAACGGAGCGCCGGAAAGAAAAACGGACAACGGGAAAAATGCTCGGATGCATGAGACAAACATGTATGCAAATGAAATGCACATGATGACATGATATGCAATGCATGACACGCAAGCAATGACAAGGCAACAACAGCGAATAAGCGGAGGACACCTGGCACATCGGTCTCGGGGCGCTACAACACTCCACCACTACGAGAGGATCTCGTCCCGAGATCTAGAATGGCACCGGAGGGAAAAATGGAAGAGAAAGAGAAGAGGTAAAACTAAGTTGCTTCTTTGACCAATGAGTGAAACCAAAGAACCTTGAAAAAGGTTAAACCATTACGAGAGAAGCATACAACGGAGATGACAAAGCTGAAAACACTCCGTTAGAAAAGAGGAACAAGGGAGAACAACTTCGGGCAACACTCCAATTGTAAGAAAAGGGATTGAATAAGAACTTGGGCAAAGGGGAACAATACTCCAGATAAAACAAGATAGGGAAGGAATTAAACTTGACAAGATGAGAGGATACTTGAAAAGAGGACACGACACTCCGGTTAAAAGGATAAGCACGAAAAGAACATGGTCCTGACAATCCGAGATGATGAGTGAAAAAAGCAACACCTCAATGCCTCCGGATGAAAGAATCAAAGGTAGATCGTCGGAACAAAAGAGCGGAGAAGAAAAATAACAACTCCTACCACAATTGAACTTGTAAAGCACCGTTGCAAGAAAGGATTGCACGGGGTTGTTGGGAAAACAACAACGAAGAGGATAAGCTTGTAGTGGGCTTATGGAAAACATCTCAAGAACTTGAGGTGAAATTCTGCCACTAACGAAAACAATATTGGATTGATAAGAACAAGAAGACGAGGAACTTGTTCATCAGAAGGATAAAGAAGAACTTGGGTCATTTATGAGCACTGTAAATAGCAAAATCCTTAGGGAAATCTTTAGGTGAAAAATAACCCAAGATAACTCCAATGACGAGATTGATGGATTTAAAGTATCTCATTCTCAAAAACATGTGAATCATGGAACATGAACTCAAATTATCGAGAATGATATAATACCACCTCCAAAGATATGGTAGAAAGAAATTGCACTCCGGATAGCAAGAAGAAGAAAACTTGAGCTCCTTAGAAAAGAATCTTGATGAACGCTTCAAGAAGGAAATAAATCCTTGATGAACCATCATGTATAGCCTCCATGACGAAACTCCGGTAACAAAAGAATAAAAAGAAAGAGAAATTGAAAACACAAGGTGAATCCTTGCAATGATTTAGATGTATCTCCGTGATAATTAGAGCTTGGAACTCCGGGAAAGAAAAGATAAAGCATCTTGAACTGAGAATATGGTATGATGAACCACTCCGGAAAAAGAATTAATCACTTGGATGGGACAAGAATAAGAATTATGTTATGCGTATCCTTCAACAATTTAATTGCTGACAAGCAACGGATTTGGCATACTACTTATTCTCGTAGTGAAGGATTAAATATAGATATAGCGCAAACTCAATGGACCACCGCTAGGATTGAAAACGAACGAAGTAAAGGGGTGAATCACCGGTAAGAATTAGCAAATGAACGGAGATACAAGAGAGAGTTTAGATACAAGAGAACGAAGAGATCATGAACTGATTAGAGGATCCTTGATTTAGACACCGGTATGATTAGGAGAACGATAACTGAAAGCTGGGAATGAATAATTATGAGATGATGGGCTCCGGAGAATCAAACTGAAAATACTCTGAATTACTCCGGATGGGTGAAAAGAATATCTCACAATTGCAAATAATTATGAGAGGATGGCAACAAGCTAGAATCACGAATCTTGAAGATAATGGAGAAAGATTGAGAGAAAAATCTTCTTCGGTCTTCCAATCTGAGAATGACAACGAGAAACACCACCATGAATTATTGAGGTACTCCGGAATTAAAATTGGAAAGGTTGAACCAACGATGAAAAGAATTTGAAAGATCTTGGAGAAAGACATTTTACTGATGATAAATCATTCTTACGTCAAACTTCGAAAGAATTTAGGCTAGCTCCGGGAAAAATTAGAAGAGTCAGGTAAGATCCTGGAAAAGACCTGTGGGTTAGGGCCCACTCAAAAGAAACACCGTAGAACGATTTAAAAGAGAGAATGCACCGGTTGAATTAAATGGCTAGAATGAGATAACAATCTCGAAAGAGCTTGAAAAGATTATGAAAACAGAGTGGAAACACGAATCTTCTGAGATTTCTTGAGCACTCTAGAACAAATGAATAGCGAAGAGTGGATGCTTATGAGGTGCACCGGTTTGGAGAAACATTTGAAACGAGGAAAAGATATGGTCAACAAAGCTAGACTTGGTTCCACCGGAGAAGAAAAAGAATGAATAATGATGAACTTGAGGCTCCGTTAGTATCTTCATGAGCATCACCGGATAAGAACATTGATGGAAAATAATGGAGAGGCTTATCATCAATAACAAGATAGTTGATTAAGAAATCTGAGTCCTTGAAGAAAAAGGGGTGGGTGGGTGGGAAAAAACAAAGTCAACTTGGAACGGATGAAGACAACACCGTTGAGAAGAACTGATACTTGATCTTGCTGATATTGAAATGATCGGATCCACTTGAAGAGAGACACACCGGTTAAAAAGGATTGACATGACACTATCGATTATCATGAAGTATTAGTATCCACATAGGAATATGAGAACACCGTTTAGAGAAGGTATGGAATCAACATTTGTCTCTGAAGCAACTCGAATACCACAAATCAAAACAAAACAAAGGATTGGCTTGCAGAATAAGCCAGAACAAACATATGATAGAGATTTTGTCCGAAGTTTTCGTGGTGGGGCCTACACGGGCTCGATCGTATAGCACCATCATGTACAAGGCACTGCACATGACATACGAAGCGTCCCCGAGTCGGCATAGCCAAGGACTCTTTAAGACACAACGAGACCACTATAAAACCAACCGTGAATAGGCGGACCACTAAACGTCGAACCCCAATTTCATATCATACATCTGTCGGAAAGATATCCTAAGAGCTACTTGAATTCCCACTTATAAACTCCCGAAACTTTCCGGTTATGCAATCAGGTGTTGGGGATACAGGGGAAGCATAATATCTCACCCAAACTAACAAATCCTACATCCAGCTGTATCCATCCTTCAACACATAACCAAGAAACCTTCGGAAATCGTCTACCTCAACCTTCGAAAAGCATCTGTTATACGAGTTATGGCAATACTCCCGAACTCCCGCCCCTGTACTGGGTGCTGTCGAGGTTATCTCACCAACAACCGCATAAAAGAGATTTTTGATGTCGGCGAAATTAAACTCAGGTATTCCAGAACTGCAACGATAAAATTGTGACGACAACACCTCGGAGCTCAACTCCCCGGGACACTGCCACAACCCCTAAATGACAGGAGGCACCAAGAACAATGTTCTTGTCACAAAACCATCGGAACGATTCCAAGATACCCGCGTGATCCTAAATTTTTTTTAGTGAAATTTGAGAAGAGAAGAGTCAAAACTCTACGTCAGGATGCCTTACCAGAGCGATGAGGAGACTGGGAAGTAAAAAGAATTCCTAAACTCTCCGATATATAATTCCTAATGACTCAAAACATTTTCTAGACTCAACTCGGCTGCTAGTTCGATCAAGCAATGGGGCTCCTAAGGTCGGGGAAGGCTCTGATTACCAACTTGTAACGCCCTCGATGCGGCTATATCTCCCACGTGTCGAAGCACGACTTAGAGGCATAACCGCATTGAAAGCAATGTCGCAAGTGAGGTAATCTTCACACAACCCATGTAATACATAAGGGAAAAGATACATAGTTGGCTTACAATCGCCACTTCACACAAATACATGAATAAAGCATTACATCAACCAGATACAATCAAGGTCCGACTACGGAACCAAATTAAAAGAAGAACCCCAAATGCGACAAAGGTCCCCGATCGACCCAAACTGGACTCCACTACTGATCAACTAGAATGAAACAATACAAAGGACAAGATCTTCAAAGAGCTCCTCCTTGAGCTTGGTTGCGTCATCTGCACGGACTCATCGGGACCCGCAAGCTGGTTTTGGAAGAATCTGTGAGTCACAGGGACTCAGCAATCTCACACCATCGCGATCAGGACTATTTAAGCTTATGGGTAAGGTAAAGGTATGAGGTGGAGCTGCAGCAAGCGACTAGCATATATGGTGGCTAACATACGCAAATGAGAGCAAGAAGAGAAGGCAAAGCACGAACGAAGAACTATGATCAAGAAGTGATCCTATAACAACCTACGTCAAGCATTACTCCAACACCGTGTTCACTTCCCGGACTCCGCCAGAAAGAGACCATCACGGTAACACATGCGGTTGATGCATTTTAATTAAGGTCAACTTCAGGTTTTCTACAACCGGACATTAACAAATTCCCATCTGCCCATAACCACGGGCACGGCTTTCGAAATTTCAAATCCCTGCAGGGGTGTCCCAACTTAGCCCATGACAAGCTCTCACGGTCAACGAAGGATATTCCTTCTAGCGGGAAGACCCGATCAGACTCGGAATCCCGGTTACAAGACATTTCGACAAGGTAAAACTAAACCAGCAACACCGCCCGAATGTGCCGACAAATCCCGATAGGAGCTGCACATATCTCTTTCTCAGGGCACACTCAGATTGTCTTAGGTACGGGTAGGCCAGCCCAGAGTTGCCCCTGGTGGCCACCGGCAGCTGACAGGTTGGACCAACACTCAGAGGAGCACTGGCCTGGGGGGAGGGTTAAAATAAAGATGACCCTTGAGTCTGCAGAACCCAAGGGAAAGAAAAGGGGTAGGTGGCGAATGGTAAAACCAATGTTGGGCATTGCTGGAGGAGTTTTACTCAAGGCGAACTGTTGGGGATATCACTACTAGGCGTAAACCGGCCTATCTGGGCCAGGTTAACTTCGTCAGTAGTTAAGTATGTTAAAGCCCAAGAAGGCAGATGAGGGCTCAAGGCCCATAGTCGGTTCAAGGCCCGTAGTCGTAAACCGGCGTTGGTATTTAACTTGTATTGTAAGTTAGGAATAAGTAGAGACCAAACCGGACACATCTATGAGCCGGTATTGGGACTCTGTGAACCGACGGGCGTCACCCGTGTATATAAGGGGACGACCCGGCGGCGGTTCAAGGACAACAGACAACAACTCGAGACATAGGCGAAGCTTGTTTGCTCCCTGGTCATCGAAACCCCATCAATTCCATCACAACTAGACGTAGGCTTTTACCTTCATCGAAGGGGCTGAACTAGTATAAACTCTCTTGCGTCCCTGTGTCCGCTTTAACCCCTTCAAGCTAACCCATCACGATGGCTCCACGACTAAGTCCTTTCTCTAGGACATCTGCCGTGACAAAACCACGACAGTTGGCACCCACCGTGGGGCTATCGCACGATGGTTTCAAATTCTTGGAGGGCCGCTTTGAAGGACTCGAGGGCTACGCCATAGGCCGGATGACTAAGAGTCGTCGCGGCAAGCTTTACATCGACGATGCAGGCTGGGGCCCCGAGGCCGGCTCAGTTGAGTACGGGTACCGGGTCCCCTTTGGTGGCTGATACGTCTCCGTCGTATCTACTTTTCCAAACACTTTTGCCCTTGTTTTGGACTCTAACTTGTATGATTTGAATGGAACTAACCCGGACTGACGCTGTTTTCAGCAGAATTGCCATGGTGTTGTTTTATGTGCAGAAAACAAAAGTTCTCGGAATGACCTGAAACTCCACGGAATATCTTAGAATAAATAATAAAAAATCCTCGCCAAAGATGAAGACCAGGGGGCCCACACCCTGTCCACGAGGGTGGGGGGCGCGCCCCTCCCCGCTGGGCGCCCCCCTACCTCGTGGGCCCCCTGGTGGCCCTCCGACGCCAACTCCAACTCCATATATTGGCTTTCGAGGAGAAAAAAATCAGAGAGAAAGTTTCATCACGTTTTACAATACGGAGCCGCCGCCAAGCCCTAATCTCTCTCGGGAGGGCTGATCTGGAGTCCGTTCGGGGCTCCGGCGAGGGGGATTCGTCGCTGTCGTCATCATCAACCATCCTCCATCACCAATTTCATGATGCTCACCACCGTGCATGAGTAATTGCATCGTAGGCTTGCTGGACGGTGATGGGTTGGATGAGATTTATCATGTAATCGAGTTAGTTTTGTTAGGGTTTGATCCCTAGTATCCACTATGTTCTGAGATTGATGTTGCTATGACTTTGCTATGCTTAATGCTTGTCACTAGGGCCCGAGTGCCATGATTTCAGATCTGAACCTATTATGTTTTCATGAATATATGTGAGTTCTAGATCCTATCTTGCAAGTCTATAGTCACCTACTATGTGTTATGATCCGGCAACCCCGAAGTGACAATAATCGGGACCACTCCCGGTGATGACCATAGTTTGAGGAGTTCATGTATTCACTATGTGTTAATGCTTTGTTCCGGTTCTCTATTAAAAGGAGGCCTTAATATCCCTTAGTTTCCAATAGGACCCCGCTGCCACGGGAGGGTAGGACAAAAGATGTCATGCAAGTTCTTTTCCATAAGCACGTATGACTATTTACGAAATACATGCCTACATTATATTGATGAACTGGAGCTAGTTCTGTGTCACCCTATGTTATGACTGTTACATGATGAACCACATCCGGAATAATTATCCATCATTGATCCAGTGCCTACGAGTTTTCCATATACTGGTTTACGCTTATTTACTTTTCCGTTGCTACTGTTACAATCACTACAAAAATACCAAAAACATTACTTTTGCTGTCTTTACTTTGTTACCGTTACCACCACTATCATATTACTTTGCTACTAAACACTTTGCTGCAGATACTAAGTTTCCAGATGTGGTTGAATTGACAACTCAGCTGCTAATACTTGAGAATATTCTTTGGCTCCCCTTGTGTTGAATGAACAAATTTGGGTTGAATACTCTACCCTCGAAAACTGTTGCGATCCCCTATACTTGTGGGTTATCAAGACCTTTTTCTGGCGCCATTGCCGGGGAGCATAGCTCTATTCTTTGAGTCACTTGGGATTTATATCTGCTGGACACTATGAAGAACTTGAAAGACGCTAAGACAAAAATTTATCCCTCAACTACGAGGGGAGGTAAGGAACTGCCATCTAGCTCTGCACTTGATTCACCTTCTGTTATGAGTAAGCTAGCGACACCTAAACCTACTACTGCTATGAATTCTGATATGTCGCATGTTATTGATGATGTCACTTCTGCTATGCATGATACTTATGATGAAACTACTTCTATGCTTGATACTACTGTGCCACTTGGTGAATTTCTAGATGAGCAAATTTCTAAGTCTAGAGAAAGAGAAATTAGTGAACCTGAACACGATGATGTTAGTGATGATGAACCTATGCCTGTTATTCCTGAGGGTTATCTTTTTAATAATGAATCTTATGAAGCTATTCTTGCTTGTCCGGATAAACCTGAACGTAAGAGGTTACTAATTAAGTGGAGTAAGGAATCTTTTAGAGGTAGGATGAGACCCGACCCTGCTTTTGCTACTTCACCTATCTGTGTTCCTGATCAGGATATTATGATATTACTGTTGATCCAGATATAATTACTTTGGTTGAATCTGATCCTTTTTATGGCTATGAATCTGAAACTGTTGTGGCACATCTTCGTAAGTTAGATGAAATAGCTGCCCTGTTTACTAATAATCTGAGATTGCGCCACTTTTATATACTCAAAATATTTCCGTTCTCATTAAAGGGTGATGCTAAGAAATGGTTTAATTCTCTTGATCCTGCCTGTGTGCAAAGTCCCCAGGATATGATTTATTACTTCTCTGCTAAATATTTCCCTGCTCATAAGAAACAAGCTGCTTTGAGGGAAATATACAATTTTGTGCAAATTGAAGAAGAGAGTCTCCCACAAGCTTGGGGGAGGCTTCTCAAGTTACTTAATGCTTTGCCTGATCATCCTCTTAAGAAACCTGAAATATTTGATATCTTTTATAATGGACTAACTGATGCTTCCAGAGATTACCCGGATAGTTGTGTTGGTTCTCTTTTCAGGGAAAGAACATCGGATGATGCTGAAATTTTATTGAATAATATGTTGGCAAATGAAAATAATTGGGCACCTCCTGGGCCACCTCCCGAGCCAACTCCTGAGCCAGCTCCTGAGCCAATTACTGAGCCTATTCCTAAACCAACTCCGAAGAAGAGAGGTGTTCTATTTCTCAGTCCCGAAGATATGCAAGAGGCAAAGAAATCTATGAAAGAAAAAGGTATTAAAGCTGAAGATGTTATGAATTTACCTCCTATTGAAGAAATACATGGTCTTAATTTACCGCCTGTTGAAGAAGTATATGATCTCAATTACTTATTTACTGAAGAACCTCCGGATATCCCGACACAGGTAGTAAAGGTAAATTCTCTCTATAGATATGATAAAGTTGAAGTCCCTCCTACTAAAATTGCTAGTCAGTGCTTGGATGAGTTTGATGACTTTATGTTTAAGCAAGATGACTTTAATGCTTATTTTGGTAGACAATTAAAGCAGAATACCTTTATGATTAAATGCTTGAGTGATTATATGGATAATATTAGAGGTGAACTTAAACTTGTTAGCAAACATGCTTCTATGGTTACCACTCAAGTAGAACAAGTACTTAAAGCTCAGAAAGAAATGCTTGATGAAATGAATAGTAAGAAAAATGATTATGCTGTTAGAGTGGCTACTAGAACTGGTAGAATGACTCAGGAACCTTTGTATCCTGAAGGCCACCCTAAGATAATCGAGCAAGATTCTCAAAGAAATAATATTGATGCACCTAGTTCTTCTAAAAGGAAGAAAAAGAAAAATGATAGAACTGTGCAAACTTCTAGTGAACCTATTGCTGAACCACCTGATAATCCAAATGATACCTGTATGTCTGATGCTGAAACACAATCTGGTAATGAACATGAACCTAGTGAAAATGTTAATGATGATGTTCATGATGATCAACCTAGTAATGATAATGATGTAGAAGTTGAACCTGCTATTGATCTTAATAACCCACAATCAAAGAATCAACGTTATGATAAAAGAGACTTTGTTGCTAGGAAACATGGTAAAGAAAGAGAACCATGGGTTCAGAAACCCATGCCTTTTCCTCTGAAACCATCCAAGAAAAAGGATGATGAGGATTTTGAGCGCTTTGCTGAAATGATTAGACCTATCTTTTTGCGTATGCGATTGACTGATGTGCTCAAAATAAATCCTTATGCTAAGTATATGAAGGATATCATTACTAATAAAAGAAAGATACCGGAGGCTGAAATTTCCACCATGCTTGCTAATTACACTTTTAAGGGTGGAATACCAAAGAAACTTGGAGATCCAGGAGTACCTACTATACCATGCTCCATTAAAAGAAATTATGTTAAAACTGCTTTATGTGATCTTGGAGCCGGTGTTAGTGTTATGCCTCTCTCTTTATATTGTAGACTTGACTTGAATAAGTTGACACCTACTGAAATATCTTTGCAAATGGCTGATAAATCAACTGCTATACCTGTCGGTATTTGTGAGGATGTACCTGTTGTGGTTGCAAACGTTACTATTTTAACGGACTTTGTTATTCTTGATATTCCCGAGGATGATAGTATGTCTATTATTCTTGGAAGACCTTTCCTTAATACTGCAGGGGCTGTTATTGATTGCAACAAAGGCAATGTCATTTTTCCTGTTAATGGTAATGAGCATACGGTGCACTTTCCGAGGAAACAACCTCAAGTTTATAGTATCAACTCTATTGGAAAAATTCCATCGATTATATTTGGAGGTTTTGAATTTCCTCTTCCTACTGTCAAGAAGAAATATGATATACTTATTGTTGGCGATGTCCATATCCCCGTTGAGGTAACATAGTGTTATTCGAAATTTCTCCGGTTCCATGATTATCGGAATGAGTTTGTTAACAAGACTTGATCAACCTTGTTAGTGGATTCTTTTTGATGAGCATGAGATGGATGAAACTAGAAGCACAACCTTCTGTACCCTCTTTATATTTTCTGTTCTTTAGTAGAAATAAAGTAAAATAGTATTTTTCTGTCTGTTTCCTGACTTATCCGTGCAATATAAAAATATCCCGAAAATAAAAGTCCTCAGAATGCCATGCCAATTTAATATGATTTTTTCGGGAATATTTAAGGATTTTTAGTGCAAAAATTACCGCGGGGGGAGCTGCCACCTGGTCACGAGGGTGGAGGGCGCGCCCTACCCCCCTGGGCGCGCCCCCCTGCCTCGTGGGCGCACGGTGGCCCTCCTCCACTTATTCCTGCACCCATCTTCTTCCTCTGTCTCGCACAAACCCGAAAAACCAACTCAAGCTCGTGTTCCAGCAACTTTTGCTACGATTTTCGATCTCCTTGCTCAAAGCACCTCTCGCAAAACTACTTGGGGAGATTGTTCCTTGGTATGTGACTCCTCCATTGGTCCAATTAGTTTTTGTTCTAGTGCTTTATTCATTGCAAATCTGTGCTGCATAGGTGACCATGTTCTTGAGCTTGCATGTCAAATATATATGGTTCCAAGTAGTTCTAATGCTTGATATATGCTCTAGGCCTTGTATGAGTAGTTGCTATTAATCTTATTGAAGTTGGTTCACTTTTGTTTGAAGTTACTAAAAATTTCAGAATTATTTTCAGAGAAAACAATATGCTTAGGAGGATGTTCCAAGGTGGTTCTTCAAGGAAGCAAGGTCCCAGATTTGCAATGCGTGATGGTGACGAGGAACCACCAAGAGACGCTCTCGTGAGGCCCTGTGAATGGCCTTCGGAAAATTTTATGAATCAAGTGGGAATTAAAGAAGAATTTTACGCATATGTGCGTAATGCCGGTCTTGAGGACTTTGAAGCTGATAAATGCCCCCAGTATCGTTATCTCACAAGTTCATTTGTGGGGAGGTTTGATTATTCATCTTCGCGTAATTCTCCTTCAGTCATGTTTGACCTTTATGACAAGTCTTATACCATGGACTTAGAGGATTTCACTCGTGCATGCAAACTTCCATCTTGGGGTAGTATCAGGGATCCCCCTAAATCTGAATATAGAGATTTTCTTGCTAGAATAACTGTGGGGGAATCTAGAGATATAGCACAGGCCACTATAGGGAGCATTCACTTTCCTGCTATACATTATTTTGCTCTCTTCATTGGTAGATGTATAACTGCTAAGGATGAAGCATATCACATGTGTGCCCCTAATCTCAGCATTCTCAGAAGTGCTGTGTTAGGGGACCAAGCTTATCATATGGGAGGCATTGTAGCTCGTAGGTTGCATCTTAATAGACGTAACGGAGATTTCTTTGGAGGAATTTATGCAACCCGCTTAGCTAATTTTCTTGATGTAGACATTCGTGAGGGTGATGTGGAGTTTCCCACTTCTTATTTAGATCTTGATCCTATGTTTTCCCACCAGTTCATTGAGAGGACTGGACCACCTTACCAGTATCGACTAATCTTTGACAGACGGCGTGTGGTCCGTGTTGCTCTTCCTGCTCCTACCTTCTTTGATTTTCAGGCGAGAGGAAGATATATTATTACCAGAGAGGAGGCAGATGAGTACGAGAGGGGAGTGGAAGCAGCCCGACGCCGTGCTGCTGCTCAGCAGGCGGTAGCCGCTGCATCGCAGTACGACCCCAGCTTCACCTACGGATATCAGCCAGGTTATCCCTGGCAATAGACCAACTTAGGCCAAAAGCCTAAGCTTGGGGGAGTACGTATTTCGCACCGACATTACATTCATGTTCACACTCATTCTAGATGTCGGTGCTCATACTCTTTCACTGTAATATCCATGCTAGTTTATTTTCCTTTTTCCTGCTTTCTTCTTGTGTGTTTAATAAACCTTAAGAAAAACAAAAACAAATTAGTGTTAGTCTACTTTCCATGCTTGTAGTAGAATTAAAAAGAAAACCCAAAAATATTTCCCGTCCTTCTTTTGCTTGTTGGGAGCTTTCCCGTGTAAATAGTTTTTATTTTTCTTTTCCTTTCTTTGGGGGTCGAGAAGACTATATTGAAAATGCTTAGTGGCTCTTATATGGATGATTGTTTATTTAACTTAGAGCCCATATTACTTGTCTTCTCTCTTGAGTTGAATGCTTGCAGATTCCAGCTTAGTCCAATGCACGTGCACTCTTATTATTATACACACCGTTCGGCCGTGCAAGTGAAAGGCAATAATGATGATATATGATGGACTCATTGGGATGAGAAAAGCTGGTATGAACTCGACCTCTCTTGTTTTTGTAAATATGATGATTCATCGTTCCTGATTCAGCTATTATGAAGTAAACATATTTGCAATTACATTTAGAGATTATAGTTGCTTGTGCCATGCTTGATTAGCTATGAGTTATAATGGTTAACCTTGCGTGCCAACATGCTATTGAGATGATTATGATGTGGTATGATAGGATGGTATCCTCCTTTAAATGAATTGAGTGACTCGACTTGGCACATGTTCACGCATGTAGTTGAATGAAATCAACATAGCCTTCATGATATTTATGTTCATGGTGGATTATATCCTACTCATGCTTATATTCGGTGTGAATTAATTTTAATGCATGTTTACGACTGTTGTCGCTCTCTCAGTTGGTCGCTTCCCAGTCTTTTGCTAGCCTTCACCTGTACTAAGCGGGAATACTGCTTGTGCATCCAAACTCCTTAAACCCCAAAGTTGTTCCATATGAGTCCACTATACCTTCCTATATGCGGTATCTACCTGCCGTTCCAAGTAAATTTGTATGTGCCAAACTCCAAACCTTCCAATGAAATTCTGTTTTGTATGCTCGAGCAGCTCATGTGCAACTATGGCTGCCTATATCTTCCATGCTAGGTGGGTTATTCTCAAGAGGAGTGGACTCCGCTCCTCATTCACGAGAAAGGGCCGGTAACCGGGATGCCCAGTCCCATGATCCAAAAAGATCAAAGCAAATCAAAATAATTAAACAAAACTCCCCCTGGGACCCATTGAATGTTGGAGGCACTCGTTGTTTCGAGCAAGCCATGGATTGATGCTTGTGGAGGAGGGGGAGTATAAACCTTTACCATTCTGTTTGGGAACTGCCTATAATGCATGTAGTATGGAAGATACAGCCATCTCATAGTTGTTACGTTGACAGTGAAAGTATGCCGCTCAAAATATTATTTATCTCTATTTCAAAAATCAAGCTCTGGCACCTCTACAAATCCCTGCTTCCCTCTGCGAAGGGCCTATCTGTTTACTTTTATGTTGAGTCATCACCCTTCTTATTAAAAAGCACCCGCTGGAGAGCACACTGTCGTTTGCATTCATTATGATTGGTTTATATTGGGTATGACTTGACTGGATCTCTTTTACCATGAATTACAATGTTTAGTCAGTCCTTGATCTTTAAAGGTGCTCTGCATTTATGTTTTGCGGTCTCAGAAAGGGCTAGCGAGATACCATTTTGTTATATCATGTTATGATTATTTTGAGAAAGTGTTGTCATCCGAGTTTTATTATTATGGCTCGCTAGCTGATTATGCTATTGATATGAGTAATTGTGAGACCTACTTGTTATTGTGAGTATGGTTAGTTCATAATAATTGCTGAAACTTGAATGCTGGCTTTTCATGTTTACAACAACAAGAGCAAACAGAGTTTGCAAAAGTTTTTCTTTTTCTCTTTCAGTTTGTCAACTGAATTGCTTGAGGACAAGCAAGGGTTTAAGCTTGGGGGAGTTGATACGTCTCCGTCATATCTACTTTTCCAAACACTTTTGCCCTTGTTTTGGACTCTAACTTGTATGATTTGAATGGAACTAACCCGGACTGACGCTGTTTTCAGCAGAATTGCCATGGTGTTGTTTTATGTGCAGAAAACAAAAGTTCTCGGAATGACCTGAAACTCCACGGAATATCTTAGAATAAATAATAAAAAATCCTCGCCAAATATGAAGACCAGGGGGCCCACACCCTGTCCACGAGGGTGGGGGGCGCGCCCCCCTACCTCGTGGGCCCCCTGGTGGCCCTCCGACGCCAACTCCAACTCCATATATTGGCTTTCGAGGAGAAAAAAAATCAGAGAGAAAGTTTCATCACGTTTTACGATACGGAGCCGCCGCCAAGCCCTAATCTCTCTCGGGAGGGCTGATCTGGAGTCCGTTCGGGGCTCCGGAGAGGGGGATTCGTCGCCGTCTTCATCATCAACCATCCTCCATCACCAATTTCATGATGCTCACCGCCGTGCGTGAGTAATTGCATCGTAGGCTTGCTGGACGGTGATGGGTTGGATGAGATTTATCATGTAATCGAGTTAGTTTTGTTAGGGTTTGATCCCTAGTATCCACTATGTTCTGAGATTGATGTTGCTATGACTTTGCTATGCTTAATGCTTGTCACTAGGGCCCGAGTGCCATGATTTCAGATCTGAACCTATTATGTTTTCATGAATATATGTGAGTTCTAGATCCTATCTTGCAAGTCTATAGTCACCTACTATGTGTTATGATCCGGCAACCCCGAAGTGACAATAATCGGGACCACTCCCGGTGATGACCATAGTTTGAGGAGTTCATGTATTCACTATCTGTTAATGCTTTGTTCCGGTTCTCTATTAAAAGGAGGCCTTAATATCCCTTAGTTTCCAATAGGACCCCGCTGCCACGGGAGGGTAGGACAAAAGATGTCATGCAAGTTCTTTTCCATAAGCACGTATGACTATTTACGGAATACATGCCTACATTATATTGATGAACTGGAGCTAGTTCTGTGTCACCCTATGTTATGACTGTTACATGATGAACCACATCCGGCATAATTATCCATCATTGATCCGGTGCCTACGAGTTTTCCATATACTGGTTTACGCTTATTTACTTTTCCGTTGCTACTGTTACAATCACTACAAAAATACCAAAAACATTACTTTTGCTGTCTTTACTTTGTTACCGTTACCACCACTATCATATTACTTTGCTACTAAACAGTGGCATACACGTTTTCATCGGCAAGATCAGAGAACCGGGCCCTGAGCCGGATATCTGCACCGACCTCGTCGAAACGGCTCAGCGTGCGTGATCTGCTCGGGTTAAACCAGCCATGAAGCGTGCCTTCATGGGAGTCATCCATGGAGGAGGTCATGAGGATGGATCGAGATCTGGCGGCGAGACCGTCATTTACTCCGGCGATGAGTCATCAACCGGAGAAACCAAATCTCTATATCAGCTACAAGAGGGCCGGATTGGGGGCTGTTCCGACGGCGACAGTATTCCGGACCCCTCTGATCTGCCCAACCGAGTTGGAATATTCATGGCCGGCACACAAGCAGCGCTTCATTCTTCGACCGCTGCGGCAACAACCTCCGGTTCAGCAGCGGCGACGGCTGCCGGGGCAGGAGGCCCTGTGCGCCCGCCGGCTCAAGTTCTATCAGAGCTATTTGATGCATTGGCTGTGCTTATGGCGGAAGCTAATCCGGCGGATCAGGACGTCCACAACGCGGAGATTGCAAAGGTAAGGGAACAGATCACCTAGGCCAAGGCGGACCTGGTAGCTGAGGATACCAGGATGGCCACAGAGCGGGCCGCTCTAGACGCACAAGCCTACAGGCTCATGTTGGACCAGAACGCGTCGCATGAAGTCATGAGGAGGAAGTACCGATCCCGTTTGCCTCCGGTTTTCGAGGCCAGAGACCTTTTCAACACCCCGGGAGTAGGAACCAGTAATCCGCTGGAGGGAAACCGGGCGGAAGCTCCTGGGACCGGTGCGCCGGTTCAGCCTCGTCGGATGGATCCGCCTCGTCAAAACACCGTTATACCTCAGGCTGTTTCAACACCTCCGGGTCACTATTCCAACCCAATGGACAATCTCGTCGCCGCTGCTGCACGGCTGGAGGCCATTC
Organism: Triticum urartu; assembly: GCF_056163025.1. Classification (NCBI taxonomy): domain Eukaryota; kingdom Viridiplantae; phylum Streptophyta; class Magnoliopsida; order Poales; family Poaceae; genus Triticum; species Triticum urartu. Next base: position 59,902,317 of record NC_141877.1, on the reverse strand, counting down.
CAATTGAAGGTGACTCACCGCAGGCGATAGAGACGCGACGGGTCAAGGAGCTTCTTAGGACAGCTTTGGATCAATAGGAAGCATACTCGTACAGCCGCGACCGGATCCACTCGACCCCTTGCTCAAGCCGGAGCTATAGCAGGCGTATGGAGGAACCAGAAGTGTCAAGTAAATAATGACGTGGAGCACCCCGCGGCAACAACCCGGCGGGAGGTGCTGATAATGCTCAGGAAGTGGTGGACCGGGCCCGAGCACGCAGGGAGGCCGAGTTAGCCGCACAATATCAGGCTCGGCAGCTTACGCCGGTTCGTCCAACTATTTCGGTCGAACCCGGTGTTACTTCTAGCTCTTTGGGGGTGCCTTGCCTTGTCCCCGCTTTACGCAAGGATTTCAAGGGCCCGCGCAAGGTACCAAATTACATGGCGGATCAACCCCCAGAGGCATGGGTGGAGAGCTATGTGATGGCCATGGAGATGCTAGATGTGGATGATGCGGCATGTGCGAAATACTTGACCATGATGCTTGAAGGAACAGCCCGCACTTGGTTAAAAAGCTTACCGGCCAATTCTATCAGTTCATGGGCCCAATTACGAGCCCGGTTTATCAATAATTTCAAGGATACATGTAAGCAGCCCATGTCGATAGTAGACTTAGCTGCCTGTGTCCAGGAGGAAGGAGAATCGACGACTCATTGGGTGCGCCGGGTCTCACAAGTGTTGCATTCATCAGGCCGCATCAACGCTGACACCGCAGTCTTAACCCTAGAAGGCAACTGCCGGTTTGGGACCCTAAAGCTGAAGTTGGGACGGATGAAGCGCCATTGCACTGACATGGGGACCCTCATGGCTGCTTTGGTAAAGTATGCTGATTCTGATAGTACCAAGGATCCCGAATCTGATGATGACAAGGCAGGGAAGGGAAAGAGGACAGCAACTCCAAAGGCCAGCAGCATCACTGGGCAAGCAATGGTGGTGGAGGCAAGCGTAAAGCGGATGGTAACATGGACTTTGTGGCTAATACCAACGTGCAGGACAATGGCCAGCGACGCAAGGGTAAACCGAAAAATCGCAGTGGGGCACCCAACCCTAACCCGGATCGCCTAAATTATCTACTGAGCCAGCCCTGTCCAAGACATGGGACGAAGGAGGTGCCAGCAAACCACCTTTGGAAGGATTGCTTTATTATGCAGGAGTTCAAGAATTCTAATGCTTTCCGGTATGATCACAGCTCCGGCGGTGGCTCGGGATCTGGGCCGAGTTACGGTGGAGGAAATTCCGGTTCAGGATTTAATGGTAATCTGGGCGGACATAATAATCAAAATAATTAGAACAACCAGGGTGGTTATAACCAGCAGCAGCAACAGTCAGGTTACCAGAGCAACCCAAAGCAGTTGAATAGTGGGCAGTACCATGTCTTCACCACTAGCTTGGACAAGCGAGACCGGAAGGTTCAGAGGCGGGCAGTCAACTCTGTTGAACCGGCCGTGCCCCGTTATCTACGCTGGTCTGAACAGCCAATCATATAGAGCAGAGAGGATCACCCTCCCCAGGTTGATAATCCGGGTCAGTTGGCTCTGGTGGTGGCACCTCAAGTGGGAGGTTACAAGTTCACCAAAGTGCTCATGGATGGAGGGAGCAGCATTAATATCTTATACTATGAGACCTTCCGCCGTATGGGACTAACAGATAAAAATCTCAAACCGTCTAATACGGTGTTCCACGGTGTAGTACCTGGCAAGTCAGCATATCCTGTTGGTAAGATAGCTCTGGAAGTGGCCTTTGGAGATGATCATGATTCCAGGTCGGAGACATTGACGTTTGAAGTGGTGAAAATCCAAAGTCCATATCACGCCCTGTTTGGGCGACCGGCCTACGCCAAGTTTATGGCACGGCCCTGTTATGTGTATTTGCAGCTCAAGATGCCGGGTTACAAGGGGACAATAACGGTTCACGGAAGCCGTAAAATCGCTTTGGAGTGCGAGGAAGGAGATGCGGCTTACGCAGAGTCGGTTTGTGCCACCGAGGAGCTGAAGTATTATAAGGACAGTGTTGATCCGGCGGACATGACTCCATTAAAAAAGCCAACTACGGAGCATGATCCGGCCCTGAAGTTCAAATCTGCAGCAGAAACTAAGCTTGTTGACTTCGTACCTGGCGATTCGTCCAAGCAGTTCAGCATCAGTGCCAACTTGCATCCGAAATAGGAAAGTACGCTCATCGAGTTCATCCGTGAGAATCGGGACATTTTTGCATGGAAGCCCTCTGACATGCCAGGTGTACCGAGGCAACTCGCTGAGCACACCCTCAATGTGGATCCTAAATACAAACCGGTGAAGCAATTCCTCCGCCGGTTTAACGAAGAAAGACGCAAGGCGATTGGAGAAGAGGTAGCCAGGCTCTTAGCAGCTAGTTTTATTGTTGAAGTTTTTCACCCTGAGTGGCTTGCCAATCCGGTGCTAGTCCTTAAGAAAAACGGCACCTGGCGCATGTGTGTGGATTACACAGATCTTAATAAGGCTTGTCCAGCAGATCCTTTTGCCCTCCCCCGTATTGATCAAATCATTGATGCTACGGCGGGTTGTGAGCGTTTAAGTTTTTTGGATGCATATTCTGGCTATCATCAGATCAAAATGGCAGTTAAGGACCAGGAGAAGACGGCATTCATAACTCCCTTTGGAGCCTTCTGCTATGTGTCTATGCCCTTTGGGCTCAAAAGTGCCCAGGCAACTTATCAACGGTGTGTACAAAATTGTCTTCACAAGCAGATTGGCCGTAATGTACATGCTTACGTGGATGATATCGTGGTTAAGTCCGGGGAGAAGGAGACTCTGGTTGACGATTTGAAGGAAACCTTTGATAACCTAAGGACATACAAGATGATGCTTAATCTGGACAAGTGTGTCTTTGGTCTACCGGCGGGCAAGTTATTGGGTTTTCTGGTGTCCAACAGGGGAATTGAGGCTAATCCAGAGAAGATCACAACCATCACCTCCCTGGCTAAACCGAAGTGTATCAATGATGTTCAACGCCTGGCAGGCCAGATTGCCGCGTTAAGCCGGTTTATCAGCCGCCTTGGTGAGAAGGCAATCCCTTTGTATCAGATGTTGAAGAAGACGAATCAGTTCGTCTGGAGTTCTACTACTGATGAAGCATTTGAGGACTTAAAGCGGCAATTGGCCAATCCGCCTGTGCTCGCCGCTCCCATTGACAAGGAGCCGTTACTGCTATATGTTGCTGCTAATGCTCGTGCGGTCAGCGTGGCTATTGTGGTGGAGTGAAAGGAGGCAGGTAAGGAGCATCCGGTTCAACGTCCGGTTTATTATATCAGCGAGGTACTCATTGAGTCCAAGCAAAGGTATCCGCATTGGCAGAAGCTGGTGTACGGAGTTTTTATGGCAAGCCGGAAGCTTAAGCAATACTTCCAAGGGCACCCAATTACGGTGGTCAGTTCTGCTCCTTTGGGGGATATCATCCAGAACCGGGAAGCGACTGGCCGGATTGTCAAGTGGGCTATAGAGCTTGGGCCGCACGGATTGAAGTATGTGCCTCGGACGGCGGTGAAGTCTCAAGCACTGGTTGATTTCATCAATGATTGGACGGAAATGCAAGCACCTAAGGAAAAGCCGGATCACACATATTGGACCATCCATTTTGACGGATCTAGGCAATTGGAAGGCTTGGGGACTGGAGTCATATTAACTTCCCCACGAGGTGATAAGTTTTGTTACGTTCTCCGCTTAATGTTTCCTTGTACTAACAATGCAGCTGAGTATGAAGCCTTGCTCCATGGTCTCCGGATGGCTAAGGAGATGAACCTAAGTCGAGTTAAGTGCTTCGGTGACTCGGACCTCGTGGCTCAACAAGTGTCTGGCACTTGGGACTCCAAGGACCCACTCATGGCAGCATATCGTCGTGAGGTGGATATTGTGGCAGGTCATTTTAAAGGCTATCAGGTGGACCACGTGGACCGATGAAAGAATGAAGCGGCGGACGCTTTAAGCCGGCTGGGCTCTCAGCGCAAACCGGTCCCGCCCAATGTTTTTCTGGATGTGCTGCACAACCCGTCGGTCAAGCTCCCTGGTGAAGCGGATTTGGCTATTCTTGATCCGGAGGCTCAATTGGTGGCAGCTCTTCATGTCATTCCGGATTGGACGCTTCCTTACCCGGCGTACATGAACCGGGGCGAGTTACCAGAGGATGAGATTCTGGCCCGACAGATAGTCCGGCGGTCCAAGTCCATGACTATTGTCAATGGCGAGTTGCATCATTGCAGTATATCAGGGGCGTTTCAACGCTGTGTGTTTCCTGAAGAAGGCTGTGAAATTTTGCGTGAGATCCACGAAGGAGATTGTGGTCACCACGCCGGTTCAAAATCTTTGGTAGCTAAAGCGTTTCGCCATGGCTTTTATTGGTTAACTGCTCATGCTGATGGGGAGGATCTGGTCAGACGATGTGACGGTTGCCAAAAGTTTTCAAGACGTGCTCATGTGCCGGCTCAAGAATTGAGAATGATTCCAATTACTTGGCCGTTTGCGACTTGGGGGCTGGATATGGTTGGGCCTTTTAAAAGGTCCAAAGATAAGAAGACCCACCTCCTGGTGGCGGTTGACAAGTTCATAAAGTGGGTGGAGGCAGAACCGGTTAGCAAGTGTGATGCAGCCACGGCGGTTCAGTTTATCAAAAAAGTGATTTTCCGGTTTGGCTTTCCACACAGTATCATCACTGATAATGGTACCAATTTGTCCAAGGGTGCCATGAAGGAGTTCTGCGAATGGGAGCACATCCGGCTTGACGTTTCATCAGTGGCACACCCACAGTCCAATGGTCAAGCAGAAAGGGATAATCAAGAGATTTTGAGAGGCATCAAGCCCCGGCTTATGGTTCCTTTGCAGAGAACACCGGGTTGTTGGGTAGAAGAATTACCATCTGTGTTATGGAGCATCAATACCACACCCAACAGATCAACAGGATACACACCATTCTTCATGGTCTATGGAGCGGAGGCGGTTCTCCCCAGTGATATCCGTCACGATTCACCTGGTGTGGCGGCTTATGTTGAAGCGGACAACGAGACAGCACGGCAAGATGCTTTGGACCGGTTGGATGAAGAGCGTGACATAGCAACTGCTCGCTCAGCGATTTACCAACAGGATCTTCGTCGTTATCACAGTCGCCGAGCTAAAACCAGAACCTTTCAAGAGGGAGATTTGGTGCTTCGGCTCATCCAAGACCAGACTGATATGCATAAGCTATCCCCACCTTGGGAGGGACCTTTTGTGGTCAGCAAGAATTTGCACAACGGGTCATACTATCTGATCGATATTCGAGAGCATAAAGACTCACGTACATCAGAGGAAGGGACCAACAGGCCGTGGAACATAGCTCATCTTTGGCCTTACTATACCTGAGCCATTGGCTCCACTTATGTACATATTACGATGATGTATACATTATGATTAAATATAATAAACCGGAACCTCAGCTAAAGCGGGGTATCTGTTCTTTTACATCATGTGTGGTTACACGGACTTGTTCTAAAGCGGCCTCTGGTTTACCGCTTGAGTTAGCTTTTCAAAAACATCATGTTATATCACTTGGGGGCTTGGTCATGTCCGAACCAATGCAATACCTCTTGATAGGCGAGAGCCACCAGATCGCTTGGGGACTTGGTCACGTCTGAACCAGTCATGCCTCTTGATCGGCCTAAGGCCACAGAATCACTTGGGGGCTTGGTCGAACTCGAACCATTGCCATGCCACTTGATCGGCATAAATGCCACGGTTTCATTTGGGGACCTAGCTGACTTGAACCATAGCTACACCTATCGGGAGCTTGGTCGTGTCTGACCATGGTAACGCCATCTGATCAGCTCAAATAAGCCTCTTTTTGCAAATGGTTTTGTCATTGCCTTTGCTTCACATTTTTCTTTGAAAGATATTTCTTTCTTTTTATTGCGTTTTTAAACCGACAAAGTTTTAAGCCGGTTCAAACTGTCAATTGACGGAACACGGTCCATTTTAATCCGGAGACTATTTGCTCGGTTTGATTTTTTTGTTAACATCCTATTACGGAGTAACACGGTGTTTATTATAACCCGGCACGATTTACATGGTAAACCGGCATCATATATATAGGAGCTGCTATCTCCTCCAACAGTGTGGGTTTATAAAACTCCGCTTCAAGATTGGCCAAGCCAACTTCACGTCCAACGATGGTAGGTATTATGTATCTCAAAATTTGGTCGTATACTTAAAAATTTCGGATGTTTTGATTTCATGTATGCAGACATCATATTCCGCCTGACGGTACAACCGCGGTGGCACTTTAAGATTTTTATTGCAGAAAGTACTTTGGAAAGTTCATCACCCAAAGGAAGAGCAAGTTGCAGTAATTATGCACGAAGGCATATCCGCATCAAAAGTATCAGCTAGCCTATTACAAGGCAACACGGTGCCCACAATAAGATCATTGTCTTTCGCAAGGGAGAAGAAGTTTTAAACCGGCTTCCGGTTCAAGCTTGGTCACCAGCCCGGCCTGATGGTTGTGGGTCATCCCGCGCCGCTTCAGCTTCAGTTTCTCTACCCAGCGGCTGGAAATCAACAGTTGTCCAGTCGATTCCCATTAATGCTTGAAAGACAACTTCATCATGGATCGGCAACGACGGGTCAATATCGGGAGCGTAAGTATGCTTACAGATTGGAGGGATAAGATTTTTCGTTTCATGAATTGGTGCAGCTACTCGCTTGTTTTGATTGTCATATTGGGCTTGATAATGAGACAAGTCTGCTTCTTCAGCCAATTGACAAGGTAGCGGACGCACCTCCCGGTTTATTGCTCGCAGATCCGCTTCACTAAACTCTGACCCGTCTTCCTTCAAGCTGGGATAGCCCTGAGCCGCTTCAATAGGGTCAAAATCTGGCACCCAAGCTTTTGCCCAGATTAAGGCATTGATCGCACCGGTTCGAGCAGCAGATTTCTTTAGCTCTTCAACCCGGGCAGGAAGGACCGACAGTTTCATCAGAGTGTCCTGAATCAAAGTGGGTGCCGGCTTGTTGTGGGATGCAGTACAGATGATTCGTTGTGCACCAGTGTACAGTTGTTCGATCAACGTGTAGGCGGCTTTCAATTTCTTCCGCACATCTGACCCCAAGTGACCAATGCGTGTCCCTGAAATATCACCAAGGGTTAACAAACCGGTAACTCTGTAAGACGGCAGAATCAATTCAAAAATCAAACCAGCTTACCAAAGATAGCAGCGGTCATGGCATGCACGTGCCGCTTTATGCTGGCCAGTTCATCCACCACCGGTTTTAGTGCAGCCTCAGCGTCTTCTGCTTGTTTGGTTAAAGCGGATTTTTCAGTAGCCCAATCCGCCCGCTCCTTCTTGAAATCCTTCTTAAGCTATTCCATGACGCTTAAGGCGCTGATCAACTCCTGTTTTTCTTTTGAGGTTTCAGTCTGTTGGGACTTCAGATTTTCTTGGAGATCGGCGATTTGGGTCTCTTTTGTTTTCAGCTCAGCCTGCATACAGACAGTTATATGATTCAGCAAGCAGTGCAAGAATTGAAGCACCAACCACATAACAAGTTATGCACTTGGTGCTTGGGGGCTAATGCCTATTTGATCGTCATCTTTCAATTGATTACAAAGTCCCAAGCTCAATACAAGTATTCAACTTGGCACTTGGGGGCTAATGGCTATTTGTTCAAAAAAGTTCTGATGCGAAGATATTAATTACTTAAGTCCCGGTTTAACTACACTAAGTTGAACCGGCCCTTGGGGGCTACATCAGGGAATTTCGAGGCATTAAGATTTATATTAGTAAGTCCCGGTTTGAAAGAAGATTACAAACTAGCCCTTGGGGGCTAGGAGAGTCAGCAAGAATTGAAGCATACAAGCAGGAAAGAGCATATGGAAGTTACCTCATATTTATCTTTCATCATGTTAACCAGACCGGCTTCATAGTCACGACTGGTATACAGCCGGTTCAGATAGCCGAAATGGATGTCTTGGGCGTTCAGAGCAGCGTAAGTCGCCAGATCAACATTCCACTTGCCTTTGCCAAAGGCAGCAAATTCTTCCTTGGCGGTATGCTTAGACAAAGCGACAGGATTGCCTGGCTCTGTGCGACCAATGCCGGTAATGACAACCTCATCATCCTTGGCATCACCGGTTTGAACTGGGGCCGTTGGCTTATCAGTAGGCTTTGTTGGATTGGTGGATTTCTCAATCCGGATGGGTCTTGTGGGCTGGTTGACAGGACTTGAGGTATCAATAGGCCTCTCTTCAGCAATAAGATCGTCATCTCGTTGCGGTGGATCATTGGGTATGTCTTCAGGAATAGCTGCTTCAAGATCTGGTGTTTTGCCCGGTTCAGGGACGGCATCCTCCTCGGCCGCTTTATCCAGGCGAGCTTTTTTGCTCGGCCTAGGCTTGGCCCGGAAAGGAATAACAAAGTCAAATACAGCATATGTTCCAAGGTGACGTACCAGACATATTAAGATAAGTATGGCTTACCCAAGCACCGTTTTGAGCAGTGGCAACTGAGTAGCCGATGACTCGCCAGAGGATGAGTGGGAAGTAACCTGATAATCGGAGTCAGATGGATTAAGAGGTTGACGAAAACAACCCACTTTAGGACAAGCACTGACAAGCAAATTAGAGACCTCTGAACGGCGTTTTTGAACCGGACTGTTCGGTAAACCGGTGGAGGTAACTACCTGGCCGCTGTGCCAGGTTGTGCGGCGAGCTTCGTGCTGTTGGGTCTTCATAAGAAATTTGGGATCCAAGTAAGCAAGAGGATGAGAAAATTTAACTTTCCGGTTTGCCTGGCGGATTTTTAGTGAAGGCAAAGGTTTTGAATCGGAAGAGAGAATAATTACCTCTGCAGCATCAGCATGGCTGGCTTCGGCATCATCCTGACAAATATCACCATCAATAAGATGCATGAAAAATAAGCCAAGTGAGTCAAGCCCTACCTCAAGGTCCGGATTATCCACATCATCATCAGGGGCCGGATTAGAGGATGCAGTGGTTCTTTTCCTGTGGGCAGTCTTCTTCACAGCTTTAGTCTTTTGCCGGGTTGATCTTTCCGGTTTGTCTGGTTTTTCTGGTTTCTCCTGCGGCAGTTTCTTGCTCCAAAACGGATCATTGCCCTGGTTACACAGACACTGATATTAAACAATGACCAGATATATCAATAACAGGTTCAGCAAAAAGAAAAATCAAACTCTTACAGCTGGCGGTTTGTTGGTGGCACAGAAGGGAAGCAGGCCGGTTTTAGCACAGATGTGTTCCGGTTCATTCAGCATCTTGTTCACAACCTCTGTGATTTCTTCGTCGGTGATATGGATGTTAGCATGTCGCAGTGGGTCATCAACACTGCCAGTATACTCGCACATCAAACCGGAGCGCTGACTAAGGGGTAGTATGCTCCATGATATCCAACAACGAGCGAGATCAACCCCTGTTAAACCGTTGGCCATAAAGGCTCTGAGCTTGGACAGTTGAGGAGCGTATTTGCTTCTCTCCTTGGCAGTCAACCTTTGCGGAAAGGGGTGTGTATTGCTAAGCCGCTCCGGACGAAAGCCAGGCAAAGGATTTCACCAGCAGGGGAGGTGTCTTTGCAATAGAACCATGTTTGATTCCACTCTTTGGGGTGGCTATGCAGCTTGGCATGAGGGTATGTGACCTCTTTCCTTTTCTGAATCGCCACACCACCCAATTCCGTATTGGAACCATTAGAAAACTCAGTACGGCGGTTTAGATGGAAACAGTCTCTGAACAACTCCACTGTGGGCTCCTCTTGAAAGAACGCCTCACAGAGCACTTGGAAGTGACACATGTTTGTAACAGAGTTGGGACCAGTGTCTTGTGGGTGGAGTTGAAAATCGGCTAAAACGTCCCGGTAAAATTTAGAACCGGGCGGCTTAAAGCCCCGGGCTAAGTGATCTACGAAAACGACGACCTCTCCTTCTTGAGGTGTGGGAGGGAATTCTTTGCCAGGAGCCCTCCAATGGATGGTATCTTTGCTGCCTAAGGCGCCGATCAGGACTAAATCGTCTAGTTGAGCCTCTGTGATGCGAGAAGGAACCCAGTTGCACTCATATACTTGCTTGGCCATGATGAAATTTACAAGGTAGGTGATCCCGGTTCAAAAATGCATTGATTAAGGTACATTGGTATGTGCAATGTTAAACCGGAGACAGATCTATCTAAACCGGAGTTTTATGAAGCAACAACATCTAGTGGTTCAACAAGGGGACTAACGGTATATACCGGTTTGGCAATTTTTTCTACAAAATTAAACCACCTGGTCTAAACATTGAAGCAGATGAGTAAGTTTACAGAAACAGATTTCATAAGACTTCTCTACAGCGACGGATCTGAAGCAAGTTCAGAAAATAAGGAAAATATTCAAGGTTCAAAAAAGAACAGTACTGAATCAATGGGCAGAGATACATATAGATCTATGGTCTTGAGGCATGAAACTGAAGGCGGATGCTAAAAACTACCGCTACACAGAGTAAGGATTCACAGATGCATCTAGGAGTTATTGTATGAACACGAAACAGGCGATGAACACTAGAAGAACATGAAACCCTAGAGAAGATCTGTGTTGAAAAGAACAGAAGACTTACTGGAGATGAGAAAGACGCGGAAGGTTGCCGCGGTGCTCTGGTGCACCCAGGTTGATGCAGCGGCCAAGGTTGATGCAGAGGTTGACGGTGGCGGCGGAGCTCCGAAGCTGGGCGACGCGAGGAAGACGAAGCACAAGGGCACGGAGGGGAAAAAGAAATGACCCTTTGGTCCTATTTATAAGGCAAGGGACAGGAGTCAGGTGCGAAAATCAAGGGACCATGGGTTTAGAAACGAAGATGTCGCCTTAATTGTCGCAGACCTATTAAGGTCCTTTATAACAGGTGACGTCACGCCGGTTTACAACGACCAGAGAAGATGACATCACGGCGGTTCAACAAACTACAAGAAGATATTGAAGATGAAGATTTTTGCTAAAGGATTGACATGAACATGTTCAAATCAATCTGGGGCCTAATGTTGGGGATATCACTACTGGGCGTAAACTGGCCTATCTGGGCCGGGTTAACTTCATCAGTAGTTAAGTATGTTAAAGCCCAAGAAGGCAGATGAAGGCTCAAGGCCCATAGTCGGTTCAAGGCCCGTAGCCTTAAACCGGCGTTGGTATTTAACTTGTATTGTAAGTTAGGAATAAGTAGAGACCAAACCAGACACATCTATGAGCCGGTATTGGGACTCTGTGAACCGACGGGCGTCACCCGTGTATATAAGGGGACGACCCGGCGGCGGTTCAAGGACAACAGACAACAACTCGAGACATAGGCGAAGCTTGTTTGCTCCCTGGTCATCGAAACCCCATCAATTCCATCACAACTAGACGTAGGCTTTTACCTTCATCGAAGGGGCCGAACTAGTATAAACTCTCTTGCGTCCCTGTGTCCGCTTTAACCCCTTCAAGCTAACCCGTCGCGATGCCTCCATGACCAAGTCCTTTCTCTAGGACATCTGCCGTGACAAAACCACGACACGAACTGTCAAGGGGTTCCCATTATTACCCAACCGCGTAAGGAACGCAAAATCCGGGAACATAACACCGATATGACGGAAACTAGGGCGGCAAGAGTGGAACAAAACACCAGGCATAAGGCCGAGCCTTCCACCCTTTACCAAGTATATAGATGCATTAATTAAATAAGATATATTGTGATATCCCAACAAGTAAACATGTTCCAACAAGGAACAAACTTCAATCTTCTCCTGCAACTAACAATGCTATAAGAGGGGCTGAGCAAAGCGGTAACATAGACAAACAACGGTTTGCTAGGACAAGGTGGGTTAGAGGCTTGGTTCAACAATATGGGAGGCATGATAAGCAAGTGGTAGGTATCTCAACATAGGCATAGCAAAAGAGTGAGCATCTAGCAAGCAAAGATAGAAGTGATTTCGAGGGATGATCATCTTGCCTGAAATCCCGCAAGGAAGAAGAACGAGTCCATGAAGAAGACAAATGGACGTAGACGAACGGGTCCTCACAAACGCGATGTTACCGAATCCAACCCGAAGAAGCAAACACCGGAAAGAAGCACACAACATAGTAAACAACCAACACATGAACATGGTATGATATGCGGGATGCGGTATGCGATGCATATGCATGATTTGACAAGGAATGATTGAACTTGGCCTCAACTTGGAAATCCAAGAGTGCCACTGGAAAGGAGAGGTGATTTCGGTTCAAATCGATATAAAGATAGCCGGAATCGGATGCACGGTTTGGAAATGGCAAGCAAAACAAATATGGCACTGGTCTGCGATATACAACAAGTAGCCATCTAAATGCAACAAGTTAAACATTCTACAGCACTCAAACATGGCAACAAAATACATGGCAGGGATCCACTCAAGAAGCTTAACAAAAGATGAACACTGAGCTACGGCCAATTCATCCTTTAACAGGTTCAAACAAGCATGGCAAAAGTGAAATTGGTAAACAGGTTTCAGACTTGGTGAAATTAACACTTGTTTGGAATTTCAGATCAGGTAGCACACTTTGGAGCAAGAAAATTATATGCTACAGGAACTTAACATGGCAAACTAAAGCATGGCATGGAGCTACTCAAAGAGCTTAACAAAAGTCCCTTAGTGAACTTGAGCCAAAAGGGATCAGAAAATACAATTGCAAGCATGTGAACATGGCAAAAACATAATCCGATTACAGACTTGGTGAAAACTGGAGCATGCAAATTAGATATCAAGTAGGCATGTTTACGAGCTCGATGCACTCACTACAGAGCAAGGCATGATAATCTAAGCATACACCCATTAAGAATACCCATTATATAAGCTAGACATGGCAAGAACAATAACATAGCATGCACGGAACAACTACAACATCCTCGGCAAAATCGCTAACAAGTAGACAATCTGCCCAGATGCACGAAATAGCAAAAGTAGAGCTCGATTGACTCAAGCTAGGTTGCTCCATAATTGCAAACAAGGACATGTTTGGATAGAGCACTACAAGATTAACAAAACATCCTTAATGATCATCCTCAAAAGAGGCACGGATCACTAGGAAACAACAAGAACATAAGGCATATTGATATAAACAGTTCAAGGACTTAGTGAAATTGCTAAGTCCCTGAAATCAGCATTAACGAATGCACCACTTTGCAAGCTTGTGCTAGTCACCACACATATCACAAAAATACATGGATAGCACCTCTGGAAAGTGGCAAAGAATATAACAAAACTCATGTAGAGCTCAGGAGCATATCATGCACACATTAATCATGGCAAAAATGACAAATAGCTATTTCGTGCAGCAGATCTGACAAATAACTCAAATAGCTCTCTTCCAACAGCATTTCGGGCATCAAGATGAGCGCAAATGAAAATGATGCAATGAGATGAAATGATGTACTCTCTGAGACGAACATTTTGATATGCCACACGCATGAATCGGAGGTACGGATGCAAAGTTACGACACGATGAATATTGCAAAAAAAATCTGGGACTTAGAGAAAAAAATAAGTCAACCCTAGGGTTTGTCCGGATCAGATCTGGATCGCCGGCGCGCGGATCGAGGATCGCCGGGGTCGGCGCCGGAGCTCGACGGAGAGGCCACCGGGGAAGAGGGCCGGCGAGGTTGGGACGCCGGATCTCGCCGGATCCGAACTGGAGGGGCGGCGGGGAGGTGCGGCTGCGACGGAGGAGAAGGCGGCGGTGGTGCGGTGCCGGCCGGCGGGAACGCTGGAGCTTGCCGGCGATGGCGTCTGCGGCGGCCGGACGCCAGGGAGGGCCGGGCGGCTCGCTGCGCGGGAGGAAGAGAGGAGGCGGCGGGCGGCGCGCCTCTTCGGGCCGGGAGGGCCGGATGCGGGTCCCGCGGGCCCTGGCAGCGGCGGCGAAGTGGGCACCCGGGCGGGTGAATCAGGCGGCAACAAGTGGCGGCGGCGGGGTGGAAATGGACATGTCCGTCGGTGGCATTTTGTCCGGTCGCGAGGAGAAGGAGAGGGTTAGGGTTTCACCCGTGAATTTCAGAGGGGGTTCTTTATATAGGCCTAGAGGGAGCTAGGAGAGTCCAAATGAGGTGCGGTTTTCGGCCACGCGATCGTGATCGAATGCCCTAGATGATGGAGAGGGTTTTGGTGGGTTTAGGGCCAAAATGGAGGGGTGTTGGGCTGCAACACACACGAGGCCTTTTCAGTCCCTCGGTTAACTGTTGGAGCATCAAACGAAGTCCAAATGGTACGAAACTTGACAGGCGGTCTACTGGTAGTAAACCAAGGCCGCTTGGCAAGTCCCGGTCCAATCCGGAAATGTTTAACCCCCACACACGAAAGAAAGGTAGAAAAGACCACCGGAGGAGAACGGAGCGCCGGAAAGCAAAACGGACAACGGGAAAAATGCTCGGATGCATGAGACAAACATGTATGAAAATGAAATGCACATGATGACATGATATGCAATGCATGACACGCAAGCAATGAAAAGGCAACAACAACGAATATGCGGAGGACACCTGGCACATCAGTCTCGGGATGCTGGGAATGGCGCTGGAGGGGGCGAAGCGGCGTTGGAGGAACTCCTTCGTCACCATGGGCGCAGTCAGGCCAAGGTCTTTCAACCTCTTCAACCAGAGCCAGACGAAGGCGAGGCGGGGGCTCACGAGCTTCTCGTGGCCCCGGCCAGAGCTGGGGACGGCGGGCGCCAATGGAGGCAGGAGCAAAGGGTTGAGCACTCTGACATCCATGTACACCCACCGCGTCTGGAACCCGCTCGCAGATGGCGGGAGGTCAAAGTCAATCCCCAAGCCAGCCGTCGCCGCCATGGCCTGGAAGCTCAGACACCCCGAGCATTGTCGGGGGTCGGTCAAGTGCAGCGAGAAGAAATGGCGCAGAAGGGCCACGGAGGGGGCGATGCCCACCATGGCCTCGCAAACAAAGGCAAAGACGACAATAAGAGCAACGGATTGGGGATCTTGGTGCAACATATGAATCTGGTAATGGGAGAGCACGGCGTTGAAGAAGGCGGAGAAGGGAGAGATCAAGCCGGCCCATAGGGCGTCGATGAAGAATTGGACCTCGGTGGCTGTCCTGTCAGCAGAAGCTCAGGACGCGGGCCAGACCACCGTCCCTCCCCATTCATTGAAGCTGGAGGCGAGCGCACGACGGACCTTGTCCATGGCCTCCTGATTGAGCACCCGTGATCGGCCGATGGCGGGCTCGGCGGCCAGAGGCGGGCTGGCTGAGGACAGGGGCTTCTTCCCTTTCTCCATTCGGTTCGGTGCCATGGCGATGGAGAGGACCGAGCTCGGGTCGGATTGAGAGAAGAAGCTCAGGTTCGAAGAAGCGGAGGAGTTGGGGAGTGCATTGCCAGCAATGGGGAAATAATTGTGTAGGACGCCGTGGCTGCCTAGCTAGGCGGATATCAAGGCTGCATGGGGAAGCGGGGCCGCCCACGTCCAGTCAATCGCCACGCGTCAAGAGGGGCCGCAAGCTGTTGGCGCCCACGGCACTCTGCACTTGCCCTTTGGCTTCGCCTTGAAGCCAAGTCCGAGCGCGTCTTGGGCCCGGGGGCTATTGTCGGCATTCTGGGAACGGGGGTCCCCAGACTTGCCTGCCTGTGGACCACAACGTGGCTCCACCAGCGACCTGTACAGCCCATCTTCACCAGCAAACACTCAAGACCCTCGCGAGGGGCCAAGCCTCGCGAGGCGGACGACGCAAGACCTCCTCAGGGGCGGCCTCACCAGGATGGCTCGCGAGGGGCGGAGAGATCAAGGCAAGGGACACCTCGCGAGATTTCTATGACGCAAGCCATGACAACTGGAGCCAGGCGGGCGCCAGCGCGCGCAGTGTCCTCGTTTTCTCTTTGGTGCTAAAGAGGCAAGCGCAGACGAGGAGTACCGAGGCATCAGGCAAAGGTTTCCATATTGGTGCAACAAGACCAAGACCAGTAGGACGGAGGTCACCATGGAGCCCAAGACGGCGTCACCACGAGAGCCTTTGGCAGACGAAGACAACTTTTGTCAGGATAACTTGTACTAGTTGTCTCTGAGGGAGTCCTGGACTAAGGGGTCCTCGGGCGTCTGATCTGTTAGCCATGGGCCGGACTGATGGGCTGTGAAGATACGAAGACCGAAGACTGTACCCGTGTCCGAATAGGACTCTCCTTGGCATGGAAGGCAAGCTTGGCGATGGAATATGTAGATTCCCTTCTTTGTAACCGACCTTGTGTAACCCTAGATCCTCCCGGTGTCTAGATAAACCGGTGGACTTACTCCGGATAGGAGATACTCATTACCATAGTCATACATGCTAGACTTCTAGGGTTTAGCCATTACGATCTCGTGGTAGATCAACTCTTGTAATACTCATATTCATCAAGATCAATCAAGCAGGAAGTAGGGTATTACCTCCATAGAGAGGGCCCGAACCTGGGTAAACATCGTGTCCCCTGTCTCTTGTTACCATCGACCTTAGACGCATAGTTCGGGACCCCCTACCTGAGATCCGCCGGTTTTGACACCCACATTGGTGCTTTCATTGAGAGTTCCTCTGTGCTGTCGTTAAAAGGTTTTGATGGCCCCTTCAATCGTCGATAATGACGCTGTCCAAGGAGAAACTTTCCTCCCCGGACAAATATTCGTGTTCGGCGGCTTCACACTGCGGGCCAACTCGTTTGGCAATCTGGAGCAGATCGAAAGCTACGCCCTGGCCATCAGGTCAGATTCAGAAGCTTGAACTATTTTGCGAACATCCGTGGGGACTTGATCTTCACCAGATTCGAGGCCACAGTAGCTGCTCCTAGTCACCCCGATGATCATGACCTAAATCTGTCATCACGCCGCATCTAGGAGATTGCTCCTATAATCGCTCTGGCCTTAGATCCGGAGCAAGCTGCGCCATCCAAGGACGGGAGGATCAACCCCACCACGGAGGCCATAGATTCCATGGCGTTGGAGCCGCACATAGACTTAACCTCTCACGACGTCTTTGTCACCGGAACTCCAGACTCGTCTCCGGCCGTAAGTTCCAAACCACGTGAGCCTACAGACGCCGAACTTGATTGTTTATCGATCTTCGAATTCAGCGCCGCAGACATCTTCCAGCACTCGCCTTTGGGCGATGTGCTAAACTCATTAAAAAACCTGTCCTTGGTAGAGGACTCACAGTCGAACTATATCCGGTTCGAGCTAGGGCCTGATGGCGGAGAATTTTTCTTCCCACCCGCCACCCACTTCATAGCCACGGTCGAGGAATTGACCGACACCCTTGATTACGACTCCGAGGACATTGACGGTATGGACGACGATGCCGGAGAAGAAGAGGCCCAGAACCCGCCGTTCACCAGACGCTGGACGGCCACTTCCTCGTATGATATATACATGGTGGATACACCGAAGGAGAACAGCGGCGATGACAAGGAAGATCCAGCTGAGGATAAACCTTCCTAAATACAATCCAAGCGCCGACGTCAGCAGCGCCGCTCTAAGTCACACCGCAGTAAAGACAGCAACACCGGCACATGAGAAGATAACACTCCGGAAGGTGCCAAAGACAACAAATACCCCGTTGATACAGCTAATGAACAAGATGAACGGGAAGATGGGCAGGCTAGCCCTGGTAAACAGGCCACGCACAAAGATTCGGAGGACGATAATTACCTTCCGCTCTCCGAGGATGAGGTGAGCCTCGGCACCGAGGATTTCATCGTGCCTGAGGAACCTCTTGAGCAGGAGTGCTTCAAGTGCCAGCTAATAGCCACTGCAAGGAGCCTGAAAAAGAAGCAGTAGCAGCTTCAAGCTGATCAAGATCTACTAAATGATAAATGGACTGATGTCCTAGCAGCCGAAGAACATGGCCTCAAGCACCCAACCAAAAGCTACCCAAAGCGCAAATTGCTACCTCAGTTTGACGAGAAGGTGCCGGAGTACATACCACCATCTGATGACCCACAAGTATATGGGATCTACCATAGTCCTTTCGATAAGTAAGAGTGTCGAACCCAACAAGGAGCAGAAGGAAATGATAAGCGGTTTTCAGCAAGGTATTCTCCGCAAGTACTGAAATAAGTGGTAACAGATAGTTTTGTGATATGATAAATTGTAACGAGCAACAAGTAACAAAAGTAAATAAAGTGCAGCAAGGTGGCCCAATCCTTTTGTAGCAAAGGACAAGCCGGAACAAACTCTTATAATAGGAAAAGTGCTCCCGAGGACACATGGGAATATCGTCAAGCTAGTTTTCATCACATTCATATGATTCGCGTTCGATACTTTGATAATTTGATATGTGGGTGGACCGGTGCTTGGGTGCTGTTCTTACTTGAACAAGCATCCCACTTATGATTAACCTCTATTGCAAGCATCCACAACTACAACAAAAGTATTAAGGTAAACCTAACCATAGCATGAAACATATGGATCCAAATCAGCCCCTTACGAAGCAACACACAAACTAGGGTTTAAGCTTCTGTCACTCTAGCAACCCATCATCTACTTATTACTTCCCAATGCCTTCCTCTAGGCCCAAATAATGGTGAAGTGTTATGTAGTCAACGTTCACATAACACCACTAGAGGCTAGACAACATACATCTTATCAAAATATCAAACGAATACCAAATTCACATGACTACTCATAGCAAGACTTCTCCCTTGTCCTCAGGAACGAACGTAATTACTCACAAAGCATATTCACGTTCATAATCAGAGGGGGTAATAATATGCATATAGGATCTGAACATATGATCTTCCACCAATTAAACCAACTAGCATCAACTACAAGGAGTAATCAACACTACTAGCAACCTACTAGCACCAATCCCGGACTTTGAGACAAGAATTGAATACAAGAGATGAACTAGGGTTTGGAGATGAGATGGTGCTGGTGAAGATGTTGATGGAGATTGCCCTCTCCCGATGAGAGGAGCGTTGGTGATGACGATGGTGATGATTTCCCCCTCCCGGAGGGAAGTTTTCCCGGCAGAACAGCTCTGTCAGAGCTCTAGATTGGATCCGCCAAGGTTCTGCCTCGTGGCGGCGGAGTCTCGTCCCGAAAAGTTCCCTCTTATTTTTTTCTCATCGAAAGACCTCATATAGGAGAAGATGGGCGTCGGAGAGCCACCAGGGGGCCCATGAGGTAGGGGGCGCGCCCTAGGGGGGGCCCCACCCTCGTGAGCAGGGTGTGGGCCTGAGGGAGTCCTGGATTAGGGGGTCTCCGGACAGCCGGACTATCTCCATTGGCTGGACTGTTGGACTATGAAGATACAAGATTGAAGACTTCGTCTCGTGTCCGGATGGGACTCTACTTGGCGTGGACGGCAAGCTAGGCAATACGTATATGGATATCTCCTCCTTTGTAACCGACCTTGTGTAACCCTAACCCTCTCCGGTGTCTATATAAACCGAAGGGTTTTAGTCCGTAGGACAACAATCACAACATACAATCATACCATAGGCTAGCTTCTAGGGTTTAGCCTCTCTGATCTCGTGGTAGATCTACTCTTGTACTACCCATATCATCAATATTAATCAAGCAGGACGTAGGGTTTTACCTCCATCAAGAGGGCCCGAACCTGGGTAAAACATCGTGTCCCCTGTCTCCTGTTACCATCCGGCCTAGACGCACAGTTCGGGACCCCCTACCCGAGATCCGCCAGTTTTGACACCAACATTGGTGCTTTCATTGAGAGTTCCTCTGTGTCGTCGCCATTAGGCTTGATGGCTCCTACTATCATCAATAACGATGCGGTCCAGGGTGAGACTTTTCTCCCCGGACAGATCTTCATATTCGGCGGCTTTGCACTGCGGGCTAATTCGCTTGGCCATCTGTAACGCCCCGAGACCGATGTGCCAGGTGTCGTCTAGTTATTTGCTGTTGTTGCCTTGTCATTGCTTGCGTGTCATGCATTGCATATCATGTCATCATGTGCATTTCTTTTGCATACATGTTCGTCTCAGGCATCCGAGCATTTTCCCTGTTGTCCGTTTTGCAATCCGGCGCTCCTATGTCATCCGGTGTCCCTTTCCACCTCTTTTTCGTGTGCGAGTGTTAAACGTTTTCGGATTGGACCGAGACTTGTCATGCGGCCTTGGTTTACTACCGGTAGACCGCCTGTCAAGTTTCGTGCCATTTGGACTTCGTCTGATACTCCAACGGTTAACCGAGGGACCGAAAAGGCCTCGTGTGTGTTGCAGCCCAACACCCTTCCAAAGTGGCCCAAAACCCACCTAAACCTCCTCCATCATCTCGGTCGTTCGATCACGATCGCGTGGCCGAAAACCGCACCTCATTTGGACTCTCCTAGCTCCCTCTACCTATAAATATGTGGCCTCCCCCGAAATTTCCACGCAGACGAAACCCTAGATCCACTCCCTTCGCGCCGCCGGACACTTCTCCCACCGGCCGGACATGTCCAGCCGCCGCCGCCACCTCGCTCCGGCGAATCCCGTCGCGCCACGTCACCCCCCGCCGCCGCGAGCCAACCAGGCCGCGCCACGTCGCCTCCCCGCCGTACCTCCTCTCTCCTCCGCCGCCGCGGGCCCGTGCGGCCCAGATCCGGCCCGCGGGGCCCGAACCGCCGCCGCCCCGCGTCTGGGCGTCCTCGGGCGCACCGCGCCGGCCTCCCGCATCCCCGAAGGCTCGCGGCGCCGCCGCCACGCTGTGTTCGTCGCGCCGCCGCGTGCCTCCATCTCCTCGGCCCCGCCGTGTCGCGCCGCCACCGCGGGCCACCGCCGTCGCCGCCGCCGACTCCGGCCCCCACCGCCTCCTCCTCGTCGCCGGCGAGCATCTTCATTGACTCCGGCCACCGCGTCCATCTTCTCCGGCGAGGATCCGGCCCGCCTCGGTTCGCGCGCCGGATCAACCCTAGATATGGTTGGGCCTTTCAAAAGGTCCAAAGATAAGAAGACCCACCTCCTGGTGGCGGTTGACAAGTTCATAAAGTGGGTGGAGGCAGAACCGGTTAGCAAGTGTGATGCAGCCACGGCGGTTCAGTTTATCAAAAAAGTGATTTTCCGGTTTGGCTTTCCACACAGTATCATCACTGATAATGGTACCAATTTGTCCAAGGGTGCCATGAAGGAGTTCTGCGAACGGGAGCACATCCGGCTTGACGTTTCATCAGTGGCACACCCACAGTCCAATGGTCAAGCAGAAAGGGATAATCAAGAGATTTTGAGAGGCATCAAGCCCCGGCTTATGGTTCCTTTGCAGAGAACACCGGGTTGTTGGGTAGAAGAATTACCATCTGTGTTATGGAGCATCAATACCACACCCAACAGATCAACAGGATACACACCATTCTTCATGGTCTATGGAGCGGAGGCGGTTCTCCCCAGTGATATCCGTCACGATTCACCTGGTGTGGCGGCTTATGTTGAAGCGGACAACGAGACAGCACGGCAAGATGCTTTGGACCGGTTGGATGAAGAGCGTGACATAGCAACTGCTCGCTCAGCGATTTACCAACAGGATCTTCGTCGTTATCACAGTCGCCGAGTTAAAACCAGAACCTTTCAAGAGGGAGATTTGGTGCTTCGGCTCATCCAAGACCAGACTGATATGCATAAGCTATCCCCACCTTGGGAGGGACCTTTTGTGGTCAGCAAGAATTTGCACAACGGGTCATACTATCTGATCGATATTCGAGAGCATAAAGACTCACGTACATCAGAGGAAGGGACCAACAGGCCGTGGAACATAGCTCATCTTTGGCCTTACTATAACTGAGCCATTGGCTCCACTTATGTACATATTACGATGATGTATACATTATGATTAAATATAATAAACCGGAACCTCAGCTAAAGCGGGGTATCTGTTCTTTTACATCATGTGTGGTTACACGGACTTGTTCTAAAGCGGCCTACGGTTTACCGCTTGAGTTAGCTTTTCAAAAACATCATGTTATATCACTTGGGGGCTTGGTCATGTCCGAACCAATGCAATACCTCTTGATAGGCGAGAGCCACCAGATCACTTGGGGACTTGGTCACGTCTGAACCAGTCATGCCTCTTGATCGGCCTAAGGCCACAGAATCACTTGGGGGCTTGGTCGAACTCGAACCATTGCCATGCCACTTGATCAGCATAAATGCCACGGTTTCATTTGGGGACCTAGCTGACTTGAACCATAGCTACACCTATCGGGAGCTTGGTCATGTCTGACCATGGTAACGCCATCTGATCAGCTCAAATAAGCCTCTTTTTGCAAATGGTTTTGTCATTGCCTTTGCTTCACATTTTTCTTTGAAAGATATTTCTTTCTTTTTATTGCATTTTTAAACCGACAAAGTTTTAAGCCGGTTCAAACTGTCAATTGACGGAACACGGTCCATTTTAATCCGGAGACTATTTGCTCGGTTTGATTTTTTTGTTAACATCCTATTACGGAGTAACACGGTGTTTATTATAACCCGGCACGATTTACATGGTAAACCGGCATCATATATATAGGAGCTGCTATCTCCTCCAACAGTGTGGGTTTATAAAACTCCGCTTCAAGATTGGCCAAGCCAACTTCACGTCCAACGATGGTAGGTATTATGTATCTCAAAATTTGGTCGTATACTTAAAAATTTCGGATGTTTTGATTTCATGTATGCAGACATCATATTCCGCCTGACGGTACAACCGCGGTGGCACTTTAAGATTTTTATTGCAGAAAGTACTTTGGAAAGTTCATCACCCAAAGGAAGAGCAAGTTGCAGTAATTATGCACGAAGGCATATCCGCATCAAAAGTATCAGCTAGCCTATTACAAGGCAACACGGTGCCCACAATAAGATCATTGTCTTTCGCAAGGGAGAAGAAGTTTTAAACCGGCTTCCGGTTCAAGCTTGGTCACCAGCCCGGCCTGATGGTTGTGGGTCATCCCGCGCCGCTTCAGCTTCAGTTTCTCTACCCAGCGGCTGGAAATCAACAGTTGTCCAGTCGATTCCCATTAATGCTTGAAAGACAACTTCATCATGGATCGGCAACGACGGGTCAATATCGGGAGCGTAAGTATGCTTACAGATTGGAGGGATAAGATTTTTCGTTTCATGAATTGGTGCAGCTACTCGCTTGTTTTGATTGTCATATTGGGCTTGATAATGAGACAAGTCTGCTTCTTCAGCCAATTGACAAGGTAGCGGACGCACCTCCCGGTTTATTGCTCGCAGATCCGCTTCACTAAACTCTGACCCGTCTTCCTTCAAGCTGGGATAGCCCTGAGCCGCTTCAATAGGGTCAAAATCTGGCACCCAAGCTTTTGCCCAGATTAAGGCATTGATCGCACCGGTTCGAGCAGCAGATTTCTTTAGCTCTTCAACCCGGGCAGGAAGCACCGACAGTTTCATCAGAGTGTCCTGAATCAAAGTGGGTGCCGGCTTGTTGTGGGATGCAATACAGATGATTCGTTGTGCACCAGTGTACAGTTGTTCGATCAACGTGTAGGCGGCTTTCAATTTCTTCCGCACATCTGACCCCAAGTGACCAATGCGTGTCCCTGAAATATCACCAAGGGTTAACAAACCGGTAACTCTGTAAGACGGCAGAATCAATTCAAAAATCAAACCAGCTTACCAAAGATAGCAGCGGTCATGGCATGCACGTGCCGCTTTATGCTGGCCAGTTCATCCACCACCGGTTTTAGTGCAGCCTCAGCGTCTTCTGCTTGTTTGGTTAAAGCGGATTTTTCAGTAGCCCAATCCGCCCGCTCCTTCTTGAAATCCTTCTTAAGCTATTCCATGACGCTTAAGGCGCTGATCAACTCCTGTTTTGCTTTTGAGGTTTCAGTCTGTTGGGACTTCAGATTTTCTTGGAGATCGGCGATTTGGGTCTCTTTTGTTTTCAGCTCAGCCTGCATACAGACAGTTATATGATTCAGCAAGCAGTGCAAGAATTGAAGCACCAACCACATAACAAGTTATGCACTTGGTGCTTGGGGGCTAATGCCTATTTGATCGTCATCTTTCAATTGATTACAAAGTCCCAAGCTCAATACAAGTATTCAACTTGGCACTTGGGGGCTAATGGCTATTTGTTCAAAAAAGTTCTGATGCGAAGATATTAATTACTTAAGTCCCGGTTTAACTACACTAAGTTGAACCGGCCCTTGGGGGCTACATCAGGGAATTTCGAGGCATTAAGATTTATATTAGTAAGTCCCGGTTTGAAAGAAGATTACAAACTAGCCCTTGGGGGCTAGGAGAGTCAGCAAGAATTGAAGCATACAAGCAGGAAAGAGCATATGGAAGTTACCTCATATTTATCTTTCATCATGTTAACCAGACCGGCTTCATAGTCACGACTGGTATACAGCCGGTTCAGATAGCCGAAATGGATGTCTTGGGCGTTCAGAGCAGCGTAAGTCGCCAGATCAACATTCCACTTGCCTTTGCCAAAGGCAGCAAATTCTTCCTTGGCGGTATGCTTAGACAAAGCGACAGGATTGCCTGGCTCTGTGCGACCAATGCCGGTAATGACAACCTCATCATCCTTGGCATCACCGGTTTGAACTGGGGCCGTTGGCTTATCAGTAGGCTTTGTTGGATTGGTGGATTTCTCAATCCGGATGGGTCTTGTGGGCTGGTTGACAGGACTTGAGGTATCAATAGGCCTCTCTTCAGCAATAAGATCGTCATCTCGTTGCAGTGGATCATTGGGTATGTCTTCAGGAATAGCTGCTTCAAGATCTGGTGTTTTGCCCGGTTCAGGGACGGCATCCTCCTCGGCCGCTTTATCCAGGCGAGCTTTTTTGCTCGGCCTAGGCTTGGCCCGGAAAGGAATAACAAAGTCAAATACAGCATATGTTCCAAGGTGATGTACCAGACATATTAAGATAAGTATGGCTTACCCAAGCACCGTTTTGAGCAGTGGCAACTGAGTAGCCGATGACTCGCCAGAGGATGAGTGGGAAGTAACCTGATAATCGGAGTCAGATGGATTAAGAGGTTGACGAAAACAACCCACTTTAGGACAAGCACTGACAAGCAAATTAGAGACCTCTGAACGGCGTTTTTGAACCGGACTGTTCGGTAAACCGGTGGAGGTAACTACCTGGCCGCTGTGCCAGGTTGTGCGGCGAGTTTCGTGCTGTTGGGTCTTCATAAGAAATTTGGGATCCAAGTAAGCAAGAGGATGAGAAAATTTAACTTTCCGGTTTGCCTGGCGGATTTTTAGTGAAGGCAAAGGTTTTGAATCGGAAGAGAGAATAATTACCTCTGCAGCATCAGCATGGCTGGCTTCGGCATCATCCTGACAAATATCACCATCAATAAGATGCATGAAAAATAAGCCAAGTGAGTCAAACCCTACCTCAAGGTCCGGATTATCCACATCATCATCAGGGGCCGGATTAGAGGATGCAGTGGTTCTTTTCCTGTGGGCAGTCTTCTTCACAGCTTTAGTCTTTTGCCGGGTTGATCTTTCCGGTTTGTCTGGTTTTTCTGGTTTCTCCTGCGGCAGTTTCTTGCTCCAAAACGGATCATTGCCCTGGTTACACAGACACTGATATTAAACAATGACCAGATATATCAATAACAGGTTCAGCAAAAAGAAAAATCAAACTCTTACAGCTGGCGGTTTGTTGGTGGCACAGAAGGGAAGCAGGCCGGTTTTAGCACAGATGTGTTCCGGTTCATTCAGCATCTTGTTCACAGCCTCTGTGATTTCTTCGTCGGTGATATGGATGTTAGCATGTCGCAGTGGGTCATCAACACTGCCAGTATACTCGCACATCAAACCGGAGCGCTGACTAAGGGGTAGTATGCTCCATGATATCCAACAACGAGCGAGATCAACCCCTGTTAAACCGTTGGCCATAAAGGCTCTGAGCTTGGACAGTTGAGGAGCGTATTTGCTTCTCTCCTTGGCAGTCAACCTTTGCGGAAAGGGGTGTGTATTGCTAAGCCGCTCCGGACGAAAGCCAGGCAAAGGATTTCACCAGCAGGGGAGGTGTCTTTGCAATAGAACCATGTTTGATTCCACTCTTTGGGGTGGCTATGCAGCTTGGCATGAGGGTATGTGACCTCTTTCCTTTTCTGAATCGCCACACCACCCAATTCCGTATTGGAACCATTAGAAAACTCAGTACGGCGGTTTAGATGGAAACAGTCTCTGAACAACTCCACTGTGGGCTCCTCTTGAAAGAACGCCTCACAGAGCACTTGGAAGTGACACATGTTTGTAACAGAGTTGGGACCAGTGTCTTGTGGGTGGAGTTGAAAATCGGCTAAAACGTCCCGGTAAAATTTAGAACCGGGCGGCTTAAAGCCCCGGGCTAAGTGATCTACGAAAACGACGACCTCTCCTTCTTGAGGTGTGGGAGGGAATTCTTTGCCAGGAGCCCTCCAATGGATGGTATCTTTGCTGCCTAAGGCGCCGATCAGGACTAAATCGTCCAGTTGAGCCTCTGTGATGCGAGAAGGAACCCAGTTGCACTCATATACTTGCTTGGCCATGATGAAATTTACAAGGTAGGTGATCCCGGTTCAAAAATGCATTGATTAAGGTACATTGGTATGTGCAATGTTAAACCGGAGACAGATCTATCTAAACCGGAGTTTTATGAAGCAACAACATCTAGCGGTTCAACAAGGGGACTAACGGTATATACCGGTTTGGCAATTTTTTCTACAAAATTAAACCACCTGGTCTAAACATTGAAGCAGATGAGTAAGTTTACAGAAACAGATTTCATAAGACTTCTCTACAGCGACGGATCTGAAGCAAGTTCAGAAAATAAGGAAAATATTCAAGGTTCAAAAAAGAACAGTACTGAATCAATGGGCAGAGATACATATAGATCTATGGTCTTGAGGCATGAAACTGAAGGCGGATGCTAAAAACTACCGCTACACAGAGTAAGGATTCACAGATGCATCTAGGAGTTATTGTATGAACACGAAACAGGCGATGAACACTAGAAGAACATGAAACCCTAGAGAAGATCTGTGTTGAAAAGAACAGAAGACTTACTGGAGATGAGAAAGACGCGGAAGGTTGCCGCGGTGCTCTGGTGCACCCAGGTTGATGCAGCGGCCAAGGTTGATGCAGAGGTTGACGGTGGCGGCGGAGCTCCGAAGCTGGGCGACGCGAGGAAGACGAAGCACAAGGGCACGGAGGGGAAAAAGAAATGACCCTTTGGTCCTATTTATAAGGCAAGGGACAGGAGTCAGGTGCGAAAATCAAGGGACCATGGGTTTAGAAACGAAGATGTCGCCTTAATTGTCGCAGACCTATTAAGGTCCTTTATAACAGGTGACGTCACGCCGGTTTACAACGACCAGAGAAGATGACATCACGGCGGTTCAACAAACTACAAGAAGATATTGAAGATGAAGATTTTTGCTAAAGGATTGACATGAACATGTTCAAATCAATCTGGGGCCTAATGTTGGGGATATCACTACTGGGCGTAAACTGGCCTATCTGGGCCGGGTTAACTTCATCAGTAGTTAAGTATGTTAAAGCCCAAGAAGGCAGATGAAGGCTCAAGGCCCATAGTCGGTTCAAGGCCCGTAGCCTTAAACCGGCGTTGGTATTTAACTTGTATTGTAAGTTAGGAATAAGTAGAGACCAAACCAGACACATCTATGAGCCGGTATTGGGACTCTGTGAACCGACGGGCGTCACCCGTGTATATAAGGGGACGACCCGGCGGCGGTTCAAGGACAACAGACAACAACTCGAGACATAGGCGAAGCTTGTTTGCTCCCTGGTCATCGAAACCCCATCAATTCCATCACAACTAGACGTAGGCTTTTACCTTCATCGAAGGGGCCGAACTAGTATAAACTCTCTTGCGTCCCTGTGTCCGCTTTAACCCCTTCAAGCTAACCCGTCGCGATGCCTCCATGACCAAGTCCTTTCTCTAGGACATCTGCCGTGACAAAACCACGACACGAACTGTCAAGGGGTTCCCATTATTACCCAACCGCGTAAGGAACGCAAAATCCGGGAACATAACACCGATATGACGGAAACTAGGGCGGCAAGAGTGGAACAAAACACCAGGCATAAGGCCGAGCCTTCCACCCTTTACCAAGTATATAGATGCATTAATTAAATAAGATATATTGTGATATCCCAACAAGTAAACATGTTCCAACAAGGAACAAACTTCAATCTTTTCCTGCAACTAACAATGCTATAAGAGGGGCTGAGCAAAGCGGTAACATAGCCAAACAACGGTTTGCTAGGACAAGGTGGGTTAGAGGGTTGGTTCAACAATATGGGAGGCATGATAAGCAAGTGGTAGGTATCTCAACATAGGCATAGCAAAAGAGTGAGCATCTAGCAAGCAAAGATAGAAGTGATTTCGAGGGATGATCATCTTGCCTGAAATCCCGCAAGGAAGAAGAACGAGTCCATGAAGAAGACAAATGGACGTAGACGAACGGGTCCTCACAAACGCGATGTTACCGAATCCAACCCGAAGAAGCAAACACCGGAAAGAAGCACACAACATAGTAAACAACCAACACATGAACATGGTATGATATGCGGGATGCGGTATGCGATGCATATGCATGATTTGACAAGGAATGATTGAACCTGGCCTCAACTTGGAAATCCAAGAGTGCCACTGGAAAGGAGAGGTGATTTCGGTTCAAATCGATATAAAGATAGCCGGAATCGGATGCACGGTTTGGAAATGGCAAGCAAAACAAATATGGCACTGGTCTGCGATATACAACAAGTAGCCATCTAAATGCAACAAGTTAAACATTCTACAGCACTCAAACATGGCAACAAAATACATGGCAGGGATCCACTCAAGAAGCTTAACAAAAGATGAACACTGAGCTACGGCCAATTCATCCTTTAACAGGTTCAAACAAGCATGGCAAAAGTGAAATTGGTAAACAGGTTTCAGACTTGGTGAAATTAACACTTGTTTGGAATTTCAGATCAGGTAGCACACTTTGGAGCAAGAAAATTATATGCTACAGGAACTTAACATGGCAAACTAAAGCATGGCATGGAGCTACTCAAAGAGCTTAACAAAAGTCCCTTAGTGAACTTGAGCCAAAAGGGATCAGAAAATACAATTGCAAGCATGTGAACATGGCAAAAACATAATCCGATTACAGACTTGGTGAAAACTGGAGCATGCAAATTAGATATCAAGTAGGCATGTTTACGAGCTCGATGCACTCACTACAGAGCAAGGCATGATAATCTAAGCATACACCCATTAAGAATACCCATTATATAAGCTAGACATGGCAAGAACAATAACATAGCATGCACGGAACAACTACAACATCCTCGGCAAAATCGCTAACAAGTAGACAATCTGCCCAGATGCACGAAATAGCAAAAGTAGAGCTCGATTGACTCAAGCTAGGTTGCTCCATAATTGCAAACAAGGACATGTTTGGATAGAGCACTACAAGATTAACAAAACATCCTTAATGATCATCCTCAAAAGAGGCACGGATCACTAGGAAACAACAAGAACATAAGGCATATTGATATAAACAGTTCAAGGACTTAGTGAAATTGCTAAGTCCCTGAAATCAGCATTAACGAATGCACCACTTTGCAAGCTTGTGCTAGTCACCACACATATCACAAAAATACATGGATAGCACCTCTGGAAAGTGGCAAAGCATATAACAAAACTCATGTAGAGCTCAGGAGCATATCATGCACACATTAATCATGGCAAAAATGACAAATAGCTATTTCGTGCAGCAGATCTGACAAATAACTCAAATAGCTCTCTTCCAACAGCATTTCGGGCATCAAGATGAGCTCAAATGAAAATGATGCAATGAGATGAAATGATGTACTCTCTGAGACGAACATTTTGATATGCCACACGCATGAATCGGAGGTACGGATGCAAAGTTACGACACGATGAATATTGCAAAAAAAATCTGGGACTTAGAGAAAAAAATAAGTCAACCCTAGGGTTTGTCCGGATCAGATCTGGATCGCCGGCGCGCGGATCGAGGATCGCCGGGGTCGGCGCCGGAGCTCGACGGAGAGGCCACCGGGGAAGAGGGCCGGCGAGGTTGGGACGCCGGATCTCGCCGGATCCGAACTGGAGGGGCGGCGGGGAGGTGCGGCTGCGACGGAGGAGAAGGCGGCGGTGGTGCGGTGCCGGCCGGCGGGAACGCTGGAGCTTGCCGGCGATGGCGTCTGCGGCGGCCGGACGCCAGGGAGGGCCGGGCGGCTCGCTGCGCGGGAGGAAGAGAGGAGGCGGCGGGCGGCGCGCCTCTTCGGGCCGGGAGGGCCGGATGCGGGTCCCGCGGGCCCTGGCGGCGGCGGCGAAGTGGGCACCCGGGCGGGTGAATCAGGCGGCAACAAGTGGCGGCGGCGGGGTGGAAATGGACATGTCCGTCGGTGGCGTTTTGTCCGGTCGCGAGGAGAAGGAGAGGGTTAGGGTTTCACCCGTGAATTTCAGAGGGGGTTCTTTATATAGGCCTAGAGGGAGCTAGGAGAGTCCAAATGAGGTGCGGTTTTCAGCCACGCGATCGTGATCGAATGCTCTAGATGATGGAGAGGGTTTTGGTGGGTTTAGGGCCAAAATGGAGGGGTGTTGGGCTGCAACACACACGAGGCCTTTTCAGTCCCTCGGTTAACTGTTGGAGCATCAAACGAAGTCCAAATGGTACGAAACTTGACAGGCGGTCTACCGGTAGTAAACCAAGGCCGCTTGGCAAGTCCCGGTCCAATCCGGAAATGTTTAACCCCCACACACGAAAGAAAGGTAGAAAAGACCACCGGAGGAGAACGGAGCGCCGGAAAGCAAAACGGACAACGGGAAAAATGCTCGGATGCATGAGACAAACATGTATGCAAATGAAATGCACATGATGACATGATATGCAATGCATGACACGCAAGCAATGAAAAGGCAACAACAACGAATAAGCGGAGGACACCTGGCACATCAGTCTCGGGGCGCTACAGGGGTCCTCGGGCGTCCGACCTATTGGATATGGGCCAGACTGATGGGCCGTGAAGACACGAAGACCGAAGACTGCACCCGTGTCCGGATGAGTCTCTCCTTAGCGTGGAAGGCAAGCTTGGTGACCAAATATGTAGATTCCTTTCTTTGTAATCGACCTTGTGTAACCCTAGATCCTCCCGGTGTCTATATAAACCGGAGGACTTAGTCCGGAGAGAGAGACATAGATATTCATTACCATAGCCATACAAGCTAGACCTCTAGGGTTTAGCCATTACGATCTCGTGGTAGATCAACTCTTGTAATACTCATATTCATCAAGATCAATTAAGCAGGACATAGGGTATTACCTCCATAGAGAGGGCCCGAACCTGGGTAAACATTGTGTCCCCCGTCTCCTATTATCATCGACCTTAGACGCACAGTTCGAGACCCCCTACCCGAGATCCGCCGGTTTTGACACCGACAGTTGCCCGCCAGGACCTCGAGCACCGTCCTCTGTGCCTCGAGCGGAAGCCCTATCTCCTGAAGCCTCATGCGATCCACGCCGACAGACAGGGCCCACATCGGCTGGGAATGGCGCTGGAGGGGGCGACGCAGCGTTGGAGGAACTCCTTCGTCACCATGGGCGCAGTCAGGCCAAGGTCTTTCAACCTCTTCAACCAGAGCCAGACGAAGGCGAGGCGGGGGCTCACGAGCTTCTCGTGGCCCCAGCCAGAGCTGGGGACGGCGGGCGCCAATGGAGGCAGGAGCAAAGGGTTGAGCACTCTGACATCCATGTACACCCACCGCGTCTGGAACCCGCTCGCAGATGGCGGGAGGTCAAAGTCAATCCCCGAGCCAGCCATCGCCGCCATGGCCTGGAAGCTCAGACACCCCGAGCATTGTCGGGGGTCGGTCAAGTGCAGCGAGAAGAAATGGCGCAGAAGGGCCACGGAGGGGGCGATGCCCACCATGGCCTCGCAAACAAAGGCAAAGACGACAATAAGAGCAACGGATTGGGGATCTTGGTGCAACATATGAATCTGGTAATGGGAGAGCACGACGTTGAAGAAGGCGGAGAAGGGAGAGATCAAGCCGGCCCATAGGGCGTCGATGAAGAATTGGACCTCGGTGGCTGTCCTGTCAGCAGAAGCTCAGGACGCGGGCCAGGCCACCGTCCCTCCCCATTCATTGAAGCTGGAGGCGAGCGCACGACGGACCTTGTCCATGGCCTCCTGATTGAGCACCCGTGATCGGCCGATGGCGGGCTCGGCGGCCAGAGGCGGGCTGGCTGAGGACAGGGGCTTCTTCCCTTTCTCCATTCGGTTCGGTGCCATGGCGATGGAGAGGACCGAGCTCGGGTCGGATTGAGAGAAGAAGCTCAGGTTCGAAGAAGCGGAGGAGTTGGGGAGTGCATTGCCAGCAATGGGGAAATAATTGTGTAGGACGCCATGGCTGCCTAGCTAGGCGGATATCAAGGCTGCATGGGGAAGCGGGGCTGCCCACGTCCAGTCAATCGCCACGCATCAAGAGGGGCCGCAAGCTGTTGGCGCCCACGGCACTCTGCACTTGCCCTTTGGCTTCGCCTTGAAGCCAAGTCCGAGCGCGTCTTGGGCCCGGGGGCTATTGTCGGCATTCTGGGAACGGGGGTCCCCAGACTTGCCTGCCTGTGGACCACAACGTGGCTCCACCAGCGACCTGTACAGCCCATCTTCACCAGCAAACACTCAAGACCCTCGCGAGGGGCCAAGCCTCGCGAGGCGGACGACGCAAGACCTCCTCAGGGGCGGCCTCACCAGGATGGCTCACGAGGGGCGGAGAGATCAAGGCAAGGGACACCTCGCGAGATTTCTATGACGCAAGCCATGACGACTGGAGCCAGGCGGGCGCCAGCGCGCGCAGTGTCCTCGTTTTCTCTTTGGTGCTAAAGAGGCAAGCGCAGACGAGGAGTACCGAGGCATCAGGCAAAGGTTTCCATATTGGTGCAACAAGACCAAGACCAGTAGGACGGAGGTCACCATGGAGCCCAAGACGGCGTCACCACGAGAGCCTTTGGCAGACGAAGACAACTTTTGTCAGGATAACTTGTACTAGTTGTCTCTGAGGGAGTCCTGGACTAAGGGGTCCTCGGGCGTCTGATCTGTTAGCCATGGGCCAGACTGATGGGCTGTGAAGATACGAAGACCGAAGACTGTACCCGTGTCCGAATAGGACTCTCCTTGGCATGGAAGGCAAGCTTGGCGATGGAATATGTAGATTCCCTTCTTTGTAACCGACCTTGTGTAACCCTAGATCCTCCCGGTGTCTAGATAAACCGGTGGACTTACTCCGGATAGGAGATACTCATTACCATAGTCATACATGCTAGACTTCTAGGGTTTAGCCATTACGATCTCGTGGTAGATCAACTCTTGTAATACTCATATTCATCAAGAT
This sequence comes from Triticum urartu, assembly GCF_056163025.1. Classification (NCBI taxonomy): domain Eukaryota; kingdom Viridiplantae; phylum Streptophyta; class Magnoliopsida; order Poales; family Poaceae; genus Triticum; species Triticum urartu. The sequence goes on along the minus strand of NC_141877.1, from coordinate 59,868,945 downwards.
CAATCAAGCACGAAGTAGGGTATTACCTCCATAGAGAGGGCCCGAACCTGGGTAAACATCGTGTCCCCTGTCTCTTGTTACCATCGACCTTAGACGCATAGTTCGGGACCCCCTACCTGAGATCCGCCGGTTTTGACACCCACATTGGTGCTTTCATTGAGAGTTCCTCTGTGCTGTCGTTAAAAGGTTTTGATGGCCCCTTCAATCATCGATAATGACACTGTCCAAGGAGAAACTTTCCTCCCCGGACAAATATTCGTGTTCGGCGGCTTCACACTGCGGGCCAACTCGTTTGGCAATCTGGAGCAGATCGAAAGCTACGCCCTGGCCATCAGGTCAGATTCAGAAGCTTGAACTATTTTGCGAACATCCGTGGGGACTTGATCTTCACCAGATTCGAGGCCACAGTAGCTGCTCCTAGTCACCCCGATGATCATGACCTAAATCTGTCATCACGCCGCATCTAGGAGATTGCTCCTATAATCGCTCTGGCCTTAGATCCGGAGCAAGCTGCGCCATCCAAGGACGGGAGGATCAACCCCACCACGGAGGCCATAGATTCCATGGCGTTGGAGCCGCACATAGACTTAACCTCTCACGACGTCTTTGTCACCGGAACTCCAGACTCGTCTCCGGCCGTAAGTTCCAAACCACGTGAGCCTACAGACGCCGAACTTGATTGTTTATCGATCTTCGAATTCAGCACCGCAGACATCTTCCAGCACTCGCCTTTGGGCGATGTGCTAAACTCATTAAAAAACCTGTCCTTGGTAGAGGACTCACAGTCGAACTATATCCGGTTCGAGCTAGGGCCTGATGGCGGAGAATTTTTCTTCCCACCCGCCACCCACTTCATAGCCACGGTCGAGGAATTGACCGACACCCTTGATTACGACTCCGAGGACATTGACGGTATGGACGACGATGCCGGAGAAGAAGAGGCCCAGAACCCGCCGTTCACCAGACGCTGGACGGCCACTTCCTCGTATGATATATACATGGTGGATACACCGAAGGAGAACAGCGGCGATGACAAGGAAGATCCAGCTGAGGATAAACCTTCCTAAATACAATCCAAGCGCCGACGTCAGCAGCGCCGCTCTAAGTCACACCGCAGTAAAGACAGCAACACCGGCACATGAGAAGATAACACTCCGGAAGGTGCCAAAGACAACAAATACCCCGTTGATACAGCTAATGAACAAGATGAACGGGAAGATGGGCAGGCTAGCCCTGGTAAACAGGCCACGCACAAAGATTCGGAGGACGATAATTACCTTCCGCTCTCCGAGGATGAGGTGAGCCTCGGCACTGAGGATTTCATCGTGCCTGAGGAACCTCTTGAGCAGGAGTGCTTCAAGTGCCAGCTAATAGCCACTGCAAGGAGCCTGAAAAAGAAGCAGTAGCAGCTTCAAGCTGATCAAGATCTACTAAATGATAAATGGACTGATGTCCTAGCAGCCGAAGAACATGGCCTCAAGCACCCAACCAAAAGCTACCCAAAGCGCAAATTGCTACCTCAGTTTGACGAGAAGGTGCCGGAGTACATACCACCATCTGATGACCCACAAGTATATGGGATCTACCGTAGTCCTTTCGATAAGTAAGAGTGTCGAACCCAACAAGGAGCAGAAGGAAATGATAAGCGGTTTTCAGCAAGGTATTCTCCGCAAGTACTGAAATAAGTGGTAACAGATAGTTTTGTGATATGATAAATTGTAATGAGCAACAAGTAACAAAAGTAAATAAAGTGCAGCAAGGTGGCCCAATCCTTTTGTAGCAAAGGACAAGCCGGAACAAACTCTTATAATAGGAAAAGTGCTCCCGAGGACACATGGGAATATCGTCAAGCTAGTTTTCATCACATTCATATGATTCACGTTCGATACTTTGATAATTTGATATGTTGGTGGACCGGTGCTTGGGTGCTGTTCTTACTTGAACAAGCATCCCACTTATGATTAACCTCTATTGCAAGCATCCACAACTACAACAAAAGTATTAAGGTAAACCTAACCATAGCATGAAACATATGGATCCAAATCAGCCCCTTACGAAGCAACACACAAACTAGGGTTTAAGCTTCTGTCACTCTAGCAACCCATCATCTACTTATTACTTCCCAATGCCTTCCTCTAGGCCCAAATAATGGTGAAGTGTTATGTAGTCAACGTTCACATAACACCACTAGAGGCTAGACAACATACATCTTATCAAAATATCAAACGAATACCAAATTCACATGACTACTCATAGCAAGACTTCTCCCTTGTCCTCAGGAACGAACGTAATTACTCACAAAGCATATTCACGTTCATAATCAGAGGGGGTAATAATATGCATATAGGATCGGAACATATGATCTTCCACCAATTAAACCAACTAGCATCAACTACAAGGAGTAATCAACACTACTAGCAACCTACTAGCACCAATCCCGGACTTTGAGACAAGAATTGAATACAAGAGATGAACTAGGGTTTGGAGATGAGATGGTGCTGGTGAAGATGTTGATGGAGATTGCCCTCTCCCGATGAGAGGAGCGTTGGTGATGACGATGGTGATGATTTCCCCCTCCCGGAGGGAAGTTTTCCCGGCAGAACAACTCTGTCAGAGCTCTAGATTGGATCCGCCAAGGTTCTGCCTCGTGGCGGCGGAGTCTCGTCCCGAAAAGTTCCCTCTTATTTTTTTCTCATCGAAAGACCTCATATAGGAGAAGATGGGCGTCGGAGAGCCACCAGGGGGCCCATGAGGTAGGGGGCGCGCCCTAGGGGGGGGCCCACCCTCGTGAGCAGGGTGTGGGCCTGAGGGAGTCCTGGATTAGGGGGTCTCCGGACAGCCGGACTATCTCCATTGGCTGGACTGTTGGACTATGAAGATACAAGATTGAAGACTTCGTCTCGTGTCCGGATGGGACTCTACTTGGCGTGGACGGCAAGCTAGGCAATACGTATATGGATATCTCCTCCTTTGTAACCGACCTTGTGTAACCCTAACCCTCTCCGGTGTCTATATAAACCGAAGGGTTTTAGTCCGTAGGACAACAATCACAACATACAATCATACCATAGGCTAGCTTCTAGGGTTTAGCCTCTCTGATCTCGTGGTAGATCTACTCTTGTACTACCCATATCATCAATATTAATCAAGCAGGACGTAGGGTTTTACCTCCATCAAGAGGGCCCGAACCTGGGTAAAACATCGTGTCCCCTGTCTCCTGTTACCATCCGGCCTAGACGCACAGTTCGGGACCCCCTACCCGAGATCCGCCAGTTTTGACACCAACATTGGTGCTTTCATTGAGAGTTCCTCTGTGTCGTCACCATTAGGCTTGATGGCTCCTACTATCATCAATAACGATGCGGTCCAGGGTGAGACTTTTCTCCCCGGACAGATCTTCATATTCGGCGGCTTTGCACTGCGGGCTAATTCGCTTGGCCATCTGTAACGCCCCGAGACCGATGTGCCAGGTGTCGTCTAGTTATTCGCTGTTGTTGCCTTGTCATTGCTTGCGTGTCATGCATTGCATATCATGTCATCATGTGCATTTCTTTTGCATACATGTTCGTCTCAGGCATCCGAGCATTTTCCCTGTTGTCCGTTTTGCAATCCGGCGCTCCTATGTCATCCGGTGTCCCTTTCCACCTCTTTTTCGTGTGCGAGTGTTAAACGTTTTCGGATTGGACCGAGACTTGTCATGCGGCCTTGGTTTACTACCGGTAGACCGCCTGTCAAGTTTCGTGCCATTTGGACTTCGTCTGATACTCCAACGGTTAACCGAGGGACCGAAAAGGCCTCGTGTGTGTTGCAGCCCAACACCCTTCCAAAGTGGCCCAAAACCCACCTAAACCTCCTCCATCATCTCGGTCGTTCGATCACGATCGCGTGGCCGAAAACCGCACCTCATTTGGACTCTCCTAGCTCCCTCTACCTATAAATATGTGGCCTCCCCCGAAATTTCCACGCAGACGAAACCCTAGATCCACTCCCTTCGCGCCGCCGGACACTTCTCCCACCGGCCGGACATGTCCAGCCGCCGCCGCCACCTCGCTCTGGCGAATCCCGTCGCGCCACGTCACCCCCCGCCGCCGCGAGCCAACCAGGCCGCGCCACGTCGCCTCCCCGCCGTACCTCCTCTCTCCTCCGCCGCCGCGGGCCCGTGCGGCCCAGATCTGGCCCGCGGGGCCCGAACCGCCGCCGCCCCGCGTCTGGGCGTCCTCGGGCGCACCGCGCCGGCCTCCCGCATCCCCGAAGGCTCGCGGCGCCGCCGCCACGCTGTGTTCGTCGCGCCGCCGCGTGCCTCCATCTCCTCGGCCCCGCCGTGTCGCGCCGCCACCGCGGGCCACCGCCGTCGCCGCCGCCGACTCCGGCCCCCACCGCCTCCTCCTCGTCGCCGGCGAGCAGCTTCATTGACTCCGGCCACCGCGTCCATCTTCTCCGGCGAGGATCCGGCCCGCCTCGGTTCGCGCGCCGGATCAACCCTAGATATGGTTGGGCCTTTCAAAAGGTCCAAAGATAAGAAGACCCACCTCCTGGTGGCGGTTGACAAGTTCATAAAGTGGGTGGAGGCAGAACCGGTTAGCAAGTGTGATGCAGCCACGGTGGTTCAGTTTATCAAAAAAGTGATTTTCCGGTTTGGCTTTCCACACAGTATCATCACTGATAATGGTACCAATTTGTCCAAGGGTGCCATGAAGGAGTTCTGCGAACGGGAGCACATCCGGCTTGACGTTTAATCAGTGGCACACCCACAGTCCAATGGTCAAGCAGAAAGGGATAATCAAGAGATTTTGAGAGGCATCAAGCCCCGGCTTATGGTTCCTTTGCAGAGAACACCGGGTTGTTGGGTAGAAGAATTACCATCTGTGTTATGGAGCATCAATACCACACCCAACAGATCAACAGGATACACACCATTCTTCATGGTCTATGGAGCGGAGGCGGTTCTCCCCAGTGATATCCGTCACGATTCACCTGGTGTGGCGGCTTATGTTGAAGCGGACAACGAGACAGCACGGCAAGATGCTTTGGACCGGTTGGATGAAGAGCGTGACATAGCAACTGCTCGCTCAGCGATTTACCAACAGGATCTTCGTCGTTATCACAGTCGCCGAGTTAAAACCAGAACCTTTCAAGAGGGAGATTTGGTGCTTCGGCTCATCCAAGACCAGACTGATATGCATAAGCTATCCCCACCTTGGGAGGGACCTTTTGTGGTCAGCAAGAATTTGCACAACGGGTCATACTATCTGATCGATATTCGAGAGCATAAAGACTCACGTACATCAGAGGAAGGGACCAACAGGCCATGGAACATAGCTCATCTTTGGCCTTACTATACCTGAGCCATTGGCTCCACTTATGTACATATTACGATGATGTATACATTATGATTAAATATAATAAACCGGAACCTCAGCTAAAGCGGGGTATCTGTTCTTTTACATCATGTGTGGTTACACGGACTTGTTCTAAAGCGGCCTCCCGTTTACCGCTTGAGTTAGCTTTTCAAAAACATCATGTTATATCACTTGGGGGCTTGGTCATGTCCGAACCAATGCAATACCTCTTGATAGGCGAGAGCCACCAGATCACTTGGGGACTTGGTCACGTCTGAACCAGTCATGCCTCTTGATCGGCCTAAGGCCACAGAATCACTTGGGGGCTTGGTCGAACTCGAACCATTGCCATGCCACTTGATCGGCATAAATGCCACGGTTTCATTTGGGGACCTAGCTGACTTGAACCATAGCTACACCTATCGGGAGCTTGGTCGTGTCTGACCATGGTAACGCCATCTGATCAGCTCAAATAAGCCTCTTTTTGCAAATGGTTTTGTCATTGCCTTTGCTTCACATTTTTCTTTGAAAGATATTTCTTTCTTTTTATTGCGTTTTTAAACCGACAAAGTTTTAAGCCGGTTCAAACTGTCAATTGACGGAACACGGTCCATTTTAATCCGGAGACTATTTGCTCGGTTTGATTTTTTTGTTAACATCCTATTACGGAGTAACACGGTGTTTATTATAACCCGGCACGATTTACATGGTAAACCGGCATCATATATATAGGAGCTGCTATCTCCTCCAACAGTGTGGGTTTATAAAACTCCGCTTCAAGATTGGCCAAGCCAACTTCACGTCCAACGATGGTAGGTATTATGTATCTCAAAATTTGGTCGTATACTTAAAAATTTCGGATGTTTTGATTTCATGTATGCAGACATCATATTCCGCCTGACGGTACAACCGCGGTGGCACTTTAAGATTTTTATTGCAGAAAGTACTTTGGAAAGTTCATCACCCAAAGGAAGAGCAAGTTGCAGTAATTATGCATGAAGGCATATCCGCATCAAAAGTATCAGCTAGCCTATTACAAGGCAACACGGTGCCCACAATAAGATCATTGTCTTTCGCAAGGGAGAAGAAGTTTTAAACCGGCTTCCGGTTCAAGCTTGGTCACCAGCCCGGCCTGATGGTTGTGGGTCATCCCGCGCCGCTTCAGCTTCAGTTTCTCTACCCAGCGGCTGGAAATCAACAGTTGTCCAGTCGATTCCCATTAATGCTTGAAAGACAACTTCATCATGGATCAGCAACGACGGGTCAATATCGGGAGCGTAAGTATGCTTACAGATTGGAGGGATAAGATTTTCCGTTTCATGAATTGGTGCAGCTACTCGCTTGTTTTGATTGTCATATTGGGCTTGATAATGAGACAAGTCTGCTTCTTCAGCCAATTGACAAGGTAGCGGACGCACCTCCCGGTTTATTGCTCGCAGATCCGCTTCACTAAACTCTGACCCGTCTTCCTTCAAGCTGGGATAGCCCTGAGCCGCTTCAATAGGGTCAAAATCTGGCACCCAAGCTTTTGCCCAGATTAAGGCATTGATCGCACCGGTTCGAGCAGCAGATTTCTTTAGCTCTTCAACCCGGGCAGGAAGCACCGACAGTTTCATCAGAGTGTCCTGAATCAAAGTGGGTGCCGGCTTGTTGTGGGATGCAGTACAGATGATTCGTTGTGCACCAGTGTACAGTTGTTCGATCAACGTGTAGGCGGCTTTCAATTTCTTCCGCACATCTGACCCCAAGTGACCAATGCGTGTCCCTGAAATATCACCAAGGGTTAACAAACCGGTAACTCTGTAAGACGGCAGAATCAATTCAAAAATCAAACCAGCTTACCAAAGATAGCAGAGGTCATGGCATGCACGTGCCGCTTTATGCTGGCCAGTTCATCCACCACCGGTTTTAGTGCAGCCTCAGCGTCTTCTGCTTGTTTGGTTAAAGCGGATTTTTCAGTAGCCCAATCCGCCCGCTCCTTCTTGAAATCCTTCTTAAGCTATTCCATGACGCTTAAGGCGCTGATCAACTCCTGTTTTGCTTTTGAGGTTTCAGTCTGTTGGGACTTCAGATTTTCTTGGAGATCGGCGATTTGGGTCTCTTTTGTTTTCAGCTCAGCCTGCATACAGACAGTTATATGATTCAGCAAGCAGTGCAAGAATTGAAGCACCAACCACATAACAAGTTATGCACTTGGTGCTTGGGGGCTAATGCCTATTTGATCGTCATCTTTCAATTGATTACAAAGTCCCAAGCTCAATACAAGTATTCAACTTGGCACTTGGGGGCTAATGGCTATTTGTTCAAAAAAGTTCTGATGCGAAGATATTAATTACTTAAGTCCCGGTTTAACTACACTAAGTTGAACCGGCCCTTGGGGGCTACATCAGGGAATTTCGAGGCATTAAGATTTATATTAGTAAGTCCCGGTTTGAAAGAAGATTACAAACTAGCCCTTGGGGGCTAGGAGAGTCAGCAAGAATTGAAGCATACAAGAAGGAAAGATCATATGGAAGTTACCTCATATTTATCTTTCATCATGTTAACCAGACCGGCTTCATAGTCACGACTGGTATACAGCCGGTTCAGATAGCCGAAATGGATGTCTTGGGCGTTCAGAGCAGCGTAAGTCGCCAGATCAACATTCCACTTGCCTTTGCCAAAGGCAGCAAATTCTTCCTTGGCGGTATGCTTAGACAAAGCGACAGGATTGCCTGGCTCTGTGCGACCAATGCCGGTAATGACAACCTCATCATCCTTGGCATCACCGGTTTGAACTGGGGCCGTTGGCTTATCAGTAGGCTTTGTTGGATTGGTGGATTTCTCAATCCGGATGGGTCTTGTGGGCTGGTTGACAGGACTTGAGGTATCAATAGGCCTCTCTTCAGCAATAAGATCGTCATCTCGTTGCGGTGGATCATTGGGTATGTCTTCAGGAATAGCTGCTTCAAGATCTGGTGTTTTGCCCGGTTCAGGGACGGCATCCTCCTCGGCCGCTTTATCCAGGCGAGCTTTTTTGCTCGGCCTAGGCTTGGCCCGGAAAGGAATAACAAAGTCAAATACAGCATATGTTCCAAGGTGATGTACCAGACATATTAAGATAAGTATGGCTTACCCAAGCACCGTTTTGAGCAGTGGCAACTGAGTAGCCGATGACTCGCCAGAGGATGAGTGGGAAGTAACCTGATAATCAGAGTCAGATGGATTAAGAGGTTGACGAAAACAACCCACTTTAGGACAAGCACTGACAAGCAAATTAGAGACCTCTGAACGGCGTTTTTGAACCGGACTGTTCGGTAAACCGGTGGAGGTAACTACCTGGCCGCTGTGCCAGGTTGTGCGGCGAGCTTCGTGCTGTTGGGTCTTCATAAGAAATTTGGGATCCAAGTAAGCAAGAGGATGAGAAAATTTAACTTTCCGGTTTGCCTGGCGGATTTTTAGTGAAGGCAAAGGTTTTGAATCGGAAGAGAGAATAATTACCTCTGCAGCATCAGCATGGCTGGCTTCGGCATCATCCTGACAAATATCACCATCAATAAGATGCATGAAAAATAAGCCAAGTGAGTCAAGCCCTACCTCAAGGTCCGGATTATCCACATCATCATCAGGGGCCGGATTAGAGGATGCAGTGGTTCTTTTCCTGTGGGCAGTCTTCTTCACAGCTTTAGTCTTTTGCCGGGTTGATCTTTCCGGTTTGTCTGGTTTTTCTGGTTTCTCCTGCGGCAGTTTCTTGCTCCAAAACGGATCATTGCCCTGGTTACACAGACACTGATATTAAACAATGACCAGATATATCAATAACAGGTTCAGCAAAAAGAAAAATCAAACTCTTACAGCTGGCGGTTTGTTGGTGGCACAGAAGGGAAGCAGGCCGGTTTTAGCACAGATGTGTTCCGGTTCATTCAGCATCTTGTTCACAGCCTCTGTGATTTCTTCGTCGGTGATATGGATGTTAGCATGTCGCAGTGGGTCATCAACACTGCCAGTATACTCGCACATCAAACCGGAGCGCTGACTAAGGGGTAGTATGCTCCATGATATCCAACAACGAGCGAGATCAACCCCTGTTAAACCGTTGGCCATAAAGGCTCTGAGCTTGGACAGTTGAGGAGCGTATTTGCTTCTCTCCTTGGCAGTCAACCTTTGCGGAAAGGGGTGTGTATTGCTAAGCCGCTCCGGACGAAAGCCAGGCAAAGGATTTCACCAGCAGGGGAGGTGTCTTTGCAATAGAACCATGTTTGATTCCACTCTTTGGGGTGGCTATGCAGCTTGGCATGAGGGTATGTGACCTCTTTCCTTTTCTGAATCGCCACACCACCCAATTCCGTATTGGAACCATTAGAAAACTCAGTACGGCGGTTTAGATGGAAACAGTCTCTGAACAACTCCACTGTGGGCTCCTCTTGAAAGAACGCCTCACAGAGCACTTGGAAGTGACACATGTTTGTAACAGAGTTGGGACCAGTGTCTTGTGGGTGGAGCTGAAAATCGGCTAAAACGTCCCGGTAAAATTTAGAACCGGGCGGCTTAAAGCCCCGGGCTAAGTGATCTACGAAAACGACGACCTCTCCTTCTTGAGGTGTGGGAGGGAATTCTTTGCCAGGAGCCCTCCAATGGATGGTATCTTTGCTGCCTAAGGCGCCGATCAGGACTAAATCGTCCAGTTGAGCCTCTGTGATGCGAGAAGGAACCCAGTTGCACTCATATACTTGCTTGGCCATGATGAAATTTACAAGGTAGGTGATCCCGGTTCAAAAATGCATTGATTAAGGTACATTGGTATGTGCAATGTTAAACCGGAGACAGATCTATCTAAACCGGAGTTTTATGAAGCAACAACATCTAGCGGTTCAACAAGGGGACTAACGGTATATACCGGTTTGGCAATTTTTTCTACAAAATTAAACCACCTGGTCTAAACATTGAAGCAGATGAGTAAGTTTACAGAAACAGATTTCATAAGACTTCTCTACAGCGACGGATCTGAAGCAAGTTCAGAAAATAAGGAAAATATTCAAGGTTCAAAAAAGAACAGTACTGAATCAATGGGCAGAGATACATATAGATCTATGGTCTTGAGGCATGAAACTGAAGGCGGATGCTAAAAACTACCGCTACACAGAGTAAGGATTCACAGATGCATCTAGGAGTTATTGTATGAACACGAAACAGGCGATGAACACTAGAAGAACATGAAACCCTAGAGAAGATCTGTGTTGAAAAGAACAGAAGACTTACTGGAGATGAGAAAGACGCGGAAGGTTGCCGCGGTGCTCTGGTGCACCCAGGTTGATGCAGCGGCCAAGGTTGATGCAGAGGTTGACGGTGGCGGCGGAGCTCCGAAGCTGGGCGACGCGAGGAAGACGAAGCACAAGGGCACGGAGGGGAAAAAGAAATGACCCTTTGGTCCTATTTATAAGGCAAGGGACAGGAGTCAGGTGCGAAAATCAAGGGACCATGGGTTTAGAAACGAAGATGTCGCCTTAATTGTCGCAGACCTATTAAGGTCCTTTATAACAGGTGACGTCACGCCGGTTTACAACGACCAGAGAAGATGACATCACGGCGGTTCAACAAACTACAAGAAGATATTGAAGATGAAGATTTTTGCTAAAGGATTGACATGAACATGTTCAAATCAATCTGGGGCCTAATGTTGGGGATATCACTACTGGGCGTAAACTGGCCTATCTGGGCCGGGTTAACTTCATCAGTAGTTAAGTATGTTAAAGCCCAAGAAGGCAGATGAAGGCTCAAGGCCCATAGTCGGTTCAAGGCCCGTAGCCTTAAACCGGCGTTGGTATTTAACTTGTATTGTAAGTTAGGAATAAGTAGAGACCAAACCAGACACATCTATGAGCCGGTATTGGGACTCTGTGAACCGACGGGCGTCACCCGTGTATATAAGGGGACGACCCGGCGGCGGTTCAAGGACAACAGACAACAACTCGAGACATAGGCGAAGCTTGTTTGCTCCCTGGTCATCGAAACCCCATCAATTCCATCACAACTAGACGTAGGCTTTTACCTTCATCGAAGGGGCCGAACTAGTATAAACTCTCTTGCGTCCCTGTGTCCGCTTTAACCCCTTCAAGCTAACCCGTCGCGATGCCTCCATGACCAAGTCCTTTCTCTAGGACATCTGCCGTGACAAAACCACGACACGAACTGTCAAGGGGTTCCCATTATTACCCAACCGCGTAAGGAACGCAAAATCCGGGAACATAACACCGATATGACGGAAACTAGGGCGGCAAGAGTGGAACAAAACACAAGGCATAAGGCCGAGCCTTCCACCCTTTACCAAGTATATAGATGCATTAATTAAATAAGATATATTGTGATATCCCAACAAGTAAACATGTTCCAACAAGGAACAAACTTCAATCTTCTCCTGCAACTAACAATGCTATAAGAGGGGCTGAGCAAAGCGGTAACATAGCCAAACAACGGTTTGCTAGGACAAGGTGGGTTAGAGGGTTGGTTCAACAATATGGGAGGCATGATAAGCAAGTGGTAGGTATCTCAACATAGGCATAGCAAAAGAGTGAGCATCTAGCAAGAAAAGATAGAAGTGATTTCGAGGGATGATCATCTTGCCTGAAATCCCGCAAGGAAGAAGAACGAGTCCATGAAGAAGACAAATGGACGTAGACGAACGGGTCCTCACAAACGCGATGTTACCGAATCCAACCCGAAGAAGCAAACACCGGAAAGAAGCACACAACATAGTAAACAACCAACACATGAACATGGTATGATATGCGGGATGCGGCGTTGGAGGAACTCCTTCGTCACCATGGGCGTAGTCAGGCCAAGGTCTTTCAACCTCTTCAACCAGAGCCAGACGAAGGCGAGGCGGGGGCTCACGAGCTTCTCGTGGCCCCGGCCAGAGCTGGGGACGGCGGGCGCCAATGGAGGCAGGAGCAAAGGGTTGAGCACTCTGACATCCATGTACACCCACCGCGTCTGGAACCCGCTCGCAGATGGCGGGAGGTCAAAGTCAATCCCCGAGCCAGCCGTTGCCGCCATGGCCTGAAAGCTCAGACACCCCGAGCATTGTCGGGGGTCGGTCAAGTGCAGCGAGAAGAAATGGCGCAGAAGGGCCACGGAGGGGGCGATGCCCACCATGGCCTCGCAAAAAAAGGCAAAGACGACAATAAGAGCAACGGATTGGGGATCTTGGTGCAACATATGAATCTGGTAATGGGAGAGCACGGCGTTGAAGAAGGCAGAGAAGGGAGAGATCAAGCCGGCCCATAGGGCGTCGATGAAGAATTGGACCTCGGTGGCTATCCTGTCAGCAGAAGCTCAGGACGCGGGCCAGGCCACCGTCCCTCCCCATTCATTGAAGCTGGAGGCGAGCGCACGACGGACCTTGTCCATGGCCTCCTGATTGAGCACCCGTGATCGGCCGATGGCGGGCTCGGCGGCCAGAGGCGGGCTGGCTGAGGACAGGGGCTTCTTCCCTTTCTCCATTCGGTTCGGTGCCATGGCGATGGAGAGGACCGAGCTCGGGTCGGATTGAGAGAAGAAGCTCAGGTTCGAAGAAGCGGAGGAGTTGGGGAGTGCATTGCCAGCAATGGGGAAATAATTGTGTAGGACGCCGTGGCTGCCTAGCTAGGCAGATATCAAGGCTGCATGGGGAAGCGGGGCCGCCCACGTCCAGTCAATCGCCACGCGTCAAGAGGGGCCGCAAGCTGTTGGCGCCCACGGCACTCTGCACTTGCCCTTTGGCTTCGCCTTGAAGCCAAGTCCGAGCGTGTCTTGGGCCCGGGGGCTATTGTCGGCATTCTGGGAACGGGGGTCCCCAGACTTGCCTGCCTGTGGACCACAACGTGGCTCCACCAGCGACCTGTACGGCCCATCTTCACCAGCAAACACTCAAGACCCTCGCGAGGGGCCAAGCCTCGCGAGGCGGACGACGCAAGACCTCCTCAGGGGCGGCCTCACCAGGATGGCTCGCAAGGGGCGGAGAGATCAAGGCAAGGGACACCTCGCGAGATTTCTATGACGCAAGCCATGACGACTGGAGCCAGGCGGGCGCCAGCGCACGCAGTGTCCTCGTTTTCTATTTGGTGCTAAAGAGGCAAGCGCAGACGAGGAGTACTGAGGCATCAGGCAAAGGTTTCCATATTGGTGCAACAAGACCAAGACCAGTAGGACGGAGGTCACCATGGAGCCCAAGACGGCGTCACCACGAGAGCCTTTGGCAGACGAAGACAACTTTTGTCAGGATAACTTGTACTAGTTGTCTCTGAGGGAGTCCTGGACTAAGGGGTCCTCGGGCGTCTGATCTGTTAGCCATGGGCCGGACTGATGGGCTGTGAAGATACGAAGACCGAAGACTGTACCCGTGTCCGAATAGGACTCTCCTTGGCATGGAAGGCAAGCTTGGCGATGGAATATGTAGATTCCCTTCTTTGTAACCGACCTTGTGTAACCCTAGATCCTCCCGGTGTCTAGATAAACCGGTGGACTTACTCCGGATAGGAGATACTCATTACCATAGTCATACATGCTAGACTTCTAGGGTTTAGCCATTACGATCTCGTGGTAGATCAACTCTTGTAATACTCATATTCATCAAGATCAATCAAGCACGAAGTAGGGTATTACCTCCATAGAGAGGGCCCGAACCTGGGTAAACATCGTGTCCCCTGTCTCTTGTTACCATCGACCTTAGACGCATAGTTCGGGACCCCCTACCTGAGATCCGCCGGTTTTGACACCCACATTGGTGCTTTCATTGAGAGTTCCTCTGTGCTGTCGTTAAAAGGTTTTGATGGCCCCTTCAATCGTCGATAATGACGCTGTCCAAGGAGAAACTTTCCTCCCCGGACAAATATTCGTGTTCGGCGGCTTCACACTGCGGGCCAACTCGTTTGGCAATCTGGAGCAGATCGAAAGCTACGCCCTGGCCATCAGGTCAGATTCAGAAGATTGAACTATTTTGCGAACATCCGTGGGGACTTGATCTTCACCAGATTCGAGGCCACAGTAGCTGCTCCTAGTCACCCCGATGATCATGACCTAAATCTGTCATCACGCCGCATCTAGGAGATTGCTCCTATAATCGCTCTGGCCTTAGATCCGGAGCAAGCTGCGCCATCCAAGGACGGGAGGATCAACCCCACCACGGAGGCCATAGATTCCATGGCGTTGGAGCCGCACATAGACTTAACCTCTCACGACGTCTTTGTCACCGGAACTCCAGACTCGTCTCTGGCCGTAAGTTCCAAACCACGTGAGCCTACAGACGCCGAACTTGATTGTTTATCGATCTTCGAATTCAGCGCCGCAGACATCTTCCAGCACTCGCCTTTGGGCGATGTGCTAAACTCATTAAAAAACCTGTCCTTGGTAGAGGACTCACAGTCGAACTATATCCGGTTCGAGCTAGGGCCTGATGGCGGAGAATTTTTCTTCCCACCCTCCACCCACTTCATAGCCACGGTCGAGGAATTGACCGACACCCTTGATTACGACTCCGAGGACATTGACGGTATGGACGACGATGCCGGAGAAGAAGAGGCCCAGAACCCGCCGTTCACCAGACGCTGGACGGCCACTTCCTCGTATGATATATACATGGTGGATACACCGAAGGAGAACAGCGGCGATGACAAGGAAGATCCAGCTGAGGATAAACCTTCCTAAATACAATCCAAGCGCCGACGTCAGCAGCGCCGCTCTAAGTCACACCGCAGTAAAGACAGCAACACCGGCACATGAGAAGATAACACTCCGGAAGGTGCCAAAGACAACAAATACCCCGTTGATACAGCTAATGAACAAGATGAACGGGAAGATGGGCAGGCTAGCCCTGGTAAACAGGCCACGCACAAAGATTCGGAGGACGATAATTACCTTCCGCTCTCCGAGGATGAGGTGAGCCTCGGCACCGAGGATTTCATCGTGCCTGAGGAACCTCTTGAGCAGGAGTGCTTCAAGTGCCAGCTAATAGCCACTGCAAGGAGCCTGAAAAAGAAGCAGTAGCAGCTTCAAGCTGATCAAGATCTACTAAATGATAAATGGACTGATGTCCTAGCAGCCGAAGAACATGGCCTCAAGCGCCCAACCAAAAGCTACCCAAAGCGCAAATTGCTACCTCAGTTTGACGAGAAGGTGCCGGAGTACATACCACCATCTGATGACCCACAAGTATATGGGATCTACCGTAGTCCTTTCGATAAGTAAGAGTGTCGAACCCAACAAGGAGCAGAAGGAAATGATAAGCGGTTTTCAGCAAGGTATTCTCCGCAAGTACTGAAATAAGTGGTAACAGATAGTTTTGTGATATGATAAATTGTAACGAGCAACAAGTAACAAAAGTAAATAAAGTGCAGCAAGGTGGCCCAATCCTTTTGTAGCAAAGGACAAGCCGGAACAAACTCTTATAATAGGAAAAGTGCTCCCGAGGACACATGGGAATATCGTCAAGCTAGTTTTCATCACATTCATATGATTCGCGTTCGATACTTTGATAATTTGATATGTTGGTGGACCGGTGCTTGGGTGCTGTTCTTACTTGAACAAGCATCCCACTTATGATTAACCTCTATTGCAAGCATCCACAACTACAACAAAAGTATTAAGGTAAACCTAACCATAGCATGAAACATATGGATCCAAATCAGCCCCTTACGAAGCAACACACAAACTAGGGTTTAAGCTTCTGTCACTCTAGCAACCCATCATCTACTTATTACTTCCCAATGCCTTCCTCTAGGCCCAAATAATGGTGAAGTGTTATGTAGTCAACGTTCACATAACACCACTAGAGGCTAGACAACATACATCTTATCAAAATATCAAACGAATACCAAATTCACATGACTACTCATAGCAAGACTTCTCCCTTGTCCTCAGGAACGAACGTAATTACTCACAAAGCATATTCACGTTCATAATCAGAGGGGGTAATAATATGCATATAGGATCTGAACATATGATCTTCCACCAATTAAACCAACTAGCATCAACTACAAGGAGTAATCAACACTACTAGCAACCTACTAGCACCAATCCCGGACTTTGAGACAAGAATTGAATACAAGAGATGAACTAGGGTTTGGAGATGAGATGGTGCTGGTGAAGATGTTGATGGAGATTGCCCTCTCCCGATGAGAGGAGCGTTGGTGATGACGATGGTGATGATTTCCCCCTCCCGGAGGGAAGTTTTCCCGGCAGAACAGCTCTGTCAGAGCTCTAGATTGGATCCGCCAAGGTTCTGCCTCGTGGCGGCGGAGTCTCGTCCCGAAAAGTTCCCTATTATTTTTTTCTCATCGAAAGACCTCATATAGGAGAAGATGGGCATCGGAGAGCCACCAGGGGGCCCATGAGGTAGGGGGCGCGCCCTAGGGGGGGGGGCCCACCCTCGTGAGCAGGGTGTGGGCCTGAGGGAGTCCTGGATTAGGGGGTCTCCGGACAGCCGGACTATCTCCATTGGCTGGACTGTTGGACTATGAAGATACAAGATTGAAGACTTCGTCTCGTGTCCGGATGGGACTCTACTTGGCGTGGACGGCAAGCTAGGCAATACGTATATGGATATCTCCTCCTTTGTAACCGACCTTGTGTAACCCTAACCCTCTCCGGTGTCTATATAAACCGAAGGGTTTTAGTCCGTAGGACAACAATCACAACATACAATCATACCATAGGCTAGCTTCTAGGGTTTAGCCTCTCTGATCTCGTGGTAGATCTACTCTTGTACTACCCATATCATCAATATTAATCAAGCAGGACGTAGGGTTTTACCTCCATCAAGAGGGCCCGAACCTGGGTAAAACATCGTGTCCCCTGTCTCCTGTTACCATCCGGCCTAGACGCACAGTTCGGGACCCCCTACCCGAGATCCGCCAGTTTTGACACCAACATTGGTGCTTTCATTGAGAGTTCCTCTGTGTCGTCGCCATTAGGCTTGATGGCTCCTACTATCATCAATAACGATGCGGTCCAGGGTGAGACTTTTCTCCCCGGACAGATCTTCATATTCGGCGGCTTTGCACTGCGGGCTAATTCGCTTGGCCATCTGTAACGCCCCGAGACCGATGTGCCAGGTGTCGTCTAGTTATTCGCTGTTGTTGCCTTGTCATTGCTTGCGTGTCATGCATTGCATATCATGTCATCATGTGCATTTCTTTTGCATACATGTTCGTCTCAGGCATCCGAGCATTTTCCCTGTTGTCCGTTTTGCAATCCGGCGCTCCTATGTCATCCGGTGTCCCTTTCCACCTCTTTTTCGTGTGCGAGTGTTAAACGTTTTCGGATTGGACCGAGACTTGTCATGCGGCCTTGGTTTACTACCGGTAGACCGCCTGTCAAGTTTCGTGCCATTTGGACTTCGTCTGATACTCCAACGGTTAACCGAGGGACCGAAAAGGCCTCGTGTGTGTTGCAGCCCAACACCCTTCCAAAGTGGCCCAAAACCCACCTAAACCTCCTCCATCGTCTCGGTCGTTCGATCACGATCGCGTGGCCGAAAATCGCACCTCATTTGGACTCTCCTAGCTCCCTCTACCTATAAATATGTGGCCTCCCCCGAAATTTCCACGCAGACGAAACCCTAGATCCACTCCCTTCGCGCCGCCGGACACTTCTCCCACCGGCCGGACATGTCCAGCCGCCGCCGCCACCTCGCTCCGGCGAATCCCGTCGCGCCACGTCACCCCCCGCCGCCGCGAGCCAACCAGGCCGCGCCACGTCGCCTCCCCGCCGTACCTCCTCTCTCCTCCGCCGCCGCGGGCCCGTGCGGCCCAGATCCGGCCCGCGGGGCCCGAACCGCCGCCGCCCCGCGTCTGGGCGTCCTCGGGCGCACCGCGCCGGCCTCCCGCATCCCCGAAGGCTCGCGGCGCCGCCGCCACGCTGTGTTCGTCGCGCCGCCGCGTGCCTCCATCTCCTCGGCCCCGCCGTGTCGCGCCGCCACCGCGGGCCACCGCCGTCGCCGCCGCCGACTCCGGCCCCCACTGCCTCCTCCTCGTCGCCGGCGAGCAGCTTCATTGACTCCGGCCACCGCGTCCATCTTCTCCGGCGAGGATCCGGCCCGCCTCGGTTCGCGCGCCGGATCAACCCTAGATATGGTTGGGCCTTTCAAAAGGTCCAAAGATAAGAAGACCCACCTCCTGGTGGCGGTTGACAAGTTCATAAAGTGGGTGGAGGCAGAACCGGTTAGCAAGTGTGATGCAGCCACGGTGGTTCAGTTTATCAAAAAAGTGATTTTCCGGTTTGGCTTTCCACACAGTATCATCACTGATAATGGTACCAATTTGTCCAAGGGTGCCATGAAGGAGTTCTGCGAATGGGAGCACATCCGGCTTGACGTTTCATCAGTGGCACACCCACAGTCCAATGGTCAAGCAGAAAGGGATAATCAAGAGATTTTGAGAGGCATCAAGCCCCGGCTTATGGTTCCTTTGCAGAGAACACCGGGTTGTTGGGTAGAAGAATTACCATCTGTGTTATGGAGCATCAATACCACACCCAACAGATCAACAGGATACACACCATTCTTCATGGTCTATGGAGCGGAGGCGGTTCTCCCCAGTGATATCCGTCACGATTCACCTGGTGTGGCGGCTTATGTTGAAGCGGACAACGAGACAGCACGGCAAGATGCTTTGGACCGGTTGGATGAAGAGCGTGACATAGCAACTGCTCGCTCAGCGATTTACCAACAGGATCTTCGTCGTTATCACAGTCGCCGAGTTAAAACCAGAACCTTTCAAGAGGGAGATTTGGTGCTTCGGCTCATCCAAGACCAGACTGATATGCATAAGCTATCCCCACCTTGGGAGGGACCTTTTGTGGTCAGCAAGAATTTGCACAACGGGTCATACTATCTGATCGATATTCGAGAGCATAAAGACTCACGTACATCAGAGGAAGGGACCAACAGGCCGTGGAACATAGCTCATCTTTGGCCTTACTATAACTGAGCCATTGGCTCCACTTATGTACATATTACGATGATGTATACATTATGATTAAATATAATAAACCGGAACCTCAGCTAAAGCGGGGTATCTGTTCTTTTACATCATGTGTGGTTACACGGACTTGTTCTAAAGCGGCCTACGGTTTACCGCTTGAGTTAGCTTTTCAAAAACATCATGTTATATCACTTGGGGGCTTGGTCATGTCCGAACCAATGCAATACCTCTTGATAGGCGAGAGCCACCAGATCACTTGGGGACTTGGTCACGTCTGAACCAGTCATGCCTCTTGATCGGCCTAAGGCCACAGAATCACTTGGGGGCTTGGTCGAACTCGAACCATTGCCATGCCACTTGATCGGCATAAATGCCACGGTTTCATTTGGGGACCTAGCTGACTTGAACCATAGCTACACCTATCGGGAGCTTGGTCGTGTCTGACCATGGTAACGCCATCTGATCAGCTCAAATAAGCCTCTTTTTGCAAATGGTTTTGTCATTGCCTTTGCTTCACATTTTTCTTTGAAAGATATTTCTTTCTTTTTATTGCGTTTTTAAACCGACAAAGTTTTAAGCCGGTTCAAACTGTCAATTGACGGAACACGGTCCATTTTAATCCGGAGACTATTTGCTCGGTTTGATTTTTTTTGTTAACATCCTATTACGGAGTAACACGGTGTTTATTATAACCCGGCACGATTTACATGGTAAACCGGCATCATATATATAGGAGCTGCTATCTCCTCCAACAGTGTGGGTTTATAAAACTCCGCTTCAAGATTGGCCAAGCCAACTTCACGTCCAACGATGGTAGGTATTATGTATCTCAAAATTTGGTCGTATACTTAAAAATTTCGGATGTTTTGATTTCATGTATGCAGACATCATATTCCGCCTGACGGTACAACCGCGGTGGCACTTTAAGATTTTTATTGCAGAAAGTACTTTGGAAAGTTCATCACCCAAAGGAAGAGCAAGTTGCAGTAATTATGCACGAAGGCATATCCGCATCAAAAGTATCAGCTAGCCTATTACAAGGCAACACGGTGCCCACAATAAGATCATTGTCTTTCGCAAGGGAGAAGAAGTTTTAAACCGGCTTCCGGTTCAAGCTTGGTCACCAGCCCGGCCTGATGGTTGTGGGTCATCCCGCGCCGCTTCAGCTTCAGTTTCTCTACCCAGCGGCTGGAAATCAACAGTTGTCCAGTCGATTCCCATTAATGCTTGAAAGACAACTTCATCATGGATCAGCAACGACGGGTCAATATCGGGAGCGTAAGTATGCTTACAGATTGGAGGGATAAGATTTTCCGTTTCATGAATTGGTGCAGCTACTCGCTTGTTTTGATTGTCATATTGGGCTTGATAATGAGACAAGTCTGCTTCTTCAGCCAATTGACAAGGTAGCGGACGCACCTCCCGGTTTATTGCTCGCAGATCCGCTTCACTAAACTCTGACCCGTCTTCCTTCAAGCTGGGATAGCCCTGAGCCGCTTCAATAGGGTCAAAATCTGGCACCCAAGCTTTTGCCCAGATTAAGGCATTGATCGCACCGGTTCGAGCAGCAGATTTCTTTAGCTCTTCAACCCGGGCAGGAAGCACCGACAGTTTCATCAGAGTGTCCTGAATCAAAGTGGGTGCCGGCTTGTTGTGGGATGCAGTACAGATGATTCGTTGTGCACCAGTGTACAGTTGTTCGATCAACGTGTAGGCGGCTTTCAATTTCTTCCGCACATCTGACCCCAAGTGACCAATGCGTGTCCCTGAAATATCACCAAGGGTTAACAAACCGGTAACTCTGTAAGACGGCAGAATCAATTCAAAAATCAAACCAGCTTACCAAAGATAGCAGCGGTCATGGCATGCACGTGCCGCTTTATGCTGGCCAGTTCATCCACCACCGGTTTTAGTGCAGCCTCAGCGTCTTCTGCTTGTTTGGTTAAAGCGGATTTTTCAGTAGCCCAATCCGCCCGCTCCTTCTTGAAATCCTTCTTAAGCTATTCCATGACGCTTAAGGCGCTGATCAACTCCTGTTTTGCTTTTGAGGTTTCAGTCTGTTGGGACTTCAGATTTTCTTGGAGATCGGCGATTTGGGTCTCTTTTGTTTTCAGCTCAGCCTGCATACAGACAGTTATATGATTCAGCAAGCAGTGCAAGAATTGAAGCACCAACCACATAACAAGTTATGCACTTGGTGCTTGGGGGCTAATGCCTATTTGATCGTCATCTTTCAATTGATTACAAAGTCCCAAGCTCAATACAAGTATTCAACTTGGCACTTGGGGGCTAATGGCTATTTGTTCAAAAAAGTTCTGATGCGAAGATATTAATTACTTAAGTCCCGGTTTAACTACACTAAGTTGAACCGGCCCTTGGGGGCTACATCAGGGAATTTCGAGGCATTAAGATTTATATTAGTAAGTCCCGGTTTGAAAGAAGATTACAAACTAGCCCTTGGGGGCTAGGAGAGTCAGCAAGAATTGAAGCATACAAGAAGGAAAGAGCATATGGAAGTTACCTCATATTTATCTTTCATCATGTTAACCAGACCGGCTTCATAGTCACGACTGGTATACAGCCGGTTCAGATAGCCGAAATGGATGTCTTGGGCGTTCAGAGCAGCGTAAGTCGCCAGATCAACATTCCACTTGCCTTTGCCAAAGGCAGCAAATTCTTCCTTGGCGGTATGCTTAGACAAAGCGACAGGATTGCCTGGCTCTGTGCGACCAATGCCGGTAATGACAACCTCATCATCCTTGGCATCACCGGTTTGAACTGGGGCCGTTGGCTTATCAGTAGGCTTTGTTGGATTGGTGGATTTCTCAATCCGGATGGGTCTTGTGGGCTGGTTGACAGGACTTGAGGTATCAATAGGCCTCTCTTCAGCAATAAGATCGTCATCTCGTTGCGGTGGATCATTGGGTATGTCTTCAGGAATAGCTGCTTCAAGATCTGGTGTTTTGCCCGGTTCAGGGACGGCATCCTCCTCGGCCGCTTTATCCAGGCGAGCTTTTTTGCTCGGCCTAGGCTTGGCCCGGAAAGGAATAACAAAGTCAAATACAGCATATGTTCCAAGGTGATGTACCAGACATATTAAGATAAGTATGGCTTACCCAAGCACCGTTTTGAGCAGTGGCAACTGAGTAGCCGATGACTCGCCAGAGGATGAGTGGGAAGTAACCTGATAATCAGAGTCAGATGGATTAAGAGGTTGACGAAAACAACCCACTTTAGGACAAGCACTGACAAGCAAATTAGAGACCTCTGAACGGCGTTTTTGAACCGGACTGTTCGGTAAACCGGTGGAGGTAACTACCTGGCCGCTGTGCCAGGTTGTGCGGCGAGCTTCGTGCTGTTGGGTCTTCATAAGAAATTTGGGATCCAAGTAAGCAAGAGGATGAGAAAATTTAACTTTCCGGTTTGCCTGGCGGATTTTTAGTGAAGGCAAAGGTTTTGAATCGGAAGAGAGAATAATTACCTCTGCAGCATCAGCATGGCTGGCTTCGGCATCATCCTGACAAATATCACCATCAATAAGATGCATGAAAAATAAGCCAAGTGAGTCAAGCCCTACCTCAAGGTCCGGATTATCCACATCATCATCAGGGGCCGGATTAGAGGATGCAGTGGTTCTTTTCCTGTGGGCAGTCTTCTTCACAGCTTTAGTCTTTTGCCGGGTTGATCTTTCCGGTTTGTCTGGTTTTTCTGGTTTCTCCTGCGGCAGTTTCTTGCTCCAAAACGGATCATTGCCCTGGTTACACAGACACTGATATTAAACAATGACCAGATATATCAATAACAGGTTCAGCAAAAAGAAAAATCAAACTCTTACAGCTGGCGGTTTGTTGGTGGCACAGAAGGGAAGCAGGCCGGTTTTAGCACAGATGTGTTCCGGTTCATTCAGCATCTTGTTCACAGCCTCTGTGATTTCTTCGTCGGTGATATGGATGTTAGCATGTCGCAGTGGGTCATCAACACTGCCAGTATACTCGCACATCAAACCGGAGCGCTGACTAAGGGGTAGTATGCTCCATGATATCCAACAACGAGCGAGATCAACCCCTGTTAAACCGTTGGCCATAAAGGCTCTGAGCTTGGACAGTTGAGGAGCGTATTTGCTTCTCTCCTTGGCAGTCAACCTTTGCGGAAAGGGGTGTGTATTGCTAAGCCGCTCCGGACGAAAGCCAGGCAAAGGATTTCACCAGCAGGGGAGGTGTCTTTGCAATAGAACCATGTTTGATTCCACTCTTTGGGGTGGCTATGCAGCTTGGCATGAGGGTATGTGACCTCTTTCCTTTTCTGAATCGCCACACCACCCAATTCCGTATTGGAACCATTAGAAAACTCAGTACGGCGGTTTAGATGGAAACAGTCTCTGAACAACTCCACTGTGGGCTCCTCTTGAAAGAACGCCTCACAGAGCACTTGGAAGTGACACATGTTTGTAACAGAGTTGGGACCAGTGTCTTGTGGGTGGAGCTGAAAATCGGCTAAAACGTCCCGGTAAAATTTAGAACCGGGCGGCTTAAAGCCCCGGGCTAAGTGATCTACGAAAACGACGACCTCTCCTTCTTGAGGTGTGGGAGGGAATTCTTTGCCAGGAGCCCTCCAATGGATGGTATCTTTGCTGCCTAAGGCGCCGATCAGGACTAAATCGTCCAGTTGAGCCTCTGTGATGCGAGAAGGAACCCAGTTGCACTCATATACTTGCTTGGCCATGATGAAATTTACAAGGTAGGTGATCCCGGTTCAAAAATGCATTGATTAAGGTACATTGGTATGTGCAATGTTAAACCGGAGACAGATCTATCTAAACCGGAGTTTTATGAAGCAACAACATCTAGCGGTTCAACAAGGGGACTAACGGTATATACCGGTTTGGCAATTTTTTCTACAAAATTAAACCACCTGGTCTAAACATTGAAGCAGATGAGTAAGTTTACAGAAACAGATTTCATAAGACTTCTCTACAGCGACGGATCTGAAGCAAGTTCAGAAAATAAGGAAAATATTCAAGGTTCAAAAAAGAACAGTACTGAATCAATGGGCAGAGATACATATAGATCTATGGTCTTGAGGCATGAAACTGAAGGCGGATGCTAAAAACTACCGCTACACAGAGTAAGGATTCACAGATGCATCTAGGAGTTATTGTATGAACACGAAACAGGCGATGAACACTAGAAGAACATGAAACCCTAGAGAAGATCTGTGTTGAAAAGAACAGAAGACTTACTGGAGATGAGAAAGACGCGGAAGGTTGCCGCGGTGCTCTGGTGCACCCAGGTTGATGCAGCGGCCAAGGTTGATGCAGAGGTTGACGGTGGCGGCGGAGCTCCGAAGCTGGGCGACGCGAGGAAGACGAAGCACAAGGGCACGGAGGGGAAAAAGAAATGACCCTTTGGTCCTATTTATAAGGCAAGGGACAGGAGTCAGGTGCGAAAATCAAGGGACCATGGGTTTAGAAACGAAGATGTCGCCTTAATTGTCGCAGACCTATTAAGGTCCTTTATAACAGGTGACGTCACGCCGGTTTACAACGACCAGAGAAGATGACATCACGGCGGTTCAACAAACTACAAGAAGATATTGAAGATGAAGATTTTTGCTAAAGGATTGACATGAACATGTTCAAATCAATCTGGGGCCTAATGTTGGGGATATCACTACTGGGCGTAAACTGGCCTATCTGGGCCGGGTTAACTTCATCAGTAGTTAAGTATGTTAAAGCCCAAGAAGGCAGATGAAGGCTCAAGGCCCATAGTCGGTTCAAGGCCCGTAGCCTTAAACCGGCGTTGGTATTTAACTTGTATTGTAAGTTAGGAATAAGTAGAGACCAAACCAGACACATCTATGAGCCGGTATTGGGACTCTGTGAACCGACGGGCGTCACCCGTGTATATAAGGGGACGACCCGGCGGCGGTTCAAGGACAACAGACAACAACTCGAGACATAGGCGAAGCTTGTTTGCTCCCTGGTCATCGAAACCCCATCAATTCCATCACAACTAGACGTAGGCTTTTACCTTCATCGAAGGGGCCGAACTAGTATAAACTCTCTTGCGTCCCTGTGTCCGCTTTAACCCCTTCAAGCTAACCCGTCGCGATGCCTCCATGACCAAGTCCTTTCTCTAGGACATCTGCCGTGACAAAACCACGACACGAACTGTCAAGGGGTTCCCATTATTACCCAACCGCGTAAGGAACGCAAAATCCGGGAACATAACACCGATATGACGGAAACTAGGGCGGCAAGAGTGGAACAAAACACAAGGCATAAGGCCGAGCCTTCCACCCTTTACCAAGTATATAGATGCATTAATTAAATAAGATATATTGTGATATCCCAACAAGTAAACATGTTCCAACAAGGAACAAACTTCAATCTTCTCCTGCAACTAACAATGCTATAAGAGGGGCTGAGCAAAGCGGTAACATAGCCAAACAACGGTTTGCTAGGACAAGGTGGGTTAGAGGCTTGGTTCAACAATATGGGAGGCATGATAAGCAAGTGGTAGGTATCTCAACATAGGCATAGCAAAAGAGTGAGCATCTAGCAAGCAAAGATAGAAGTGATTTCGAGGGATGATCATCTTGCCTGAAATCCCGCAAGGAAGAAGAACGAGTCCATGAAGAAGACAAATGGACGTAGACGAACGGGTCCTCACAAACGCGATGTTACCGAATCCAACCCGAAGAAGCAAACACCGGAAAGAAGCACACAACATAGTAAACAACCAACACATGAACATGGTATGATATGCGGGATGCGGCGTTGGAGGAACTCCTTCGTCACCATGGGCGCAGTCAGGCCAAGGTCTTTCAACCTCTTCAACCAGAGCCAGACGAAGGCGAGGCGGGGGCTCACGAGCTTCTCGTGGCCCCGGCCAGAGCTGGGGACGGCGGGCGCCAATGGAGGCAGGAGCAAAGGGTTGAGCACTCTGACATCCATGTACACCCACCGCGTCTGGAACCCGCTCGCAGATGGCGGGAGGTCAAAGTCAATCCCCGAGCCAGCCGTCGCCGCCATGGCCTGGAAGCTCAGACACCCCGAGCATTGTCGGGGGTCGGTCAAGTGCAGCGAGAAGAAATGGCGCAGAAGGGCCACGGAGGGGGCGATGCCCACCATGGCCTCGCAAAAAAGGCAAAGACGACAATAAGAGCAACGGATTGGGGATCTTGGTGCAACATATGAATCTGGTAATGGGAGAGCACGGCGTTGAAGAAGGCAGAGAAGGGAGAGATCAAGCCGGCCCATAGGGCGTCGATGAAGAATTGGACCTCGGTGGCTATCCTGTCAGCAGAAGCTCAGGACGCGGGCCAGGCCACCGTCCCTCCCCATTCATTGAAGCTGGAGGCGAGCGCACGACGGACCTTGTCCATGGCCTCCTGATTGAGCACCCGTGATCGGCCGATGGCGGGCTCGGCGGCCAGAGGCGGGCTGGCTGAGGACAGGGGCTTCTTCCCTTTCTCCATTCGGTTCGGTGCCATGGCGATGGAGAGGACCGAGCTCGGGTCGGATTGAGAGAAGAAGCTCAGGTTCGAAGAAGCGGAGGAGTTGGGGAGTGCATTGCCAGCAATGGGGAAATAATTGTGTAGGACGCCGTGGCTGCCTAGCTAGGCGGATATCAAGGCTGCATGGGGAAGCGGGGCCGCCCATGTCCAGTCAATCGCCACGCGTCAAGAGGGGCCGCAAGCTGTTGGCGCCCACGGCACTCTGCACTTGCCCTTTGGCTTCGCCTTGAAGCCAAGTCCGAGCGCGTCTTGGGCCCGGGGGCTATTGTCGGCATTCTGGGAACGGGGGTCCCCAGACTTGCCTGCCTGTGGACCACAACGTGGCTCCACCAGCGACCTGTACGGCCCATCTTCACCAGCAAACACTCAAGACCCTCGCGAGGGGCCAAGCCTCGCGAGGCGGACGACGCAAGACCTCCTCAGGGGCGGCCTCACCAGGATGGCTCGCGAGGGGCGGAGAGATCAAGGCAAGGGACACCTCGCGAGATTTCTATGACGCAAGCCATGACGACTGGAGCCAGGCGGGCGCCAGCGCGCGCAGTGTCCTCGTTTTCTATTTGGTGCTAAAGAGGCAAGCGCAGACGAGGAGTACTGAGGCATCAGGCAAAGGTTTCCATATTGGTGCAACAAGACCAAGACCAGTAGGACGGAGGTCACCATGGAGCCCAAGACGGCGTCACCACGAGAGCCTTTGGCAGACGAAGACAACTTTTGTCAGGATAACTTGTACTAGTTGTCTCTGAGGGAGTCCTGGACTAAGGGGTCCTCGGGCGTCTGATCTGTTAGCCATGGGCCGGACTGATGGGCTGTGAAGATACGAAGACCGAAGACTGTACCCGTGTCCGAATAGGACTCTCCTTGGCATGGAAGGCAAGCTTGGCGATGGAATATGTAGATTCCCTTCTTTGTAACCGACCTTGTGTAACCCTAGATCCTCCCGGTGTCTAGATAAACCGGTGGACTTACTCCGGATAGGAGATACTCATTACCATAGTCATACATGCTAGACTTCTAGGGTTTAGCCATTACGATCTCGTGGTAGATCAACTCTTGTAATACTCATATTCATCAAGATCAATCAAGCAGGAAGTAGGGTATTACCTCCATAGAGAGGGCCCGAACCTGGGTAAACATCGTGTCCCCTGTCTCTTGTTACCATCGACCTTAGACGCATAGTTCGGGACCCCCTACCTGAGATCCGCCGGTTTTGACACCCACATTGGTGCTTTCATTGAGAGTTCCTCTGTGCTGTCGTTAAAAGGTTTTGATGGCCCCTTCAATCGTCGATAATGACGCTGTCCAAGGAGAAACTTTCCTCCCCGGACAAATATTCGTGTTCGGCGGCTTCACACTGCGGGCCAACTCGTTTGGCAATCTGGAGCAGATCGAAAGCTACGCCCTGGCCATCAGGTCAGATTCAGAAGATTGAACTATTTTGCGAACATCCGTGGGGACTTGATCTTCACCAGATTCGAGGCCACAGTAGCTGCTCCTAGTCACCCCGATGATCATGACCTAAATCTGTCATCACGCCGCATCTAGGAGATTGCTCCTATAATCGCTCTGGCCTTAGATCCGGAGCAAGCTGCGCCATCCAAGGACGGGAGGATCAACCCCACCACGGAGGCCATAGATTCCATGGCGTTGGAGCCGCACATAGACTTAACCTCTCACGACGTCTTTGTCACCGGAACTCCAGACTCGTCTCTGGCCGTAAGTTCCAAACCACGTGAGCCTACAGACGCCGAACTTGATTGTTTATCGATCTTCGAATTCAGCGCCGCAGACATCTTCCAGCACTCGCCTTTGGGCGATGTGCTAAACTCATTAAAAAACCTGTCCTTGGTAGAGGACTCACAGTCGAACTATATCCGGTTCGAGCTAGGGCCTGATGGCGGAGAATTTTTCTTCCCACCCTCCACCCACTTCATAGCCACGGTCGAGGAATTGACCGACACCCTTGATTACGACTCCGAGGACATTGACGGTATGGACGACGATGCCGGAGAAGAAGAGGCCCAGAACCCGCCGTTCACCAGACGCTGGACGGCCACTTCCTCGTA
The DNA here is from genome assembly GCF_056163025.1 of Triticum urartu. Taxonomy (NCBI): domain Eukaryota; kingdom Viridiplantae; phylum Streptophyta; class Magnoliopsida; order Poales; family Poaceae; genus Triticum; species Triticum urartu. The sequence continues at coordinate 59,840,091 of NC_141877.1, read as the reverse complement.
TGATATATACATGGTGGATACACCGAAGGAGAACAGCGGCGATGACAAGGAAGATCCAGCTGAGGATAAACCTTCCTAAATACAATCCAAGCGCCGACGTCAGCAGCGCCGCTCTAAGTCACACCGCAGTAAAGACAGCAACACCGGCACATGAGAAGATAACACTCCGGAAGGTGCCAAAGACAACAAATACCCCGTTGATACAGCTAATGAACAAGATGAACGGGAAGATGGGCAGGCTAGCCCTGGTAAACAGGCCACGCACAAAGATTCGGAGGACGATAATTACCTTCCGCTCTCCGAGGATGAGGTGAGCCTCGGCACCGAGGATTTCATCGTGCCTGAGGAACCTCTTGAGCAGGAGTGCTTCAAGTGCCAGCTAATAGCCACTGCAAGGAGCCTGAAAAAGAAGCAGTAGCAGCTTCAAGCTGATCAAGATCTACTAAATGATAAATGGACTGATGTCCTAGCAGCCGAAGAACATGGCCTCAAGCGCCCAACCAAAAGCTACCCAAAGCGCAGATTGCTACCTCAGTTTGACGAGAAGGTGCCGGAGTACATACCACCATCTGATGACCCACAAGTATATGGGATCTACCGTAGTCCTTTCGATAAGTAAGAGTGTCGAACCCAACAAGGAGCAGAAGGAAATGATAAGCGGTTTTCAGCAAGGTATTCTCCGCAAGTACTGAAATAAGTGGTAACAGATAGTTTTGTGATATGATAAATTGTAACGAGCAACAAGTAACAAAAGTAAATAAAGTGCAGCAAGGTGGCCCAATCCTTTTGTAGCAAAGGACAAGCCGGAACAAACTCTTATAATAGGAAAAGTGCTCCCGAGGACACATGGGAATATCGTCAAGCTAGTTTTCATCACATTCATATGATTCGCGTTCGATACTTTGATAATTTGATATGTTGGTGGACCGGTGCTTGGGTGCTGTTCTTACTTGAACAAGCATCCCACTTATGATTAACCTCTATTGCAAGCATCCACAACTACAACAAAAGTATTAAGGTAAACCTAACCATAGCATGAAACATATGGATCCAAATCAGCCCCTTACGAAGCAACACACAAACTAGGGTTTAAGCTTCTGTCACTCTAGCAACCCATCATCTACTTATTACTTCCCAATGCCTTCCTCTAGGCCCAAATAATGGTGAAGTGTTATGTAGTCAATGTTCACATAACACCACTAGAGGCTAGACAACATACATCTTATCAAAATATCAAACGAATACCAAATTCACATGACTACTCATAGCAAGACTTCTCCCTTGTCCTCAGGAACGAACGTAATTACTCACAAAGCATATTCACGTTCATAATCAGAGGGGGTAATAATATGCATATAGGATCTGAACATATGATCTTCCACCAATTAAACCAACTAGCATCAACTACAAGGAGTAATCAACACTACTAGCAACCTACTAGCACCAATCCCGGACTTTGAGACAAGAATTGAATACAAGAGATGAACTAGGGTTTGGAGATGAGATGGTGCTGGTGAAGATGTTGATGGAGATTGCCCTCTCCCGATGAGAGGAGCGTTGGTGATGACGATGGTGATGATTTCCCCCTCCCGGAGGGAAGTTTTCCCGGCAGAACAGCTCTGTCAGAGCTCTAGATTGGATCCGCCAAGGTTCTGCCTCGTGGCGGCGGAGTCTCGTCCCGAAAAGTTCCCTATTATTTTTTTCTCATCGAAAGACCTCATATAGGAGAAGATGGGCATCGGAGAGCCACCAGGGGGCCCATGAGGTAGGGGGCGCGCCCTAGGGGGGGGCCCACCCTCGTGAGCAGGGTGTGGGCCTGAGGGAGTCCTGGATTAGGGGGTCTCCGGACAGCCGGACTATCTCCATTGGCTGGACTGTTGGACTATGAAGATACAAGATTGAAGACTTCGTCTCGTGTCCGGATGGGACTCTACTTGGCGTGGACGGCAAGCTAGGCAATACGTATATGGATATCTCCTCCTTTGTAACCGACCTTGTGTAACCCTAACCCTCTCCGGTGTCTATATAAACCGAAGGGTTTTAGTCCGTAGGACAACAATCACAACATACAATCATACCATAGGCTAGCTTCTAGGGTTTAGCCTCTCTGATCTCGTGGTAGATCTACTCTTGTACTACCCATATCATCAATATTAATCAAGCAGGACGTAGGGTTTTACCTCCATCAAGAGGGCCCGAACCTGGGTAAAACATCGTGTCCCCTGTCTCCTGTTACCATCCGGCCTAGACGCACAGTTCGGGACCCCCTACCCGAGATCCGCCAGTTTTGACACCAACATTGGTGCTTTCATTGAGAGTTCCTCTGTGTCGTCGCCATTAGGCTTGATGGCTCCTACTATCATCAATAACGATGCGGTCCAGGGTGAGACTTTTCTCCCCGGACAGATCTTCATATTCGGCGGCTTTGCACTGCGGGCTAATTCGCTTGGCCATCTGTAACGCCCCGAGACCGATGTGCCAGGTGTCGTCTAGTTATTCGCTGTTGTTGCCTTGTCATTGCTTGCGTGTCATGCATTGCATATCATGTCATCATGTGCATTTCTTTTGCATACATGTTCGTCTCAGGCATCCGAGCATTTTCCCTGTTGTCCGTTTTGCAATCCGGCGCTCCTATGTCATCCGGTGTCCCTTTCCACCTCTTTTTCGTGTGCGAGTGTTAAACGTTTTCGGATTGGACCGAGACTTGTCATGCGGCCTTGGTTTACTACCGGTAGACCGCCTGTCAAGTTTCGTGCCATTTGGACTTCGTCTGATACTCCAACGGTTAACCGAGGGACCGAAAAGGCCTCGTGTGTGTTGCAGCCCAACACCCTTCCAAAGTGGCCCAAAACCCACCTAAACCTCCTCCATCGTCTCGGTCGTTCGATCACGATCGCGTGGCCGAAAATCGCACCTCATTTGGACTCTCCTAGCTCCCTCTACCTATAAATATGTGGCCTCCCCCGAAATTTCCACGCAGACGAAACCCTAGATCCACTCCCTTCGCGCCGCCGGACACTTCTCCCACCGGCCGGACATGTCCAGCCGCCGCCGCCACCTCGCTCCGGCGAATCCCGTCGCGCCACGTCACCCCCCGCCGCCGCGAGCCAACCAGGCCGCGCCACGTCGCCTCCCCGCCGTACCTCCTCTCTCCTCCGCCGCCGCGGGCCCGTGCGGCCCAGATCCGGCCCGCGGGGCCCGAACCGCCGCCGCCCCGCGTCTGGGCGTCCTCGGGCGCACCGCGCCGGCCTCCCGCATCCCCGAAGGCTCGCGGCGCCGCCGCCACGCTGTGTTCGTCGCGCCGCCGCGTGCCTCCATCTCCTCGGCCCCGCCGTGTCGCGCCGCCACCGCGGGCCACCGCCGTCGCCGCCGCCGACTCCGGCCCCCACTGCCTCCTCCTCGTCGCCGGCGAGCAGCTTCATTGACTCCGGCCACCGCGTCCATCTTCTCCGGCGAGGATCCGGCCCGCCTCGGTTCGCGCGCCGGATCAACCCTAGATATGGTTGGGCCTTTCAAAAGGTCCAAAGATAAGAAGACCCACCTCCTGGTGGCGGTTGACAAGTTCATAAAGTGGGTGGAGGCAGAACCGGTTAGCAAGTGTGATGCAGCCACGGTGGTTCAGTTTATCAAAAAAGTGATTTTCCGGTTTGGCTTTCCACACAGTATCATCACTGATAATGGTACCAATTTGTCCAAGGGTGCCATGAAGGAGTTCTGCGAATGGGAGCACATCCGGCTTGACGTTTCATCAGTGGCACACCCACAGTCCAATGGTCAAGCAGAAAGGGATAATCAAGAGATTTTGAGAGGCATCAAGCCCCGGCTTATGGTTCCTTTGCAGAGAACACCGGGTTGTTGGGTAGAAGAATTACCATCTGTGTTATGGAGCATCAATACCACACCCAACAGATCAACAGGATACACACCATTCTTCATGGTCTATGGAGCGGAGGCGGTTCTCCCCAGTGATATCCGTCACGATTCACCTGGTGTGGCGGCTTATGTTGAAGCGGACAACGAGACAGCACGGCAAGATGCTTTGGACCGGTTGGATGAAGAGCGTGACATAGCAACTGCTCGCTCAGCGATTTACCAACAGGATCTTCGTCGTTATCACAGTCGCCGAGTTAAAACCAGAACCTTTCAAGAGGGAGATTTGGTGCTTCGGCTCATCCAAGACCAGACTGATATGCATAAGCTATCCCCACCTTGGGAGGGACCTTTTGTGGTCAGCAAGAATTTGCACAACGGGTCATACTATCTGATCGATATTCGAGAGCATAAAGACTCACGTACATCAGAGGAAGGGACCAACAGGCCGTGGAACATAGCTCATCTTTGGCCTTACTATAACTGAGCCATTGGCTCCACTTATGTACATATTACGATGATGTATACATTATGATTAAATATAATAAACCGGAACGTCAGCTAAAGCGGGGTATCTGTTCTTTTACATCATGTGTGGTTACACGGACTTGTTCTAAAGCGGCCTACGGTTTACCGCTTGAGTTAGCTTTTCAAAAACATCATGTTATATCACTTGGGGGCTTGGTCATGTCCGAACCAATGCAATACCTCTTGATAGGCGAGAGCCACCAGATCACTTGGGGACTTGGTCACGTCTGAACCAGTCATGCCTCTTGATCGGCCTAAGGCCACAGAATCACTTGGGGGCTTGGTCGAACTCGAACCATTGCCATGCCACTTGATCGGCATAAATGCCACGGTTTCATTTGGGGACCTAGCTGACTTGAACCATAGCTACACCTATCGGGAGCTTGGTCGTGTCTGACCATGGTAACGCCATCTGATCAGCTCAAATAAGCCTCTTTTTGCAAATGGTTTTGTCATTGCCTTTGCTTCACATTTTTCTTTGAAAGATATTTCTTTCTTTTTATTGCGTTTTTAAACCGACAAAGTTTTAAGCCGGTTCAAACTGTCAATTGACGGAACACGGTCCATTTTAATCCGGAGACTATTTGCTCGGTTTGATTTTTTTGTTAACATCCTATTACGGAGTAACACGGTGTTTATTATAACCCGGCACGATTTACATGGTAAACCGGCATCATATATATAGGAGCTGCTATCTCCTCCAACAGTGTGGGTTTATAAAACTCCGCTTCAAGATTGGCCAAGCCAACTTCACGTCCAACGATGGTAGGTATTATGTATCTCAAAATTTGGTCGTATACTTAAAAATTTCGGATGTTTTGATTTCATGTATGCAGACATCATATTCCGCCTGACGGTACAACCGCGGTGGCACTTTAAGATTTTTATTGCAGAAAGTACTTTGGAAAGTTCATCACCCAAAGGAAGAGCAAGTTGCAGTAATTATGCACGAAGGCATATCCGCATCAAAAGTATCAGCTAGCCTATTACAAGGCAACACGGTGCCCACAATAAGATCATTGTCTTTCGCAAGGGAGAAGAAGTTTTAAACCGGCTTCCGGTTCAAGCTTGGTCACCAGCCCGGCCTGATGGTTGTGGGTCATCCCGCGCCGCTTCAGCTTCAGTTTCTCTACCCAGCGGCTGGAAATCAACAGTTGTCCAGTCGATTCCCATTAATGCTTGAAAGACAACTTCATCATGGATCAGCAACGACGGGTCAATATCGGGAGCGTAAGTATGCTTACAGATTGGAGGGATAAGATTTTCCGTTTCATGAATTGGTGCAGCTACTCGCTTGTTTTGATTGTCATATTGGGCTTGATAATGAGACAAGTCTGCTTCTTCAGCCAATTGACAAGGTAGCGGACGCACCTCCCGGTTTATTGCTCGCAGATCCGCTTCACTAAACTCTGACCCGTCTTCCTTCAAGCTGGGATAGCCCTGAGCCGCTTCAATAGGGTCAAAATCTGGCACCCAAGCTTTTGCCCAGATTAAGGCATTGATCGCACCGGTTCGAGCAGCAGATTTCTTTAGCTCTTCAACCCGGGCAGGAAGCACCGACAGTTTCATCAGAGTGTCCTGAATCAAAGTGGGTGCCGGCTTGTTGTGGGATGCAGTACAGATGATTCGTTGTGCACCAGTGTACAGTTGTTCGATCAACGTGTAGGCGGCTTTCAATTTCTTCCGCACATCTGACCCCAAGTGACCAATGCGTGTCCCTGAAATATCACCAAGGGTTAACAAACCGGTAACTCTGTAAGACGGCAGAATCAATTCAAAAATCAAACCAGCTTACCAAAGATAGCAGCGGTCATGGCATGCACGTGCCGCTTTATGCTGGCCAGTTCATCCACCACCGGTTTTAGTGCAGCCTCAGCATCTTCTGCTTGTTTGGTTAAAGCGGATTTTTCAGTAGCCCAATCCGCCCGCTCCTTCTTGAAATCCTTCTTAAGCTATTCCATGACGCTTAAGGCGCTGATCAACTCCTGTTTTGCTTTTGAGGTTTCAGTCTGTTGGGACTTCAGATTTTCTTGGAGATCGGCGATTTGGGTCTCTTTTGTTTTCAGCTCAGCCTGCATACAGACAGTTATATGATTCAGCAAGCAGTGCAAGAATTGAAGCACCAACCACATAACAAGTTATGCACTTGGTGCTTGGGGGCTAATGCCTATTTGATCGTCATCTTTCAATTGATTACAAAGTCCCAAGCTCAATACAAGTATTCAACTTGGCACTTGGGGGCTAATGGCTATTTGTTCAAAAAAGTTCTGATGCGAAGATATTAATTACTTAAGTCCCGGTTTAACTACACTAAGTTGAACCGGCCCTTGGGGGCTACATCAGGGAATTTCGAGGCATTAAGATTTATATTAGTAAGTCCCGGTTTGAAAGAAGATTACAAACTAGCCCTTGGGGGCTAGGAGAGTCAGCAAGAATTGAAGCATACAAGCAGGAAAGAGCATATGGAAGTTACCTCATATTTATCTTTCATCATGTTAACCAGACCGGCTTCATAGTCACGACTGGTATACAGCCGGTTCAGATAGCCGAAATGGATGTCTTGGGCGTTCAGAGCAGCGTAAGTCGCCAGATCAACATTCCACTTGCCTTTGCCAAAGGCAGCAAATTCTTCCTTGGCGGTATGCTTAGACAAAGCGACAGGATTGCCTGGCTCTGTGCGACCAATGCCGGTAATGACAACCTCATCATCCTTGGCATCACCGGTTTGAACTGGGGCCGTTGGCTTATCAGTAGGCTTTGTTGGATTGGTGGATTTCTCAATCCGGATGGGTCTTGTGGGCTGGTTGACAGGACTTGAGGTATCAATAGGCCTCTCTTCAGCAATAAGATCGTCATCTCGTTGCAGTGGATCATTGGGTATGTCTTCAGGAATAGCTGCTTCAAGATCTGGTGTTTTGCCCGGTTCAGGGACGGCATCCTCCTCGGCCGCTTTATCCAGGCGAGCTTTTTTGCTCGGCCTAGGCTTGGCCCGGAAAGGAATAACAAAGTCAAATACAGCATATGTTCCAAGGTGATGTACCAGACATATTAAGATAAGTATGGCTTACCCAAGCACCGTTTTGAGCAGTGGCAACTGAGTAGCCGATGACTCGCCAGAGGATGAGTGGGAAGTAACCTGATAATCGGAGTCAGATGGATTAAGAGGTTGACGAAAACAACCCACTTTAGGACAAGCACTGACAAGCAAATTAGAGACCTCTGAACGGCGTTTTTGAACCGGACTGTTCGGTAAACCGGTGGAGGTAACTACCTGGCTGCTGTGCCAGGTTGTGCGGCGAGCTTCGTGCTGTTGGGTCTTCATAAGAAATTTGGGATCCAAGTAAGCAAGAGGATGAGAAAATTTAACTTTCCGGTTTGCCTGGCGGATTTTTAGTGAAGGCAAAGGTTTTGAATCGGAAGAGAGAATAATTACCTCTGCAGCATCAGCATGGCTGGCTTCGGCATCATCCTGACAAATATCACCATCAATAAGATGCATGAAAAATAAGCCAAGTGAGTCAAGCCCTACCTCAAGGTCCGGATTATCCACATCATCATCAGGGGCCGGATTAGAGGATGCAGTGGTTCTTTTCCTGTGGGCAGTCTTCTTCACAGCTTTAGTCTTTTGCCGGGTTGATCTTTCCGGTTTGTCTGGTTTTTCTGGTTTCTCCTGCGGCAGTTTCTTGCTCCAAAACGGATCATTGCCCTGGTTACACAGACACTGATATTAAACAATGACCAGATATATCAATAACAGGTTCAGCAAAAAGAAAAATCAAACTCTTACAGCTGGCGGTTTGTTGGTGGCACAGAAGGGAAGCAGGCCGGTTTTAGCACAGATGTGTTCCGGTTCATTCAGCATCTTGTTCACAGCCTCTGTGATTTCTTCGTCGGTGATATGGATGTTAGCATGTCGCAGTGGGTCATCAACACTGCCAGTATACTCGCACATCAAACCGGAGCGCTGACTAAGGGGTAGTATGCTCCATGATATCCAACAACGAGCGAGATCAACCCCTGTTAAACCGTTGGCCATAAAGGCTCTGAGCTTGGACAGTTGAGGAGCGTATTTGCTTCTCTCCTTGGCAGTCAACCTTTGCGGAAAGGGGTGTGTATTGCTAAGCCGCTCCGGACGAAAGCCAGGCAAAGGATTTCACCAGCAGGGGAGGTGTCTTTGCAATAGAACCATGTTTGATTCCACTCTTTGGGGTGGCTATGCAGCTTGGCATGAGGGTATGTGACCTCTTTCCTTTTCTGAATCGCCACACCACCCAATTCCGTATTGGAACCATTAGAAAACTCAGTACGGCGGTTTAGATGGAAACAGTCTCTGAACAACTCCACTGTGGGCTCCTCTTGAAAGAACGCCTCACAGAGCACTTGGAAGTGACACATGTTTTTAACAGAGTTGGGACCAGTGTCTTGTGGGTGGAGCTGAAAATCGGCTAAAACGTCCCGGTAAAATTTAGAACCGGGCGGCTTAAAGCCCCGGGCTAAGTGATCTACGAAAATGACGACCTCTCCTTCTTGAGGTGTGGGAGGGAATTCTTTGCCAGGAGCCCTCCAATGGATGGTATCTTTGCTGCCTAAGGCGCCGATCAGGACTAAATCGTCCAGTTGAGCCTCTGTGATGCGAGAAGGAACCCAGTTGCACTCATATACTTGCTTGGCCATGATGAAATTTACAAGGTAGGTGATCCCGGTTCAAAAATGCATTGATTAAGGTACATTGGTATGTGCAATGTTAAACCGGAGACAGATCTATCTAAACCGGAGTTTTATGAAGCAACAACATCTAGCGGTTCAACAAGGGGACTAACGGTATATACCGGTTTGGCAATTTTTTCTACAAAATTAAACCACCTGGTCTAAACATTGAAGCAGATGAGTAAGTTTACAGAAACAGATTTCATAAGACTTCTCTACAGCGACGGATCTGAAGCAAGTTCAGAAAATAAGGAAAATATTCAAGGTTCAAAAAACAACAGTACTGAATCAATGGGCAGAGATACATATAGATCTATGGTCTTGAGGCATGAAACTGAAGGCGGATGCTAAAAACTACCGCTACACAGAGTAAGGATTCACAGATGCATCTAGGAGTTATTGTATGAACACGAAACAGGCGATGAACACTAGAAGAACATGAAACCCTAGAGAAGATCTGTGTTGAAAAGAACAGAAGACTTACTGGAGATGAGAAAGACGCGGAAGGTTGCCGCGGTGCTCTGGTGCACCCAGGTTGATGCAGCGGCCAAGGTTGATGCAGAGGTTGACGGTGGCGGCGGAGCTCCGAAGCTGGGCGACGCGAGGAAGACGAAGCACAAGGGCACGGAGGGGAAAAATAAATGACCCTTTGGTCCTATTTATAAGGCAAGGGACAGGAGTCGGGTGCGAAAATCAAGGGACCATGGGTTTAGAAACGAAGATGTCGCCTTAATTGTCGCAGACCTATTAAGGTCCTTTATAACAGGTGACGTCACGCCGGTTTACAACGACCAGAGAAGATGACATCACGGCGGTTCAACAAACTACAAGAAGATATTGAAGATGAAGATTTTTGCTAAAGGATTGACATGAACATGTTCAAATCAATCTGGGGCCTAATGTTGGGGATATCACTACTGGGCGTAAACTGGCCTATCTGGGCCGGGTTAACTTCATCAGTAGTTAAGTATGTTAAAGCCCAAGAAGGCAGATGAAGGCTCAAGGCCCATAGTCGGTTCAAGGCCCGTAGCCTTAAACCGGCGTTGGTATTTAACTTGTATTGTAAGTTAGGAATAAGTAGAGACCAAACCAGACACATCTATGAGCCGGTATTGGGACTCTGTGAACCGACGGGCGTCACCCGTGTATATAAGGGGACGACCCGGCGGCGGTTCAAGGACAACAGACAACAACTCGAGACATAGGCGAAGCTTGTTTGCTCCCTGGTCATCGAAACCCCATCAATTCCATCACAACTAGACGTAGGCTTTTACCTTCATCGAAGGGGCCGAACTAGTATAAACTCTCTTGCGTCCCTGTGTCCGCTTTAACCCCTTCAAGCTAACCCGTCGCGATGCCTCCATGACCAAGTCCTTTCTCTAGGACATCTGCCGTGACAAAACCACGACACGAACTGTCAAGGGGTTCCCATTATTACCCAACCGCGTAAGGAACGCAAAATCCGGGAACATAACACCGATATGACGGAAACTAGGGCGGCAAGAGTGGAACAAAACACAAGGCATAAGGCCGAGCCTTCCACCCTTTACCAAGTATATAGATGCATTAATTAAATAAGATATATTGTGATATCCCAACAAGTAAACATGTTCCAACAAGGAACAAACTTCAATCTTCTCCTGCAACTAACAATGCTATAAGAGGGGCTGAGCAAAGCGGTAACATAGCCAAACAACGGTTTGCTAGGACAAGGTGGGTTAGAGGCTTGGTTCAACAATATGGGAGGCATGATAAGCAAGTGGTAGGTATCTCAACATAGGCATAGCAAAAGAGTGAGCATCTAGCAAGCAAAGATAGAAGTGATTTCGAGGGATGATCATCTTGCCTGAAATCCCGCAAGGAAGAAGAACGAGTCCATGAAGAAGACAAATGGACGTAGACGAACGGGTCCTCACAAACGCGATGTTACTGAATCCAACACGAAGAAGCAAACACCGGAAAGAAGCACACAACATAGTAAACAACCAACACATGAACATGGTATGATATGCGGGATGCGGCGTTGGAGGAACTCCTTCGTCACCATGGGCGCAGTCAGGCCAAGGTCTTTCAACCTCTTCAACCAGAGCCAGACGAAGGCGAGGCGGGGGCTCACGAGCTTCTCGTGGCCCCGGCCAGAGCTGGGGACGGCGGGCGCCAATGGAGGCAGGAGCAAAGGGTTGAGCACTCTGACATCCATGTACACCCACCGCGTCTGGAACCCGCTCGCAGATGGCGGGAGGTCAAAGTCAATCCCCGAGCCAGCCGTCGCCGCCATGGCCTGGAAGCTCAGACACCCCGAGCATTGTCGGGGGTCGGTCAAGTGCAGCGAGAAGAAATGGCGCAGAAGGGCCACGGAGGGGGCGATGCCCACCATGGCCTCGCAAAAAAAGGCAAAGACGACAATAAGAGCAACGGATTGGGGATCTTGGTGCAACATATGAATCTGGTAATGGGAGAGCACGGCGTTGAAGAAGGCAGAGAAGGGAGAGATCAAGCCGGCCCATAGGGCGTCGATGAAGAATTGGACCTCGGTGGCTATCCTGTCAGCAGAAGCTCAGGACGCGGGCCAGGCCACCGTCCCTCCCCATTCATTGAAGCTGGAGGCGAGCGCACGACGGACCTTGTCCATGGCCTCCTGATTGAGCACCCGTGATCGGCCGATGGCGGGCTCGGCGGCCAGAGGCGGGCTGGCTGAGGACAGGGGCTTCTTCCCTTTCTCCATTCGGTTCGGTGCCATGGCGATGGAGAGGACCGAGCTCGGGTCGGATTGAGAGAAGAAGCTCAGGTTCGAAGAAGCGGAGG